>NW_015150579.1:559116-635396 GCF_000732505.1 Cyprinodon variegatus
TATATATATATATATATATATATATATATATAATTATCACACGCTCACATGCGTGTGATAATTAGATGAAATGTATTAATTGCCCAGTCCTTTTCAAATGAATAATGTTCAACATAGTATGATCCAATTTGATCTAGTCATGATAGTCTCCCATCCATCCATCCATCCATCCATCCATCCATCCATCCATCCATCCATCCATCCATCCATCCATAGTAATTCACCCTCCTACCAGAGGGGGCGGTGTTGTGCAGAACAGGTAGATCTACACGGCCTTCTGCATGGCATACCTTCAATTCCATTCGTTTATTGCAAGAAAATGCCAAGTAAAACTAAGTACTCGGTTGCTTAATCGGATTCATTCTTTGTTATTCAGCTTTAAAGGAATCCAATTTCTTTTAAGAGTGGAACCCTGCGACACAAACGGTAATTCAGCTAACGTTAAGTAGGCTAGAGATAAACAAAACTGGAAATATCCTTTCAGCTAACCATTTTTAAATGAATTGAACTAAATACATTTTTGATGACATATAACATCGTTCACTTCTAGTATTTAGTGTCAGACTGATATTCAGTCATTTTTTTGTAGCTATGTTACATTCAGCATGTGAGCGGTTAGCTTCATATTAGCTTGGATACGGAGCAACGCTAAAGTTAATGTCTGTTTGAGAAATGTAACCCTTTTGAAATCTGCTTTGATTGATACTAGATTTGAAACAACGGGTTTCGTCATTGATGTTTTTTTTTTTATTATTGTTCTTAAAGAATAACGTAAAATCACCTGGCAACGCTTGGTTATTTTTAAGATGTTCAGTTTGTTAAGCTGCACTAAATAGCCTCCTGTGTCTGGAGCTAATCGATGATCTTTTGAGCAACTGACCCACTAAAGGTTTGGCTTGAAACTAAATTGGATTTGTGGAAATTAATCTTATATGTAAAGCACAGTAGAGGTGTTTGATGCTGTGGGCATTGTTTCTTCGTGTTTTCTTAATGTCCTGTTTTGGGCAGGATAGTTATTATAAAAATGTCTTTTTTTTGTGAAAGAGAGTAATAACTTATATCAACAATGCAGTTAAAAGCAGAAACCACTGCGTTACATTTGGAAAAATTCAATCATTATAAGCAGTCTTTTTTTCTGACTAAATATCTTACAATTTATTAGAATCTAAATCAATAACTGACCCACTTGCACTTCTCTCTCTGATTTCTTTATCAATTTTCTTTCTCTTTCCTTTTTTAGCTGCTGTTTTCTAAATGTGAGAGGATGTACTCCAGAAGATCTGACTACAACCACAGGCGGCAGGACGGTGACAGAAATTCAAGACGAAACAGGGAGGACTATGATGACAGACGTGGAGAAAGACATGATCTCCACAGTAGTACCTCTCGGGACTCCTATCATAAATACACCAGAGATGGACACAGTAGCACGGACAGGGCGAGCAAAAGTAGACATTACAGTGGGTCTCCTAAGAGGCTGCGCAGTTCAGATTCAGCAAGCCGAGACTGGAGCAGAAGAAGCCCTCAGAGGAGGCGCCTGTCCCCGTCTAGTTGGGATGTGCCAGTGGACAAAAGGCGAAAGAATACAGAGGATAAGGATAACTATAGATATAGGCGGGATTCTTCAGAAAAAACATACAGGGCCTCACCATCTAGGTCTTCATGGAACCAACAGTTGAGATATTCACCGTCACATGAAGATGATGTGAGGTACAGGAAAACGTCTCCATATTCAAGATCTGTGCGTCACCGTGAAGAGTTTCCTCCTAAAAGACAGTATGAGGATTTCAGCGACGCAGATTCCCCTGATCGCTATGAAGCAAGGAAACGGAGACATGGGAGTGGACAGGAAAGGACACACTCACCCGATTACTCTACAAAGGTTAGTTTTAAACTTGTAATGCTTCAACAGACATAACATTTAAGGCTACGTTAATCTGATTAATAAAAGTGTTTTAATAACTAACAGAATCAGGCCGAGATGAGATCTACATCGACATATGATACATATTATGAAAGCAGAGCCTCTGCACAGCTAAATGGATCCAAAGAACAGGTACATCTTTTATTTTTTGATGTTTTCTACTTTCAGAATATTTCTATTGCTTTTTGTGTAAACCTTTCAAGTTTACAAAAGCACACATTTGGTTTTCACATAACAACTAATCAAATTTTATGATTTATTACTTGATATGTTGCATTTCATGTACAATTGGTCTGTTGATTACAAAAGGGTAACAACAAATAAGTTCATTTAGAATAAAACAAAATAACTATTATGACAGAGTACGGAGAATTACTTTAAGACCCTGCAGAAAACCTGTCTTTTATTTTTTCACTGTAGAAAATGTTTCTTTTAGAATTAAAGCCCCTTTTATAATATTTACAGTGATGTGCTTACAGAAATGTAATATATTATACATAAGTATGGTATTGATTAGGGCTGGGTAAAAAAAAAAAATCGATTTTGAATCGATTCCTTTACATTTTTGCGAAATGGATGTCTAGGGAATGAGATCAATTAGTTTTATAGTGACGTGCGTGACGTTCACATTCAAATGAGCAGGAAAGATGCACTTAAAATACTTCAAGCCAGAAAGCTGCAAACATAGCTAATAGGTTGATTGAAGACATTAACAAATGGAGGCTGACCAGCAAACACCCTGTAGTTGTTACAGACAGCGCTGCAAATATGCTTTGTGCAGTGGAGATAATGCAGCTCATGCATGTCTGCTGTGTCCCGTCTGTTTGCACGAGTGAGGCCTTTTCACTTTTCACAAACAAGTTTGCACTTTTGAGAAGACTTTTGTTCACATCTCAAGTTTAAACTGTCCCATTTACAAGTTTGCACTGTGTGTTTAATATGACAGAAAAAATAAAATGCATGAGTATTTTGAAACATGGTTGAATCACTTTCATTATTGTATAAACAGATCTAATCGAAATGAATCGATTTAGAACTGTATGAATCAAAGTCGAATCAATTCAGGACTTTGGCAAAAATACCCAGCCTTAGTATTTATAATGATTTATGGACTAAAACTCCACCTTTATGTTTGCTTTGTCTTAGAAATTGGTATTTATAATTACATAGGAGCGGGTCTCGCATTAATGGAGACAGACATTTTTGGGCTACGGTAGTGCAGAGAGGCCTAACTAGTGACTGCAGAGATCGATATTCCCCTTGAATGTGACTGTGACAAGTTAGCCTTATATAGAATCTATATCCTACACAGGCTAATAAAATATTACTTATAAAGGGTCAATGTAAACAAACCTCTTCATCACTTGACAAGATGAGTAATGGCAACGTTTCGGAAGCCACTTTGTACCATAAAATTCTTCGTGTTGTTGGAGGGGGAGAAGCGGTGGGGGGGAGCGGTTCGTGTCACCGCTGTCTGACCATTAGATGTCGCTGAAAATGACGCACTTTAAATTGGAACAGCACAAATAGGCTTGGAGAAAAAAAGGAAACTACTTCTGTGGGGATATATATTTTTATTGCTTGAGATCACTTGCATGCGAGTATTTAAATTTTTTGTTGTCTTGATTGCCTTAAACACCAAAAGTTATTTTGTTTGATTTGTTTTTCTGCTGTTTTGAATGTAGCCTAGAAAGGGATCACAAGTAGGTGTTGTTTTGAAATGATTTGTTGGATTCATGCATCTAAAATTGTGGCTTCTGTGTTTCCCATAAGTATCTTAAAATCGACGGGACTCCACAAAGCGCCGCCCGCCCTGAAGAAAAGTCGTCTAAAGGCTTCCAACGCTTTCTTGATATACTCAACAAGGGCGTGAATGTTGACGTCCTCAATCAGATAGTAAGTCAGAGCCCCAAACCGCAGTGTGATGGGCGCATTTCTTCAAGCTCTTTTGTGAAAGTTTCAGATGAACGTTGGTATTCGGGTAGCACAGAGAGGGAACAGAAAGGCTACGCAGATAACAGCCGCTGGAAGGAAAGTAAGGGATCCCTCAGGTCTTTGTCTCCGCAGCGGGATCATGGGTCCGCCAGTCCAAACGGGAATCAAGTCTCTGTCAGAGAGGGCTCCTTTGAGGCCAAGTCTCCCTCAGTGGAAAAGATAACTATGACCCCTGAAGAGCTGCAAAAGCACAAACAAATGCAAGATGTTTTGCAGGCTATTGGTATGGATCTGGGAATCGAAGAGCTCGGCCAAATGTCTCATCGGATTCAGGAGCGTCTCTATGGCAAGAGAGACAATGAGGGTGGGAATAGGTTCAGTCGGGAAAGAAGTGTTGAGCAGCCAAACCCTGTGAGATGTCGAAGTAGATCACCAAGCACGCCCAGCGTTACCTCACCACGTCAGAGCTGTT
This sequence comes from Cyprinodon variegatus, assembly GCF_000732505.1. Lineage (NCBI taxonomy): Eukaryota > Metazoa > Chordata > Actinopteri > Cyprinodontiformes > Cyprinodontidae > Cyprinodon > Cyprinodon variegatus. The sequence goes on from NW_015150579.1 coordinate 563,448, forward strand.
ATACAAAGAGAGACACGAGGGAGGAAGCAGACATGCCGCAGTCTGGATACAGTTTGGAGTTAAATCAAAAGTCTTCTCTGGAGGATCAGGGAAGTGTGGGAAATAGAGCTAGCCCTATGAAGATCCCTCCTACTCCGAATGCTCCGACTGCTCTCCCTTTCAACCCTATCCACTCAGTAAAGCAACTTCCTCCTCCATCAATGCCACCATTTCCACCATATCCTCCCAGCAACAGTTTACCACCGTCGTACCCCAACGTTCCTCCACCTCCTCTTCCTTTTTTGCCCCCCTTTGGATCAGGAAACTTCTTTCCTCGCAACCCCCACATGCTCCGCACTCCAGCTGTGCCGCCGCCTCAGCTGTCTCAGTTTGGACCGCTGGTCCCACCACATATGCAGCTTTTGAATCCAACAAGCATACATGCTCAACAAGCCATGAACCCAGTGGAGAAAAAGAAAGAAAGGCTGGAGAAAAAGAAAGAAAGGCCTCGCTTCTTGCAGGTTATTAAATAAAGTGCATCTTACTCAGCATAAATGGTTTGTAGCCTTTTTTTTTGTTTGATTGCTTAGAATTTCCAAAACAAACAGTAACAGGTTGAAATGATGTTTTTGGAGATTATAAATAAGCCTGTATAGTTTAATAACATAAAGTAAATAGTCAGTGCTCTAATGCACATGTTCCACCTGAAATGACGTTGAGCATCTGAGGAAATGCTGTTTGCACTGGACATTTACCAACACCAGCAGTAGCAAATCAAAATGGTCCTCAATCAACTGCATCTGTTTAGCAAATAAAATCTGTAACTGCTGATTTCTGCTCTGATTTCTGTTCAATATTTGTTTAAAAGATGTAAACCCATGCCTCATCTTGTTAACATGAAGGCAGACTGTCAAATATTTTTGTTTATATTTCTGTACATGTAATTAACTGATGTTTAATAATCGGAAATGTAAAATATTAAAGACAGTTCCAAATAAACTTCAAAGGAAATCCTCTTATATTTGGGGGGTTTTGTTGTATAAAAAGCTACTACAGTCGTATATTTGGTAAGGTTCTCTTTAAATGCCATCAGTTTGTTGAACTTTCTTTCAATTCTGTTTTTTTCTGTTGTCAAAACACAAGAAATAAAGCATTTGCTTTAAGTTCTATTTAATATGTAAAATTGTTGAAATGTTACTGATTGTTTTTAGCAAATAATTTATCTAAACTGCTGTTTATAAATGTTTCCACAGTCAGAGCCATTCTAAAAACATGCAGAATTTACGGTAATGTGGAAATACTTTGGCTTTATGTAGAGACACTGTATAACTAACAATAGTATAAAACCTGTTAGTTTTTTATATATATTAGCTTGCAAATTAAACGGTAAGGGTTTAAAGTTGGCATGTTTGAAGGAAAATTGGGAAAATCTGTGAATGCAGGTGAGTTAAATGGGTTATGGCTGGGAAACCATCTCTAAATGAAAGTTCCTTGTCTGTACAAATCAATTTCGGTGAAATATGGTTAAAGAAGGTTTAATGGCAAACTGGTGAGAAATTGGGTGGTTTGAATGGTTTCTGTTTAAATACATTAGCTAAAGAAAGGAATTGTGGATTTGGTAGAAAGGTGTCAGAATATTTGGTGCATCTTGGCTTGTTGCATGTGGAAATACATGATCTCAGCCCAGCCAGGGTTGACACTTGATTGGCGATGCACCAATATCAGAAATGCGCTACATAAAAAATGTAAGAAGCTGTTCTGGTTTGATGGATCGCTTTTTACATCACATGGGTGGGTTACCTGGGGAACACATGTCACTACAGATCACTTTCACAGGAATGGAGATGCTGCTTTTGACCATGCCTCTCATGTTGATGTTCCTCTGACATGCCACCCATCTAAGTAGTGTTTCAATTGGTGTAAGCTCTTTCATGGAAATGGGAGCTCCTCGGTTGTCCTTGACCTCCTTTAGCAGCTTAATATGCCCTGCCAAAAGACATGTTTAGTTCAGGAGCACAACAACAATTTAATTTGCTGACTTGTTTAATCAGTTTAAGGCCTGCCTGGCAGCTGCCACGCCTGATTAATGCATAAAGCCGGTTCAGTGTTAGTCATAATAACCCTTTTTGGTCTGGTTTGGTTTGTATCAGTCAAATACATTTCACTTTGCTGAAAAACGTTTTTTTTTTTTTTTTTTACAGCTCTGTGGATTATCTCTTTTATTTTTTGAATTCTCATATTTGAAACGGTTTCTGGAGGAAAACGAGATTTTTGAATCACTTATATTGAAATGGCTTGAAATAATAGTATATTTTGGTGTTTTAAAAATTACTCTAGAGACATTGTTTTATTCTGATTTTCATTTTAAAGTAAACTATTTTAATGTCATAACTCATTTTTCAGTAGCTGTGCAGCTTTTTTTTTAACTTTCCAATATTACAAGGAGGAGGTTAAGGTAAATTCTGGTTTTCCTTTCCTGCAACACCTTTTTTATCAAATTATGACACAGTCATTGCTCTTTATATAGTTGTTTTTATTCATATTGAAAATATCATCTATATAAACTAAAGTAAGAATTTCCTTCTGTTCTTCAGTGATAGTCCTCCAGCTATTAGTGGCGCTATTGAGCATTTTTACTTCTAAAAGCGCCCCTTTACTCCATTGTTGTTTACAGACGGTTAATGTTTTTTCCTGTATTTTAGGGGTTTGCTTAGCCACCTATTGTCATCCTTTTGTTCATAACGTCCGATTTTATTTCGATCACATAGATCGTGGATGATGTAGCAGGTGACGGTTTTCTAAGAGAAGGTAAACCTGCTAACTCCGATGCTAAGCTATGATGCTAAGCTATCTGTAAACGCGTCTTTGCTTCATTTATGACGTCCATTTACTTGTATTTTAAATAAAATAAATATTTATTCTTGCTGTAGGTTTCGATTAATCGTGGTCCCACACATTTTTAGTAATCGTAATCCCAGATAGTAGTGTTATGGTGTCGTTAGCTAAATCCTAACTGGTTCTGTTTGTATATGGTAGTGATTTCTCCACTGTTTTAATGTGTGTGTGTGTATTTTCTGTTTACTTTTTAGAGTCTTCAAATACTGTGAAAGGCAGGAGGATGAATCCACATGACTGGAGTCATGTTAAAAGGCTGCAGATGCGTCAGGAACCGGATCAGCAGAGGGTTTTAATGAGCAGCAGTGACCCAAGGCTGACTGGTGACTGGGACACATTCCCTGTACACCCTGCTGTTCAACTTCAGAGTAGGAGTGCAGCCTGGAGAGAACCCAGTCCTCCAGATCTAGATGGAAAACCATTAGAGCAAGACGATCCTGAATTGATAAGGAAGAAACGACAGCTCCAAGAGTTACACGATCAGATTATGCAGAAGAAAGCCAAAATTGCTTTTAAAGCAATAGAGATTACAGGGACTAATCCATCTGAGCCAGATGTTCTTGATGGCAAGGAGTTGGCTACCTGCAATCCTGGAACGCTTAGAGACAGAGTGACAGAAATATTGCAGCAACGTTCATTCAGCTTTTTCTCCAAGGTAATTAATATAAAATGGATATCAGGTAACCGATACTCAGCTTTGTGTAGAGATGGATAAAGCTTCCATCCATCATAGTTTTTGTTCATTTTTCCCTTACTGATTTTATTTTAAACTTCTTTATTTGAAGTTGTAAGTTATATTTAAAGCATTGCTTTAGTAAAATATATAAAGGGAAAATTTGACGCACACGTTTTTAATTTTGGTTCATATTCTCTAATCCTAACAGGTTTAAAGTTACAAGTTCAAATATATGCACATTCCAATTAATTCAAGAGTCAATCAAAATGCTGGTCGGAAAGTTCTAAAACTTCACAAAGCAAAGGCCTGCTAACTCTTGAGTGGCCATTTTCGACTAAACCTGAAAGTTTTTTTTTTTTTATATAGGAGACATAGACAGGTATGGGGCATTGCAGGCTAACAAAAGAAGCTAAACAAATCGTCCCTTTCAATTTGCATGTTTTCTAAAACAAGGCTTTTGTTGGGCTACTGTATAAAGCCTCAAACTCAATGCTATTTCTGACATTTTGAATTGAAAAAGCTCCCTGGATGGGAAGCGAAACGTTTTCAAACTTGGAAAAAAAAGTCCAGTGGATTTTTTTTTTTTAACCTTTTTGGGATGACTACAACCTGGATTACTCAGAATCTTCCCCATCCTTTTGTATGTAGGATTTAACATAGGCCTGACCAGCGCTAGAAGTTTGTCTACTCTTAAAATCTAACAAATAGAATTGAAACTTGGACGCTTGTGATCTAAAAGTTAAATCCACCTGGTTTTTGGAAAAGGTGAAATATACCAAAATGATGCTCCTGGAAAACAGAAAACTCTGATCACAGTTATGAAGATTTCTTGTCTACTTAAAAAAACAAAGGCAAACAAAGGCAAAACATGCTAATTGTATTAAGTGCAATAAGTTTAAATTTTGACACTGTGAGATGCAGCTTGCTAAAGTGCAGTTATCTGTATATGATTTTGACTGATGTTGTATATGTTTTAATCCAACTTGGATTTGAGAATATTTTTGAATGAATCAATTACTTCTGCAAACTTTTTTTGTGTTTTTTGTTGGTTTTTGTTTTATTTTTCCATCCTGAAAGGTTAAGAATTGCCAGCTAAGGATGCAATTACTAAACTTCTGTGTCTTCTTTTAATTCCTAGGTTCAGTTATCTAGACAAACGGAAAAATCTTTTACTTTGAGCAAAGATAAAGTGAAACTGCACCATCCCCTGAAGCTCAGAGTGAAGACATTAAATGCACACCGACTTCGTAACCCCTGTGTTTTACCACCCCCTATAGAGAAGGTTGGTTTTTTTGTTTTTTCTTTTAAATTTCTCTCTGTGAAAAAGAAAATCCATTCTGACCACAGAACAGAAGTGTACCATGGTCCCTTTTGCTGCAAATGTAGAATCTTTGCATCTAGATTAGCCTGATAAACCAAACTAAATGTGAGATTAAATGTGTAATTTAGTCTGGCCCTTTGTCTTTTAAACCATATCTGTGTCTGTTAGCCAACGTTCTGACCAATTAGCGTAACTGACTGTGACGTAGTGAGCGCGACAGAAAGCTGGTGGAGTGTAAACAAACAGCCTGTCGGTAAAACAGCGATTACGTTCTTCTAAAAACTGAATGAGCTTAGAGCCTCTTCCTGCTCACATTTCAACGAAAAGTCTAATCCTTCCAAAGCTGAGTCAAACGAGAACTATTCAAAAGTTGTTGCCATCTTCCTTGTTGTGCTTTCTCCAGCGTCGTGCAGCTTCGTCGTCACGCCCACTTTGCATCCAGAAATTCAAAACACATCTCTGCATAGTGATTGGCCCGCCAGATTTAGGGCCTGGAGCATTGATCGAGGCTAGACCAAACTCGCTGGCAAAAATGATTTTGGACGCTGGCGGGTGGGGCTAGTTTACTAGGCTACATCTAGATGGCAGTTATAAATCATAAAGTAGTACACCTTTGGAATTAAAGATAAATGAGGGCTCAGTGGGAAATATGTGATCATTGCTTGGATTTTTTTTCTGTTTAAATATTAAATTGCTATATTTTCAATTCATTTAAAACACGAACGAAAGGTGATCAAGCTTCCAAATTATATTCTTAAAGATGGCTTTAAAAGGTTAGATGAAAAGGAAATAGACAAATTTAATGTTTTTTTTGTAAATTTGGGCATGATAGTTTTGTGTAAATGTCGACTAAAAAGGTTTAATTCTATTAAACAATCTTTATTTAATTCCAAAATGAAAAGAGAAGTGTTATTGTGTATTTTCAAAGCCTTCAAAACCAATGGATCAACTTATAATGTAAGCATGGATATCATATTATTTAAACTGTTTAATTTTTTTTGAGTTATCTAATACCTGCCAACATAACTGTTTGTGTCTCTGCTCTGCCTGCTTAGCATGTTTTCACACCCAGTCGTTAAGGTTGATTGTTGTCGCTGACCCGCTGTCAGAGTGTTGGCCGGTTATTAGAACCCAGCTCATGGGCGATGAAAATAAAAACACTCCAAGCCGCTGTAGTTGGTTGTCCGATGGATTGTTAGCTTGCCAGGTTCAAAAGTCTGCTGCTTTACATATTTTCCACGGCGGGAGTTCTGTGGGGTAGCAGGGATAGTCAGAATCCCGGCTCCAAAACTGCCTCTTCTCTCCTTCCTATGACTCAAATCTGAAGGTGAATGGGCTCCAAAGCATTTTCAATGTGATTAAGATGCTTCAGTGTCATTTGAGCTTGTTGTGCTTGTTGTGATCTATCAGAGGTATATCCATTAAATTCAATTCCTGAAACTAGAGTTGACCAACCCTGTGATGTCACCGTCGGAGGTACTGCAATATGGCGGCGCCCTTACCCCTTACCCATTTTTCTTTAGCTTGTATATTTTTCACATTTCTAATATAATTATTGATAAGACACAATGTCATGAATCACTTCCACTTTAAAAGCTTCATCTGTGCTGAAAAGAAGTTGTTTTACAGAAGTTGATGAGTGTGATGTTTCACAGGTTCCAGATGTCCCTCTGCATTGTCCTGACAGCTTCACTTCACCTCAAAAGAAGCTGGAGAGCACCGCCGAAAAGGGATACGAGCGTTTACTCGGTGCTCTTAAAAAAGCAGCAGAAGCAGCCCCTTATTTCAACAAAAAGGTACAATTTGCTTCTCTTCATTTACAGTCCGGTGATAGTGATGGCCTCTTAAATAGTTTTGTTCCGCTTAAATTTATGGGATTATCAATATATGAAATGAAGATAACCCCCCAAAACATGTTTTTAAAAGATGATTTTATTCTTTTAGGGGAAAAAAGGTTTTCTAACAATTAATATTTAAACAACGCAAATCAAGTGTAAAATTCAGGAATGTTCCTCTCTACACTGTTAGTATTTCCTAAGATTAATAAAATGAATAAATCGATAGTATTATTTATATAGAAAACTAGATCTGTTTTTGTGGGTTGAGGTAAAGGGGTTGGGTGGAAGTGAATTGGTCCTCAGTGGTCACACTGGCTTTCCAATTCTGTGGGGTCTAAAGAGCTCTGCCATCCTGTAATCTGCGAGCAGCAGGAGGAAAAGGAAAAACAGAAAAGTAAATACAATTCAATTCAGTTTATTTTTATAGCATCGATTCACAACACATCTCATCTCAAAGCACTTTACAGAGACAATTCAACCAGATCATACAGTCAGATTGGTTCAAGTTTTCATTCTAGGGAAAATCAGCTGATTGCATCGCCTTATTGACATGAAAGCGATCCGTCAACATTTAGCTTATGCCTGTGGAGACAGAATTCCCCCAAATCTTTAAAAAAGGGCAAAAAATGCTTATTCTGTTCACATCTACATACCTATGAGGTTTAGGTTTTTCTGCAATAATACGGATAAAGAAGAATTAGCAGTCAAACCCTGCAGGTAAAGGATATGTTTAATATTGTCATCTGACTGCATCAGGGGCCTGTGCATCTCAGAGAAGCAAATGAATTTCTTCCTCTACTGAGCTCTATGCACAGCTCCACTACTTCCTGAACTTCAGCAGCTCCTTTGTTTCCTGTCTTTTATTAATGGACTGATAAATCCAGGTGTGTCTGGCTGGTAACTGAGATTTCTTTTCTTTCTTGCCCTCATCTGACTTCTGCCTGCTCTCTATTTTACTCTTCTAAGTAGATTTGTCTACCTTATCTTCAACTGTTCTTTTCACCAGTGTTCCTGTTTTTCTATACTCTCATTAAATCTTTCGATCAGTCTTGCTATCTTCTTCTCTCCCCTTCTATCAGTCTTACTCTACTCTTAAACGGAGAGATAATATAATCACAATCCCTTCCAAAAACAATCAGGGATGTCTGGTCGCCATACTGCAGAGTGTAGTTTTTCTTATAAACTGTATACTATTTGAATGTAAAACAGTTGTTTTTTTTTCTCTCTTATCATAATCCTTTGTTTATGCTTTTTACTGGTCCGTTTTTAGGAAATTTATTATTTGCTATTGCAGCTTTAACCTACTGTGGATAGCATGTGAAAATGTGCCTTTTTGGCTTTACCTCCCTTTGACACTGTATAAAATATTTATCTGTGGAGCCTTGATTAATTAAATGTTATGGCTTTCTTCATGAGCAACTCTGACACACTTAAAACATTTCCTGCCTAACAGATCCTTGTTTTTAGGAAGATTCTGCATAAATAAATAGAAATGATCATGGTGCTTTTGTAGACAAAATTTATATTTTGTATACAATGTTTTTCCAGATCCCTGACGTCTCGCTACCTCCTCTCAACCAAAACGATCCTCCTAGAACAAAGAAAAGCAGCACCAATGTTGGTTCTGAGGATGAGAGCAGGCCCAGCCGCAGTTCCAACTACAAGAATGGCGTTGATAGAAGTCTAGAGGGTGAGAGCAGTGTCAGCAGCAGTTTGAAGCCTGTAAGCGGTGCAAAGAAAGTTCCTGAGCAGGAGAGCACTGTGGAAACACATTCTGACAACAACAAATCGTCTGCCAGAAGCTCGAATGAGAAAAGTGTCAAGAGAAGTTCGGACCAAGAGAGTAGTCCAAGAAGAGCTTCTGAAGGTAAAAGCAGTTTCAGCAGAATGTCTGAGCACAAGAAAAGAGACGACAGAGGCTCCGAGCGTGAGAGCAGCATCAAAAGAAAATCTGGAGGCAATAGTACTGTCAGAAGTGCTGAGCGCAAGAACAGCGTAAACACAGCTTCTGAACCAGAGGACGGTGCCAGCAGAAGCTCTGGACACAAAAACAATGGGGATGGAGCTTCTGAGCGAGAGACGAGTGTGACCAGAGGCTTTGACCGCTTTGTCAGTTTGCTTAACAGTGGGGTGGACATCAAGCGACTCAGTATGATTATCAAAGATGATGCTCCAGTAACCTCTCCTGATGTTTTGAAAAAGGCCTTCAAAAACGAAACCCAGAAGTGCGACACCGACTCTGCACTACCAGGCTGCAGTGGGATCAACAGTGTGAAGTTGGAGACGGAGCCCGTCAAACAGGAGGCGTCCTTACCTCAAGACAAGGAGGTAAAGAAGGTAAAAAGGAAGGGAACTTTGGACTCCAACAGCGAGTCGGAGCCCCCCCTCAATGTGAATAAGAAGAAGGAGGAAAAGAAGAAGGAAAAGAAGAAGGAGGAAAAGGAAACCCCAATGACGCACGAAAAGCAGAAGAAACTGCAAAGCATTCTTCAAACTCTGGGGTTGAATCTAGATGTGGAGGAGCTGAAGAAACTAACAGATCGCACTCAGGAGAGGCTTTATGGAAGGAATAGTGAACCACGACAGACGAGCGACAGCCAGAAGGAGCAAGAAATCCCACCAAAACGCATAAGACGCAGTAGATCTCGCTCTTCCTCTTCTTCCTCATCCTCTTCTACTTCTTCTTCATCGTCGTCCTTATCCTCTTCATCCTCTAGATCTTCCTCTAGAAGCCGTAGAAATCGGAGGCATTTACGTCGTCATCGGCGTTCTCGCAGCAGAGATTCACGTCGACGTTCTACTAACAGAGATGCACGTCGACGTTCTACTTCACGCCGACGTTCTACTTCACGCCGACGTTCTACTTCACGCCGACGTTCTACTGACAGAGATGGAGAAAAATGGCAAAACAGGAAAAAAAGTAGGGAAGAATTAGACAACTCCCTTTATAGAAACCAACACCAGGCCTTTCCCTCCCATTTCCCCGCTCCTTCTTCGTATCCTGACTACAGCTTGTACCAGTATGCCCAGTATATCAACTACTACAATGCCTACAGGGAAGCTATTAAATCCAGTTGGCCATTTGCTGCAAATCAAAGCCCCATCTCGCTCAACCTGCAGTCCTATTCACAACACCACTCCAATCACCCGGAATCGCTCAATCATGAGGATTTTTGGAACTTCATTGACCCAGACATGTCTAAGAGAAAAGATCAGAGGAAGAATAAATCTGATTCTGGCCTCATCTCAATTGATACTGAAACATCGAACAGGCTGAATAGGGAAGAACAAAAAAGACAAAAATCACCAGAAAGGTCTCCAAAGAAAAATGCTTCAAAAACATCTGATAGTGGGAAAAGAGCCTCAGAAACGTCTAATAGAGATGGAACATCCTCAGAAACACATGATGGAAGGAAAAAAGCCTCAGAGACACCTGCTACAGAGAAACCGCAACCAGAGATCATCACTGATAAGAAAGCAGTTGCAGGGACCAATGCTACAAACCAGGAATCATTCTTCTCAAAGAACTTTCCCTCAAAGCCCTCAAAACTTGAAGAATGGAGAAAATTAAGAGAGAAGAAGAAACAAGAGGAGGAAATAACAGCCAACTTGAGAGAAAAGGTAAGTGGAATTTTTCTCTTTGCCCTTTTAGTTGTTTAGACAGATGTTCATTCACCTTCTTCAGATGCTTTCCAAGCAAGCAACCAGATAACAAGCACCGCTTTAGATCAGTGCTTTTCAGCCCTAGTTTTGATGTAAGGCTACGTATGCACAGCTTTTATTTATTTGAGATCCTGGGATTATGACCACTTGATTATAAGATAAAGAGAAACAGAGCGTCACTACTAACAGTGGCCGTTAGTGGATCAGAGGCCGCCAAGATTTAGAATCAGACATGAATCCAGTTCAGTAGCGCATATCGAAATGGATCAAATGGTATTTTTTTTAGGTGAAAAGGAATTTGGTCGTACAAAAAGCCAAAAATTGTCAGTTTTGATGCTTTACATAGACTTAAGGCCTGAACTAGGGGTGTAAATCACATCCATTATGGCGATTCGATTCAGTATTGATTTCCTGACCCAACGATTCGATTATTTGCGATACTCAAGAATACACCACGATACGATTCGATTAATCGGTTAATTTTTTTTTTTTTTTTTTTTTTTTTTTTTTTTTTTTTACACCTTACAGGCTAAACAAAGTTTCAAGTTTGAAATAAGTCAATGAAAGCTGTAATGTTATGCTTTTTTTTTTTTAGAAACAACCGCAAATAACAGAAGTAGAAAAGTTGCATCAAAAAATACTGCAAAAATACTGCACATAATCAGTGCAATGAGTGCAATGAAATACCTCGGCTCCAGACGTCCCGCCCCCTCCACAGACACTCCGCTGCACCTCTCCCAAATTGTAGCTGACCACAGACAGCGCCGCAGACAGGAGGTTGGCTTGTTTTGTTTTTATGACCGAAATTGCGGGAAACAACCCGTGAAGTTTGACCCGCTAGAAGAGCGAGGTGCGTGAGAACACTGGGACCCTTTTTCCACCTGGATCTCTGCTCTTTTTGGCTCTCATGTCCCTCCGTCGTCGAACTAAACTGGCCCCCACTTCCTCACCGCCTCGGCCGTATCTAGACCCACAGCGTATAGCGCAGACCACACTTCAATATTGAGCATAATTTAAAAATGTCTGTGTCAAGCTTACTGCAGCACACTGCTGTAAGAGTATAACCAGGAAGCGCGGTAGGAGGGCAAAATAGATTTAGCGCCACCGCAGCACGGGAGGGAGAATTACGCCCAGGAGCAAATGGATAAAAATAGACCGGAGGAAAAAAAAAAATTAGTCGATTCTCTTGCAGACGTGTCGATGCATCGATACAAAAAATGATTATTATTTACACCTGGCCTGAACACAGCAGCTGCGTAAGACATTTTCATCTCTATTTCGATTCTTTTTCATGTCACACCATCAGGAGCCATAAATATGTAGCCTGGGTGCCATTCCGAACTTAGTCCCGCCCACAACGTTTGAGGTTGGGAAGTTCGGTCTGGCATTGCTCCATAGTAGCGCGAGTATGCTAGCACAATATCTTGCAGGCCAATCAAATTGTCAGGGTGGGCTTTATACGATGATGGACAGATGATCAACAGTAATGTAATCAACCATGTGACCAATGCGCGCTTGGGTGACAACAACAATGGCTGCCGCTGGAGAGTTGAGGTGAGTAGATTCTGCTATTAGGTCTGTTCTAGAAGATATTGACAGCAAATAAATTTTAAAAGAGGAACAGAGAAACGCGATCAAGGCTCATCTTCTTATTCTAGGCGTGCAACTGCACGCTTTGATTTTTGTGGACAACAACTATGCCTCGCTTAACATACGTCACGCACTCCGTTGCTCTTATTGGTTGTAGGTCTATCCAATTGAGTACAGAGGCATTTTTTTTCCTGGTTCGTTCAAAACACGCCCCATAATCACAGCTCTATGGAGCAGTATCAGACTCATATTCTGACTAGAATTGAGTCGGACTACGTCAGGCTAATAAATATGGGCGTTGAATTAAAAAATTAACAAATAATATTTGCACTCTTTTATTCCTTTTACAAGTTTTAATACTGCTCAGCAGCAGAGCTTTGTGAAGTAAAACAAAGAAAATAAATCCTTAATAGTTTTACTCAGATAACTGTAAATTACAATAACACCAAATCTCCAGATAACATAAATATGTGACCAAATCTCCTTGTAGCTTTTGGAGTTTAACCGGAAAGCGAAGCTTGTCACCCAGAATCCCAGCTCCATCCCCAAGCCGCCAGCGGCCTCTCTGGATTTGGAGCTCCAATAACGTAAGTAAACATAAATGACGTCTTCAGGTCTCATGTTTCTTCTGTATTTTTTCACAGCTGTTATTAATGCCAGACCCTTCACTCCTGTCTTTACATTAGTTGGAAGATACTTTGTAGGAGATTGTACAGAAAATCCAGAGATAAATTTAGCAGACCTGACAGGTGGTTTCAACCATTTGATTAAATTATAACTTCCTATGAGTTTTGGGTCATGTTCAACATGTTTCTTCATGATCCATGATGTTTTTCTATTTTCCTGAGACAGTGTGGGGTTTGTCAGATCTCTCTGAGCCAAATGGTCATCGAATGGAAATGTGTTTAAAATGATTCATTTGTTGATTTATTGCAGATATTACTGTTGCTGTAGCTTGGGATTTTCAAAGCTCATGCGTGCTCTGTTTTTCAGAATATAAAGAGTTTTAATACTTTACTAATAAATTCTGAAAAGGCATTGTTTGAGCATTTTTTATTTAAAAATGCAAAAACCTTTTACTATTATCATCTGATATTGAGGAAAATAAATTTATATGCAGCATAATTGAATGTTTGTGTGTTTTCTTTTCTTTCAGAGATGAGAAACTGAGACCCATGATGAATCCTGATGCGCCTCCATCTTGATCTGCAGTTTAGTTTTATTGTTTACCTACACTTATAACCGAATCATCCTTTCTGTCAAGTAAGAAGTAAATAACTTCTCAGGAGTTATATCTCTACCCATTCTTAGTCTAAGTTAAGGTTTTTACTTTAGTCTTCGATCTCACTGTTTTTTTTCATGATTTAACATTTATCTGCTCCCTTTATTGTCTCTAAGCCTGATTTTATTTTGTCATGTTTTACTTTCTTGTCTGTTCTCTCACTATAAAGATTTAAAACCTGCTTAAATTGTTGTGGATGGTTTTCCTATGCAAGTTTAACTTTTACACTTAAAGAAATGTCAGGAAAAAGTTTCATGAAGACCATAGAACACAGCAGACAGGAAAGAGTTTGTAAAACAACTTGCAAATTATATCATCTCCTAAATTAGTGCAATCCAAATTCTAGTGATGGAAAGACTTTGACACATGTGGCATGCTACGCTTTTCAGTTTTTGCTTTGTAAATTAGTTTTATTTCTTTTTTTCCCATTTCATTCTTCACTACTTTGTGTTGGTCTTTCATAAAAAAAATTTTATAGTATGAGGCTTTGTGAACCGAAGTTTGGTTCACAAAGAAGGAATTTACAGTACCCACTGTTTTCTAAAACGTTCATATTTTTATTCTTAATATATTTAACGCCTTTATGAGGTAGGCTTAACCATGAAAACAAATCACTCGATGTTTGGTAGAATACATCCACATAAGTTGATGTTGAAACAAGGTCGTCTCACATAGAAGTTAAAACAATACTGACGTTTTTTAATAATTGCGAAAACAAGAACTAAGAAGGCTCAAATAAATTACTCAAGGAGTCACATCCACCTTAATGACAATAAAACGTGATGCAGCTCCTGTGGAAAGGCAGCATGTTTTTTTTTTTTACAGTTCATCTTTTTCTTCTCCTGGACAGTAGCAGGCCGCCCTCTGGCTGTTCATGTAGGGTCTGCAGCCCAGAGTCCACACTGTGTTGAACAAAGTGTCGGCTACAGTTTCACATGCTGAGGATGACAGAAGAAATAAATGAGGGGTGGTTTGTACAGAAAGCTCAGGTAGCTGGGATGGGATGACATGCTGCAGTCATTTAGAAAAATAAGAGATACAAAATATTAGTCTTTAATACTTTATTTAGATGGTGACAGCTGATTAGAAAATAGATCCTAGATACCATTTAAGATTGATTACATTAATAGTACACACACACAATGGTACCCCTTTGTTTAAGGAAAAAAATAACTGCTTACAAAAAAAACTTTAAATGAGATAAAACTTTAATGCACTGATCTCTATTCACTGGATTGCTGATAGCATGATGGTAGTACAGGGTGGAGTGAAGTCACCGGCCGCCATATTGGTACTCCCTAGTTAGACTGGTCTCGATGTAAAGAATACATGCGTTAAAGCATCGAACAATGCTGCTTTTATCATTTTCAACAGTGTTTAAGACATTTAAAATAAAGATGATCACTTTTACAAACACTTGCTTTTTCATAGCATAAGTAGATTACTGTAAATTATGGTAAAAAAAAAAAAAAATCTGCACATCACATTGCATAATCAGTATGAAGTCTAAAAATCATGTAATGTAACATACAAATCCGTCACAACATGAATGTTAATAGAGCATAATACAGATGTTCCAAAAGTGGTAAATTATGTACATGTAATATACATGCATTGATTACATTGTTACGGTAATTACATATACATTAATGACACATGACGTGTCCGTGAGAGTAGGGAGTACCAAGATGGTGGCAGGTGACTTCACTTATTTCGGGCTATTAACAATCTAGTGAATACATAAAGAACAATGGTTAAATGGAAGACCACCATGGTTGAAAACCAGGTTACACTAGAATTTGCCTTGTGTAACTATCTTTAACCTAGTGTCAATATTTTGACAAGCCACAAACATATCTAGAAAACACTGTCGGCATTTGAAATTGACTGTCATCCAGAGGAAGAAGTTTGATTCAATTGAAGTTATATTTGTTTACATGTTCCCTTTATTTTTTGAGCAGTGTATCAATTGACCATAGAGAAGCAGCTGTCTCGTAAAGGTCATTACTGTTATATTTCCTTCTTGACATTGTGTAAACATTTCACCCCTGAATTAAGTTTTCTTTGTTTGCTCCGAGGTTGGATTATTTCCTTTCTCCCAGTTAGTTTCTTCATTTAACACCTTTTTTGCTATAGAACTTATGATACTGATGATACTCATACAAATACTGATGATACTCATACAAATGACTGACCTTCAACTTTGGACACAAAGCCAAGGCTCTTCTTGAGGTCAGAGCAGATGCTGTGGAGGCACCAACGAAACTTGGAGTCGCAGCGGTACTTGTTGGAGCCACAGGTGTCGTAACACATGTCCAGCTGATTGCAGCATTTGGTCATCGCAGGGATTCCCATATCCATCTGACACAGAAACACAGCAAAAGGATTCCATGTCTCTTCAAAATAAAATCATCAGTGTCTCCATACACGTCATACTAAAAGTTTTTGAAAAAGGAGAAGTGCCTCCTGTCAAGCCCTAGGACATGGAAATATGCTGTTGCCAAGACGATCTCTTAGCTTCAGCTTTTAATTATTCATTTATAGTTATTCTAATTTTGTTGTTTGTTTTTTTTTACTGAATATAGACAAAGCTTAGCCCTCATTTAGAGTTACCCTTGCTGGGATCTTTGATAATTTAATGATAAATAAAAACTGCAAATGGTTAGAACACCAGTGGCGTGCACAGACTTTTTCAGGGGCAGAAAGAAAAAAAAAAGGGGTTGTGTAGCATGTCCTCACCACTGCAGAGGGCATTTCACTATGCATTTGGAGGGCATATTTGATTTCAACAATTTGGTCACAATTGGGCGACTGCGCCCTCTGCCCACCCCTTGTGCACGTCACTGTAGAACACAGAGATAAATTTAATTAACTTTTTTAGGCCTGTGTCCTGTCTAAGGCCTCCTTTATCAGCCTGATGACCAGTGTTTACAAATAGAACAGTGGATCATATTGGATGTTGGATCATATTTACACCCTAAAAGGTAGTAATATACTAATTTGAAGTCCGAGAAGCTTTTCAGGTCAAACCAAATTCAAGATAGCTTTATTTACATTTAATTTCAATGGGTGGCTCCTACAAATTCAAAATTTGGTTACAGTTATTTGTTAAACAGGCATTCTAGACCTTATTTTAAAATGTGGTTGTTGTTTTTTTAGCCCAGGAACCAGCTTTTGATCAATCAAGCGTACCCCATCTGGAATAGGAAGGCCGAAGAAGTAGGAACTGCATCCATCAGGCTCAGGCATCTTGTAGCCGGGACGAGGGATAGGTGCTTTACCTGAAATATCAAATCGGGGGGGGGAGAAACTTCAGAAGCATGTCATGACTGCATGACCATTGATAAATCTGTAAGTTCAAAATAGACTGACATTTGCACATAGAAAGACAAAATCTAAATGTGTGACACATCCCCCAGTGACCAAATGATCCTTCTCCTATCACACAGAGGCCACAGTCCATTTCCAGGCTCTCGTCCAGATAACAGAACCAATATGGGAAAATATCTCAGTCCAGTCAGGAGCAGAGGAAAAAGCTTCCTTAAGGATTCTTGGAGGCAGCGTATTAAAATAAAATATGAACTGGAAGCTTTTAAATGTCACTACTTTTCTTTTTTTATTCTTACCCTAAAATCTAGATGAAGAAATGCAACATTAATGTATGTTTTTGTAGCATAATTACTGCAGAAAAATATAGAGAAAATAGAAAGTGATAGTTAATTATCTTGAGACACATTGAGGTTTTTCATGGTTCCAATTCAGGCAAAGATTGTCTTTGAGACAAATTAAATGAGCATACATTTTTATTATATATATTTCTTGCAGAATGTATACCTATATAGTCATATGAATTATAAGTCTTAACATGTTTAAAAGTAGTGCCTGATCCTAATTGATACAGATAGATACAATAATGTATAATTTTGCCCTTCAATCTAAAGAAAGTGATTTCCTTTGATCCAGCTCAGGTTTACCATGTCTGCAGCGATACTGGCACACTCCATCTTTTCCACCCATGAACTCCAGCATCGAGTCAAAGTAGCCGCTGACCGCCTCAAAGCTTCCTCGGAGTGAGTTAATCCCCCAGTCCTCGCTCTGATCCCCTGCCTGGGCGCCACCATCAGAGGTTTGACCTGATGGAGGTGGTGTGGATTCAGGGTTTTCAGCATCCTGAGCTGCTGCTCTGAGGATCAGCAGGCCCACCAGGAGGGGAGCGAGAAGGACCCAGCGTGTCATCCTGTGGCTCCGTCGGCTCAGTATGAACAGGATTCAGGTCCTATGAAGGGAGACACTGAAACTGACTGCATGACCTGAACTTTGAGCCAAACGTGGGCTGGCCTTGCATGTGGAAGAACGAAGTCCAGCTCCTATCTCACCTTTTCAACATGTTCAGGCTTTTATCAGTCCTGCTGATGATGAATGTGTCTGTGGAGCTTTTTAATTACATTAATTACAGTTCTGATCATTTTAGATTTGATGTTGCAGTTGCATCATAGTGGAGTCCTACAAAGAGGGACAATTTAATGACATTAGTTTCTAACATTCTGTCAATGTTTTAGGGTAGAAAACTAAAAAAATAAAATTAAAAACTTTTCCAACCTGACAAAAAAAAGAATAAATCAGGTTAAGTTTTTTAATTCATATTTTGCCTTTTACTTATAAAACACTTACTTAGATTTTTTAAAATAGAGAAAAATAGAATTGCATTTATTAATTTATCTAATGAAATTAGAGATTTTTTCTCAATTAAAGTTTCTTCTTTTTAAACTGTAGATCAGAAATCTGATATAGCTGATAAATGTTTCATCCTACCTTTTTTAGACCCTACAAAATCCCCAAACCCCAACGAAACTTTCCAATAAGGTGATATTTTAACATGACCAACATGTTGTCAAGCTGGACCATATGGGATCTGATAAATGTTCTGTGAAAAGAGACCTTATAATAAAAGAAGAAGAAAGAAACAAGGTTGATCTCAGCAACAAAACAGGGAAAACCAAAAGCGAAGAACATTTCCAGTCTCTAAAAAGACACGGCATGGATAAAATGGGGCTCGTTAACTTTAAAGATAATGAATCAGATTTTCAGATGAACATTCCTATTCCATTCTCCCTTGATTAGGTTTTAGATTTTATGTTGATAATGTTTTATTTCAATTCTAATGCTTTTTCCACCTTTAGTACTGTTAGACTAGAGCTTTCAAAAGGTATTAAACTACTCATGCAGGACTTCTGTTCAGTTTAATCTATAATTTCCTATTTTAGGACATGCACAACCCTGTACCCGCTCCCGAAGGGAAACCCCTATTAAATGCATGCAACAGCGTGCACAAGCCCATTTCTCTTCATGCACGCCCTGTTTAAAAGTTACTGTTTGCATCGCTAATACAAGCTTACTTTCTAAAAGAAGATTTGTAATTTTTCCACTATGTCAGACTCACCACCGATAAGTGAAAATGGGGACGAGCACATAGGATGGCCTTACATAAACGTATCACTAGAATGATTGACAATTAGGAGGACCACTTATTTAGATGATCCTCTACTATACCTTTAATGCACTTTGTTTATAAATCACACATTGTTTATAAATGGCAAATCAAAAATGCTAGTCTTATCCCCTTCATTCCTTAAATGTCCTTAAAATTTTTAAAAATAAATAGTAAATAATTTAGGAAAAGTGATCATTCTCATATCTGTGGACCCCTCTGAGATAACCTTTCTCTCCTCGTACTTCATACTTCAAGTTCATGAATTTAAATATACAAAAAATAATATATCTTAAGTTTACCAAGTTCATTGGTAAAATCATGCTTATTTGGACAAGATTCAAATTAAATTCCAAGTATAGGTTAAGTTTACTCGTAAGAAAAATCAGAATGTATTTTTAGCATATGAAAATACTATTCGAAGTATACTTAAATTAACCTTTTAGTCTACTATTGCTATGATGACAGAATGTTATTTTATATATTAGAAAATATATATTTTGCAATTTGGCATAGCAGGATAGGATCCTTGACCTGAGCAGGGCACTAATGTTAAACTCATCAAGCAACCAGCTTGTTAAAATATCCCACCTTATAATAATTCTGTATCCAGCAACATTGAAAAGATCCCATTAATTGTAACAGCTCATGTCTTTGTCTGGCCACAATTATTGCCAAAAATCAGCCAAGGAGGTCAGACGGATGTAAACAAGTCTCCACCACTTTCAGGTACTTAGCTTTGAGTGGAATAAGCTTAACTACAATAGTTTACAATTTACACAGTTCCCAGCTCTTAGGATGAGTATAAACAACTTGTTCATGAGAGTGGGACTTTTTTTAAGCTAATTGTTGCATTTTAAACTGTTATAAAGAGGACACCAGTTTATATTCTGAGACAGTAGTACATCTCCAGGCCTTTTCCCAGGAAATCCTTAGCCTATTACCAAATATTCATGCTCGGTGTAGTTTGCATGGCATTCGATTGCACTTTACTTGAACTGCAGAAAATAAATAAGGAGCAAAGTTGTGAAATTCTTAGTTTAAAGTATATTTAAGATGCAAGTATGTTAGTAGGGCCCATTCTTCTTTACTTCAATTCTCTAAAAATCACCAAAATATAGAAAATAATGTATATTGTGAGAAAAATGTTCCACATAACGTCAGATCACTTATTGTTATTCAGAAATATTTACTGTTTTATAAAAAAATCCACATTTTGCCACTTTGTTTCAGTTAAATCCTCTGAAAACCTCCAACCTATAGCTGCACCTGTCCTCCTCATCTCACCCTGACTGGGTTTCCTGTAAATTTCAACCCCAAGGTTTGGTGAAAAGTTGGCAGCGCTGTAGGCATAATAAAATGTTTAAAAAAAAGAAAAACACCAGTCTAACTGAGCTAAAGGTAAAGTTGTGTGCAGCAGTTCCGCAAAAAAAAAACAAAAAAAAAAAAACTAAATAATAACATTTTCAAATTAATAATTCCACTTTTACGTTTACATTTTTGATATTTTCTGAATTTGGTTTAGCCTTAGTCATACTCCGGGCCAATAGGTGGCGATAAAGCGCCGTTAGACAGAAGAGCGCTTTAAAGGAAGGAATCGTCGCCGTGAGGAAGCCACGCGACTTCTGCCACTAGATTTCTATTTACATGAACGCTGTAGCGAAGCATCTGTTCAGGACAGTTGGTAAATGCTTCTACTTTCATGGAAGTCTTGTAAATGACTGTAACCGTATTGCGCTCCGTCTGCTGAGGAACTTGTGAGCAGATAGAAAAATGGCTTTTGCCACTTTGTTCTCTGGATTGTCTCCTATGGCTGAGGATGTGAGGAATCCTGGTGGTTCTCATACTACACCAAGGTAAAACTGCACATGATCATACAGGGCTGCCAACTTTTCACCAAACCCTGGGGTGAGATTTCTAAATAGTTTGGACAGGAAACCCTGTCAGGGTGAGATGAGGACAGGTGCAGCTATAGGTTGGAGGTTTTCAGAGGATTTAACTAAATCAAAGTGTCAAAATGTGGAATTTTTATAAAACAGTAAATGTTACTGAATAACAATAAGTGATCTGTAGTTATGTGGACCATTTTTCTCACAATATACATTATTTTCTACATTCTGATGATTTTTACAGAATTAAAGTAGAGCAGAAAGGGCCCTACTAAAATACTTGCATCTTAAATATACTTTAAACTAAGAATTTCACAACTTAACTCATTAATTATTCTCTGCAGTTCAAGTAAAGTGCAATCGAAACCAATGCAAACTACACTGTGCATGAATATTTGGTAATGGGTTAAGGATTAAAAAGCTTCATTCATTATATTATTAGTTTTTCTTTCAATTGACAAAACAGCTAAACAATTCAGACCTTCTAGGAGGCTGTAGATTTTTAAAAAAAACTCACCATGACAGGAGACAGCACTTCTCTGGATGTTTCATTTGGAAAATGTGATGGAAATTAAGTTTTTAAACATATTCAATGGACCGAAATAAGGATAAATTAATAAGATAAGAATAAAATGAGAACATCCCTGTGGTTTCTCCCTCTATGAATCCAGAATAACTGAGCTGTTTTGCACATCCTCTATGGATGTGGTTGGTCTTTTCTTGGGTGGCTGATCTTTTGAAAAATAAAATGCAATGATTCTTTTTCTTTTTGTCGAGCTCCTATGGGTTTGAGAGGCAAACTTGAAAGCTTTAAGAATTAAAATATTAGTGTTGGTTTAATTATTCCCAAATTCCAACTGGAGATTATTAAACTAGACTGAATAATTATTTAACTTGTGATCAAAACATGGACTAAAACTGGGACTAAAAAAAAGCACCAGGTAAAGAGAAGACAATTAATTTGATGTGATCCTACACTCAGTCTCCACATCAATACTTTAAGCAAGCTGCTGTATTTGTTTTATTATTCATATTTACACAAGTACTATATTGCTTAAATATATTATCCTAGTCCAGATGAGATAAAATAAAACTTAAAATGACATACCTTGTAACAAATGTCTTTTTTCAATATCTAGCACAGTGAATAGGTAGAAATATGGACTGGATATGAGCCTGGCAGCCCCCCGTGTGTGAGCACTAAGGTTGTATTAAAAATGTAGACTATATTTTGATCACCATGGTATTTTTCATAAAATTTTAGTGTGAGAAATTGGGAATATAGAGTGAGAGTGTGAGATGGGTGAGTCTCACTCCCAATGGGGGAGAGTTGACAGCCCTGTTCATGTAGTTTTATTAGTAAAGCAGAATCTGTTCTGCATCACATGCTCTCTGTCTCCTAGCAACAGATCAGAGGATGGTTCAAGAGGAAAGAGGAAAACGCAGGGAGAGCAACACGGCTCTTATAAGAAGGTGAGATACTTCCCTACATTTAAAGTTAATAGACAAGATCCATCAAATTCCCTTCAGATGTAATTAATGAAGACAAGCAATAAAGAGTCTGCTTATAATTATTTAATCATCATAAAATGTCAACCCTAAAATCTACTGATCAGCATTCTTTTGAATACATCTGTTTGCATTTTTTCTAACATGTTTTGCTGTTATTATTGTTATGCAAGCCCTTGCAAAAAACAAAACAAAAAAAAATGTCATGACATGTCAAGGTTTTTTTATCTATTGACTGCTTTATCCTTTTCTCATAAAAGAAATGTCAACAGTTCCAGACAGAAGACAGCGCCACCTGCTGGAGCAAACCCTGCCAAAAGCAAGCTGCTAAGAGTGAACGCTCTTCTCCGGGCCAGATGTATAAAAGCCACTTTAACTGGAGTCAAAACAGCAGGCAGGGCGGCTATGGGCCGTATAATCAAACTAAAGATAACGGAAACATGAATAAGATGCATCAGTGGAATCAGAAGAAGAAAAAGAAACAACCTAATAATAGAAGGGCAAAACCAAAGTTAACACTACAGGTGAGCAAAGGTTGGCAGTCTGTGCTTTCAGGGGTGGAGCTAAATCTGATTAAGAAATGATTGACACCTAACAGCACCAATTAGCTAAGTAATATTTAATTTGAACAAAAAGCTTGTTAATATTTTGTAAGCTGAAGAAAACTCCTCTGGTTTATTTCATAAAGATGAATATGAGATGTTGCCTTAAATGGTAAATTAATAATTAACAGTTGCAATTTAAAGAATGAGAAATGAATAATGATATTTTTTATTAAATAATAATAAGAAGCACATTTTGAAAGCACATTTGACTAATTTGGCACCAAGATTGGGTTTTATATAGTAAAATGGTAAATGGTGTCTGTTTGTAAAGCACTTTATTTTGCTTCTATTTTCATAATATTCAGTCACCCATGCACTAAAGGTATATTTAAGAGTTTTGCTAATTTTCTCTACTTCCTGTAGGTGCTGCAGAGAGGGAACAACTATTATACGTGTGCACGAGCCCATTTTTCCTTGTGCACGCTCTGTTTAAAAGTTGCTGTTTGAATTGCTCATACAAGCTTACTTTCCAAAAAAAGATTTGCTATTTTTCCACTATGTCATTACCTGCCTGCTTAGAATTACCTCCCATCTCGCATATTGATGAGAAAACAGACTGAAAAGAGAACTTTTAAACATATACTTAATGTTTTGTCAGAAATTATATTGAATGGTGTTGATAGAAAATGCATTTCTCTGAGCAGAGAATGTTTTCATCCGACTGACTGTAGCACATCGACTAATACGTCTCCATACAAGAAAAAGTCATATTCATTCGGTTTTATCTATCCCCTAAAACTCAATTTTGGGAAATCCATGCAATGTGAAACATGAAAGTATTAAGAATCTGTTTAAAAGTTCCCTTTTCGTTCATATTTCAATCCATTTTCACGTCAGTGTACGAGAGGGAAGGTAATTCTCGGCAGGTAGGAATAATTCTCTGCATAACACCGGTAGGTGAAAATTGGGACAAGCATGTTGGACAGTCTTATGTAAACATATTACCACAATGATTGACAAATATTTTGATGATCCACCTGGAAAAAGAGCCTCCTCCTCTATACCTTTCATGCACTTTGTTTATGAATCACACATTGTTTATAAATGGCAAATCAAAAACACTAATCTTATCCCCTTCGTTCCTAAAATGTCTTTAACATTTTTAAAAGAAAAAAATTAGAAAATGATTGAGGAAAAAAATCATTCTTATATCTGTGAACCCCCCTGAGATTCCCTTCATCTTGTTATTCTCATGTTTAACCTCATGTTTAGGAGAAACCAAAATTCATGAGTCAGGAGTTTAAGGACCAGAACGCCGTGTTGTTTGATGGACGTCTACTCTGCAGACATTTTCTTTTTGAACGATGCATTAAGGTCTGTTACACAAGACTTAACAAGTTACAGGATCCTTATTGTTAAATGTGTCTGAATGAATGAATTTTTTAACCTTTTTTACAGGAAGATCAGTGCCAGCTGGAACATGCAACATGCAACGACATCATCAAAGAAGCCTGCAAATTCTACATCCAGGGAGCCTGCTTAAAGGGAGAGAAATGCCCTTACATGCATAATATCCTTTCTCTGGTTCTTGTTTTATTGCAGTTAACTTGTAGAAATTCCACACCCCTTTTCTTTTTCCTTTACTCCTCACCACAGTCGTTTCCATGCAAGTTTTTCCACAGCACAAGATGTTTTCAAGAAGGAAATTGCAAGTTCTCCCATGATCCTCTTACCGACATCACTAAAAAACTGCTGGACGAGGTTGGCTGAAATTCAAAGCGTTAAAATCCATCTCTTTGTTCTGGAAAAGCTAACGTTCAAGGCTTCTCCCTGCAGGTGTGGAAAAAAGAGGAATGTTTAAAAGAACTTGCAAAGAACAATGAAAAGGAGTCGTCAGAACAGATGCCGAAAACGGAGGAGACCAAACCTGCTGAAGAAAACAAAAACCCTGATTTTCTCACACAACCTCACAGGTATGAAAACACTAAAAAGCACATCAGGCCGCTTTAGGATTCACCTCTAAACATAAAAGTCACCACATGAACCTCAGTTATTGGAAAATATATATTGAGATTAGAAAACAGAGATCGGAAAATATAAATCAAAAATTTGGAAGGAGGTTCTCGGGGATGAAAAGGGGATAAAAAACTGCATGTACTTTCCCTGTATTCTGTTGTGGCCCCAGATGAATAAAATGGATGTGAACACCATTGCTTATAACTGATGGAAAGCTAATATTACACACCTGCCAACACCATGTTTAACCATGGTGGTGGCAGGATGGTGCATTCAAATTTATGAAAAGGCTATAAACCCCTGTATTTCTTCTGTTTCGCAAGCGTGTCTCTTTCTCTGACCGATGGTCTGTAAGCTGAAATGTAGGTTTTCTGTTGTTATGGCATTAAACTGCTTGTTTAGAGTCATTTAATCACTGAAGTTGAACCGTTTGTTTTTCCAGGCCCTGCTTTTACAACAGTGCGGATGCTGAGAAGGAACCCCCTGAGCATCCTATTGTAACAGAACCGTGTGTTTTAGATAGAAACCAACCTGACGGCTCTACGTCGACCTCTCAGAGCCAACAGGAGCCCGTTCCATATTCAGTAGAAGCTGTGCTCGGACCACAGCTGTCCAGAACTTTGTCTAGTTTCTCCAAAACTCTTACAAGTCTGGATGATTCCTCTACCTCGGAACCTCATGCTACTTCTAGCGGCACTTGTCCAAACCAAAGCATAGCTCCCTACTCTGTTGAAGCTGTCCTTCGCTCTTATTCATCAGCAGATGATTCTCCCAAAGGCCAAACACCCGATCCTGCTGCTAAAAGAATCCCATTTTATGCACCACTTGTTATTTCGGAAGAAATCAAAGCTCCTCCTTTTAGGAAGGAGAAGCTGCCTTCAAGTCTCAGTGAGGATGGATCTCAATGTACAATGCCAAAGAGCTTGTCATCAGTTGAAGTGAAATGCGGCCTCGTTTCTGACCAAATACCTGTTCTTTTTAACACACCTGAGGACGAGCAGAAAACTTACACAAAACAAGAGTTGTATAATCCGGAGAGGTCTGCATCCTGCAGGAGTAAAGGACTGAAGAATTCACTCTACCAACCGAAGCTCAATTCTTCCACAGGAAGAGATGCGATTCCAGTTCACCCTGTAGCGACCTGTGATAAGAAAAGAGACTCTGCTGGTGTCGTATTTCATAACTCTCAACTTCCTGAGAACTCCAGAAATAATCGCCTAAATGTCCAAACTGGTACACAGGAACAGTTTTCTAACACCTCCCTAAAATCCATCAGCAGAGCTCCTATTCTGGGAGATGTTTCAGCTGCAGGGAATAAAATGCAGAAAATACCATTTAAAAGCCTTTTTGCAAGCCCCCTTACTGACAGTGCTGCTCCAGGATCAGAGTCAGCAGCTGCAGCTGCGCCACTGCAGCAGGCTGAGGATCGAAGACATCCCTCCCTGCCCTTCATCAGCCTTTTTGCTTCCCCTCTTAGTGAGAATCCATCTTGTTTTCCCCGTTCTGAGAAAAAAACACCGGACCCTGCTGACCCTCCCTGTAAGCAGCAGTTGGCAGAGAATGCCGCATTGAGCTCCAAACAGAGAGCCTCTGATTCAATCTTCCCGTCTCCAGTTAGTTCTCTCAGGGAAGCGTCTGCCGAATCCTCCCAGAGGTCCAAAACCGTAAACCATCTGAAAGAGCCGCCATCTTCAGTTTGCAGCACTTTATCCGACTCGCCTCGTAATCCATCTTCAAATCGGACGGATCAGAATCAATCCGATGATTCATCTCCCAGAGGTAAGAGAGGAAAACCTGCACAAGACCAACTGATAGGAATTAAAATGGGCATTTGTTTGACAGACAACACAAAATGGTGGGTACGGTAGTTTGCAGGGACGTCCCGATACAACTTTTTTATTTACCATACTATACTGATACAGAAGCTTTGGGTCTTGACCAGTACAGATATTAGCCTGATGCAATATCAGCAGGAATCCTACATATTTCTATTTGCTTTTATAGTGTGGAATGAAAGCAGAATAATATTCAACATCAGGCATGAGAACAACTGAAGACTTTCTTTTTTTTTTTGCTTTTTTATTCACCAAAGAGTTACAGAAACTTAGAAGCAAAGTTGTTATGAGTTTTCTAATATCTGAGATTATAGAGGCAGGCCCGTATGTTGCAACATTCATTCATGTTCAATATCGGATCTGGACATCCCTAATAGTTTGGGAGATGGAGAAAAATTATTTGTAGTTTTCTTTTTTTTTTACTTCAAGATCTGAAGATAGTGGCTCGTTTTTCTTACAGGCCATTCTACCACAATGTCTTTTATTAAAATCCAGTGAAATGAGAGCCAAAGGTCAGCTGATGAGGAAATAAGAGTCCAGACATCTGTCTTTTAGCCCAAAACAGTATATTGTAGAATACTTATTTTCCTCAGTCATGACCGACTGAGGAAATGATGTCTTATAATTTCAAGCTCAGTCTGCTGTAAAGTCAGGGAGTAAATAGATAACATACTTCTCAGATTTTTAAAAACATTCTGAAATCTTGGGATTATTTTCTTCCCTATTAGAGTCACACAGCGCTTCATGTGGATCTGTCACTAAAAATCTATATGGCATCAAAGATTGTGAATAAGTTCATCCCCACATCAGTGTTTTTCACATGGATAAAAGTGATTCATGTCCACTATTTCTCCTTTCCTCTCTGGTTTGGCTTCTTTAGCAACTTCGGTCCTGAAATCCCTCTTTGTTGAGCTGACGCCGTTCCAGGAGGACGGAGAATGACAGAACAGCGGTCAGAGCAGAGTCTGATCAGGTAAGCTCCTTCTGTTGGTCCAAACATATGACTTAAACATCACTGTTTATAAGCCTTTAATGTAACAATAGTGCAGCAGCTTTATAAGCAACGGCAGCAGTAGATTACTTTTTTTTTTTTTAAAGACTTAGGTAAATACACTGACGATTTAAGCTGATTTAGCATCTTTATTTATGTATCTATTTCGTCCCTCTTATGAGTGATTTTCACACTGTGGAACCAACAATCATAGCAATATACATGATATTCAGAGAAAAGTTTTGATTCCAGGGTTTCATTAATAAATTGAAGCAGGAATCATGCTGTCTGCACAACAGCTGCTCCTGACTGGTTTAACAGGAAGCAGAGGTTTTGATTAGGCTGATAGTGGTGTTTTACTGTGTAAAGGTGTAGACTCATTTAATCCAGTAGGAGGCAGTGTTTCTACATGACATCCTGCCCTAAATAATGGGGAGTGGTGACCTAATGGTTAGGGCATAGGGCTTGGAGTCCTGAAGTTGTGAGTTTGAAAACCACTCCCACAGATTTCCACTCTGGGTCTCTGAGCAAAACCATTAACCCCCAATTGCTCCCATGATGGCAGCCCACTGCTCCCCAAGGGGATGGGTTAAATGCAGAGGTAGATTTCTCCAATACAGTTGAATTATTATTATTTTTTTTAAACTGAAACAGAGGTGCAAATATTAGTAGAGACAAAAAATATTTAGGAATCTCACGTTGAAACGTCAGCAGCAGGAGATGATCAGCATGGTCCACAGGTCTCTAGCAGATGAGCAGCGGTCCCCCCATTTATCTTTCTCCACACTGTTCCATATGTGAATTTTTTTTTTTTGGCCTCTTATTCTCCTGGATTTCTCAGTTTGATTTGTTCTTAAACTTTTATTTTCATTAGGCCAGCACACTATTCCACATCATTGTACTTGAATCCATCTCCTGTTTTTCCCAGTTTGAACAAGGGAAAAGTCACATCACATTTCTAACCCAGAGAATCTGGGAATGGAGGAATACTTTCTACAAAGTTTTTCAAAAATGTTGGTCAATGTAAAATCATAAATGTAAAAAAAAAAAAAAAAGGTTCAACTACACTTCTTTTTAAGGAATTGTCACAGGTGATTATGTTAAAGGTACAGTGGAGGATTTTTGCTATTTTTTTTTTTTTTGAAAAGATCTGCCCTCTTTAAAAAATAAAAAATACACATGCACAACCCTGTACCCGCTCCCGAGAGGGAACGCCTATTAAACACATGCGAGAGCGTGCACAAGCCCATTTCTCCTCGTGCACGCTCTGTTTAAAAGTTGCTTTCCAAAAGATTTGCAATTTTTTCACTATGTCAGACTTTCCACTGTTAAGTGAAAATAGGGCTGAGCAAGCAGGACGGCCTTACGTAAACATATCACCAGAATGATTGACAATTAGGAGGACCACTTATTTAGATGATCCACATGGAAGAACAACATCCTCACTATACCTTTAAATAGTTTCCTTTTCTGGGATTGTTTTTCCTCATTCTTCAAATTAAATTGAATTACAGATTGATTTAGTTCTTTTCTGGATGCAATAAAATATGGATGTTGTTTAGCCCTTTGGTTCTTTACCTTATCGAGATAATGACCAAACTATCTCGTTGTCACGAGAAAACAGCTTTCGTTATTTTTTGATGATGAGAAAATTAACAAATTTTCCTGAGAAAACCACTGTGTAAAAGTATCGGAGGGACGCGACCGCTGTCGGCTTCCATACCTCAGAAATCATTGCCAGTGTTGCCAGTTATTGTGGAGGATATTACAGCTATTACATTTAAATTTAACTCTTTGCAGGCTCTTTTCGTTTCTGTGTGGTCGTTTGCCATTCCCCTGCATTGATTTGTGCCCATCTGCATGAATGTTTTTCCTCATTGATATTACTCTACTATAGTTTTTTTGCAGTACAATTCTCGTTGTATTAATCTATTGTGTCCAATGACTGCAGATATTTTTGCATGTCAGTTTGTATCTGACTTTCAGTGAACTATTAAAAAAAAAAAAACCCAAAAAAGCAAAGACTGAATTCTCACTTGAGTCTCATATTTAGAAAATCAATCTGCAAGTGGTAAACATTTAACTTTGCATGATTTTGTGTAACTTGGTCAAAAAAATATGATCTGTGTGTTGATGAAGGCAAGCACACAAAAAAAGGTTTGCACAGGCTGTCTGCTGAATTGCAATTGCTCCGGTCTGCTCTGCATGTAAATACATGTTTGCTTCTGTTTTAAAACATGCAGACCTTTTGAACGTCCATGCCACCGACATCTCTGTTCTTGTTCTTTATGACATGGCAGGAATTCTCTGTAATAGGAGGAAAAAAAAAAAAAAGGAAGAATAAAATCAGGACAAGGCTAGCACAAGAGTGAATCTGTACAAGGTGTTTGCTCCGTGGGGAGACCTCAACCTAAAACGAGGATGCAAAACTGCTGCTGTTATTGGACTTGTTATCTGATGACCTCTTAGTGTTACTATTGTGACTTTATAGTGATTGATTTGTGCCACTATAAAAGATAAAGAGGCTGACTTACTTTGAAGGCAAATAAACAATGAGCTCAAGAGGTAAACTTGCACTTAACTGACTTATTTATAAGAATATTAAAGTAACATTTGCAAAAGGCTGCTGTTCACAAGTGTCCATGGGAAAATGTAAAACCATACCCACCTCTTCAAACATTTAATGTGTCTTTTAGCTGCCTAGAGTGTGACTGTGGGGTAAACGGCTCACAGGTGACGGCATTAACAACAGTGCTGTTTCCACAGGGTCCTGTAGGGAGACAGTGTCTCAAAAATGCTTTCAAACTAAAGTATTTGCTGTCTTGGTTTTATGGGTAGAGTTTGTTACGTTGGTGACTTTCTCTATTTGTCTATTTTAAATTCTTGCAGTACTTTGGGGCACCAGTTGCACTACAGGCAAACCAGCGACCTTCCTCCATCCACCACCAGTGGAAGTGCTATGGGTGAACAGCTTTGGACCACACTACTCACCAGTCAACCACCAGCTCCATTAACATGCCTGTGGAGGAGGAAGAACAGCTGATTAATGAAACAATCAAATGCTGTTTTAAAGCTCTTATAAAATAAATGCAAAGATGTGATGGTTATTGGTTTGTAAAGTTATGTATGCACTAAAACATTTTTAAGAATAAAACATTAACTGCTGAAAATAAAAAAAAAGCTGCTTTTCTTTAGTTTTTTTTTCTTTCTTTATATGAAAAACCTACTTTTGATCTTTTAATTGGTATCAAAAACTTTTGTGGGTGTTTTGTAACAGGTGAGTAAGGTGTCTGAGGGGTGCAAACCCCCTGCAAATTTAGATTGGTGAAGCAAATACAAAAAGTAGTTGATTTATACACAGTGCATCTGAAAAGGATAAAAAAAAAAAAACTTCATTTTCTAATCCACATTTCATGTTACAGTCTCATTGCTAATTGGAATTCATTTCACACACAATACCCCTTAATGACAAGTTTAAAATGAATCGATGCAAACCAGATGTAAAAAGTCATCTCAACACTTTGCTGATCCATATTAGTAGCCTTTATAACATTTGTCTTCTTT
This sequence comes from Cyprinodon variegatus, assembly GCF_000732505.1. Taxonomy (NCBI): domain Eukaryota; kingdom Metazoa; phylum Chordata; class Actinopteri; order Cyprinodontiformes; family Cyprinodontidae; genus Cyprinodon; species Cyprinodon variegatus. The sequence continues at coordinate 594,529 of NW_015150579.1, forward strand.
AAGATGCCACCATCTTGGCACGCATAAGGTCGTTTTGTCTGATTCCTTTATTAAGAATCTCTAACTTCATCAGGTTGAATTTGAAACATTCGGGCACAGACACTTGTAGATCTCTACAGAGATCTGGGCTCCACGCTTGGAGTTCATCGACCTGCTGTCCCACTTTGAGGTTACAGAGATATCCTGAAAGAAAAACTAGCTCCAGAGGCCTCTAAAGTCATTCATCTTTACATTAACTCTAACTAGTCTGCCTGTTCCTGTGGCGGAGAAACGTCCCCTCAGCATTATGTTGCCACCACCATGCTGAAGTGTAGATATATAATTGTGCACATAATAGGCATCTGGTTGTCTCCAAAAATGAATCCTGGGATTGAGGCTTAAGAATTCAGTCTTTGTTAGACCAGATAAATATTTCCTGAAAATCCTTTAAGCTCACTTTTGCTAACTCTGGCTGGGCTGTCATGTGTGTTTACCAAACAAGTACCTTTCGCACAGCCGCTCTACCGTGTACGTCTCATTAGTGGATTCCTGCAGTAATAAGTGTCCTTCTGGAAGGTTTTCATTTTTTAACAGAGCATCATAAGACCTCTGAGGAATCATGATTCATGGGGTTCTTGATCACCTCTCTAAGGCACCTTCTCTCTAATAATCTAGGCTGTGTTCAAATTCAGCTGCTGCATCCTCTGAAGGCCAGATTTGTTGGCCGATCACATAAGAGTGGTGCCGCTTCTTCGTATTTAAAGACTCCTTGGTATGCAGCTGACAAATGCAGCCTTCTTTTCACCCGGTTGGAAGGACAGGTCCACTGTATCCTCGCAGCCTTGGGTATCCCATGAGGAAACAGAGAAATGGCGAAGAACAGTGGTGAATATTGTAAGTGCATTTTAATATAATACAACTACGTGAATAGTTTCATCTTAAATTAATGAAAAGTCAGATGTTACAGGTAATGTTTGGTTTATTAATAGGTTTTATCTGCCCCTGTGCAAACGGGTTTGGCTGACATTTAAGCACAGATTTCAATATCTGCAGTGTGGGAATTATAAATATATCTGCGACAATGGAACTGCTGCTGGATGGAGCGCCGTTTAATTTAAATCCAAATAAATACTGCTATTGATAAATTGGCAATAAATGTTTGATTAAATAATTAAACATCACCATGAAATAAAAAGAAATATGCACACTCCATACTGCTGAAGCTCCAAAAAAAAATGTAATTAGTACACCGTAGTGAGATGTTCAGCATCCATTATTTGCTTGCTTTATGACTCAACTGTCACAGTTGCTAGGCGACGGAGCTTGCTGAGTGAGGGGAGGTGACAGCTGGATAAAGCTGGAAATGTTTAAACCTATAGTTATATATCTATAACTCCTCTGGACTCCTCTTTTTCAGAGCCTTTGAAGGACCCAGTCCAATTGGACCGAGTCTTTGAGAGGATGCAGCCACCGAAATTAAACACAGTCTGCAACCTTTAAAATCATCATTTACCAATCAGTCATTTTTGCGCGGAGTCCAGCTAAATAGAAGCTGTTTAGAGCCTCAATAAATAACATTTTAATAAAGCATAACTATAATATTTATATTCTATTTATATTTTTGCTACATGTTCCGCTGTAGGAAATCTGTTGCCTTTTGAAACAACTAATAGTTTTAGGTTTTATAACAAGGGAAAGGTGTGTGGCATTCACAATCCTGTCCAAGCAATGAATTTACCACATGGTGGCTCAAATTAAACTGTAAAATAATTGAATGGATCATCAGTGGAAACATGATCCACCTGAACTCAATTTTGAGCTTAATGTTAAGAGGCTGCAAGGCGTTTTAACACATCTACATATCCATGATGCAGATGAGTTGCTTTAAAGATTTACTCTGATTTCTTTTCACAAAATGTATTATTTTCTCCACAGATTATTTTATTTAATCCGTTAAGCTTTAGTCAGAACTCTAGATTAAACAGGCTAATCTTAATGTTCACATCAAAATAAAGCAAAAAACATAACGGATATATCAACTTTATTCAACCAAGTAGAAAAAGGACAGGTATATTTACAGTACATTTCATTTAAAATCATCAAAAGATTATAAAATCCTGCTAATACAAGGCTATAAAGCTTAATCTAAGTGTGCTTTTTATGAACATAAAGTGCAACAACTTTGTTTCTCAAAGTTCACATATAGAAGCAAAGTTATAAAACGACCTAAGGCGCTGAGTTGGTTCAGCAGTTCAGTGCTGCAGGAGTAAAACACTCAGATGGCAGTCTGTTGGCTCTGCCGGCCCACCACCCAGCCTCTGTCACCATTCAGAGCCGTTGCAGCTCTCAAAAACCAGGATCGTGGGCTGAGCCGGCCTCCCCTGCTCACAGCTTGAAGAGCATTCAGATCTACTTGCAGCAGTTTTCAGAATGTGAAACTCAGGTAACTCTGGAGTTCTCAGTCGTTAACCTCCAGACCGAAAAGCCTCAGTAGCTCCTTGTTCTCTGGGTCAATAAGGTCAGCTGGCTTCTCACCGCAGTCGTTCTCCAGCTCTGGGTCGGCACCCAGTGAAAGCAGGTATCTAAGGGGGAATGAGACATTCTCCAGGTCAGCGAAGGAGCCTGACATAGTGGAAAAACATATTCTGTCCCTGCTTATACAGAGCCTAAAATATTCTAATTATGATGGAAAGGGACTCCAAAGCCCAAAGCAACACACCCAACATGCTGACAAGCTCAGCGTGAGGGAAATAGAGATTATATAGCTATGTTTAACACCAATAAATATTGTGTTTACATACATTAGCCAGTATTGTTTATCCCTGATCTGAAAGACTTTATTTCTTGCAAACTTTTCTGCTGTTTGAGAAGGCATTGATCTCATGCTGCAGTAACAATCCCTTCCCTCACTGACACACCATAACGATCCAGTGTGGGTGCTCACCTCGCTATGTGTGGGAAGCCATCACTGCACGCCATGTGCAGCGGGGTCCACCCCTCCTCATCTCTCTGGTGGATATCTGCTCCGTAGTGCACCAGCAGCTTCACGCACTCCAGATTCCCAGTCAGCACAGCCTCGTGGATGGCTGCCATTCCTTTTAAGAAAGAAATGGTTATTTCAAATAATGCTTAAAAAGTAGGATTTCCACACAGCAAACATGTGGCACTAATAGGGCCCCATGGGGTATTCCTTCACCTGAATGGTAAATTGTGTCCAGTTTGACCCTGCTGGCCCTGATGAAACGTCCAATCCTTTCTAGCTCTCCATGCCTGACATAGTCCTGGAAAACGATGTCGTTGGGGAAGTGGACGCTCCGTGCTGGCTTCAGGGAGGCTGCACTCTTGCAGATGACTGGAAGGCCACAGCTCTGGGTGTAAGCTTTGATTCCCAGGCTCTGGGACACGGGGCATTCGTAGTACTTCATCCTGGAATCTGGTTGCAGAAGAATCCTTGTACAACTGGATGAAAGAGGCTCTCTCGCTTGGATCAGCTTCTTATCTGAGGGTCCAGCTTCCCTGCCACAGCCTTTTTATACTCTCCTCTGCTCTATTTTAAGATCAGCTAGAAGATTTGGTAGATGAGTGGTCTCCCAAGTCAGGTCCCTCCCACTAACTGGTCACAAGTCTCTTCAGACCACTTACATCAACACACATGACAGCCAGGAACCTCCTGGATATCTATCAATATCACATCTCTCGTCGTTGTCCACTTAAATATATCAGTGACATCCCAGCAGCTGAGTGCAGGGCGGGGTGCTGGAGTTTTCTAGTAAACACCAGGCAGGATCCAGGGGGTTTAAGGCAGGGCAGAGAGGTGAAATCCCTCTGAAGGAGCTGTTGATGATAAACTGCAGGGAAAAAGAAGTGATTCCTCTCATGGGGTGTGACAGGCTGGCGGATGAGCTTTTTTCCAAACTGTTTTGTGTTATACTGTTTGTCAGGGTTCAGTTTAAATATGAAACAGGAGTAAATATTTCAGGAGCTCAACGGATAGCAGGAAGAATAAGGTCTTAGTCTATATAAAGTGAAATTGTTTTACACATGTGCATAATGTTTAAGTAAATTGTCTTTACTTAAACGAATAGGTTCATAAAACCACATCTCCTTTAAAAGTGAAAGGAGGGTGGCTGTTCTTATTTATGGAAAGTGGAAGGAAAAAGGGTGATGAAATAAGTGCACAAGAAAGCTGGGTTTGGGAGAGATTAAAGGACTACAGCTGACTGTTCAAAACTGCTTTTGAGAGATTAGATTACTCTTGAGTTCTTTAGAGTAATCTAATCTAAACTTAATTTAACCTAAAAGATAAAGTGAATTTTGTATTTTAGAGCTCCAGGAATCTGGAGAGAGAGAAACCAAGTTAACTTTGTCAGTGATAATTAAGAAAGCTGTTTCCTCTGCTGGGTTTGGTCCCGATTTTGGACTTTATCAATCTGCAAAGACATTTTGCTGCTTTCATTTTCCAGTAGGACGTTGCATGTGCCCAGGTCTTCAGATTTTATACATTACATTTTTGCATTGGTCTCATTCAATGTTCTAATCTTTACAGAAAATTAACTACAAATCTAAAAAATGCTTGAAATATGATGCTAATCAATGAGTTAAACCTTTTAAACACAATCAGAAATAAATTTCCCATGAACTGATTTCCACTACACTCTACACCTTGAAACCAAAAAGGTTTTTGATTCATTCCTTTAAAAGGTGGCAGTTATCCATGCTTTTATGCCATTTTCTCTCTTACAGTGCTTTACATATTTGCATAAAGCACTCTAAACAGTTTCTCAAGAAATTACTTTTAACTTCCACTAATTTTGAAGTGACGATGTCTCCTGGACAACTGCAAATCAGAGTGCCTTCAGATAACACCCCTAAATTTTTCACTTTAATGCTTTACACCTTTCATTATTTGGCATTTGCCATAAAATTAAACCTTCATTTTAACTTAAACCTCAGAAATTTACCTCAAACTAGTTGAGTAATTTTAATATCCTTGTAGCTACATAGCAATAGAACACTATAGATTTAGTTCAGTAGATAAACTAGATTAGCTGTAGGCTGAATGTCAGATTTAATCTGTACATAGATTTGATGCATTGTTTTTTTCTTGAAATAAAACAACATTTCACATGTTATTTTTTTTTTTATTGGCCACCATTTCACATTTTCCACATTAATTTGAATATGATGGAATGCTTTGTCATTCTCCCTCCCACCACTGATGGACTGACGCACCCATCCCTTGCTCTAGTCGACCCCTCTGAGCCCAAACACGCACGCCAACATTCAGACAAGCAAACATTCACTCATTCACACAGCATTAGGCAGCTAAGGGTGCCGTATAGAGCAAAGAGATGCAGCGTGGGTGAGGGGGGTGGGGCTTTAGACTGGTTTCCTCCCTCATTTCAGATATAAGCCGACACTCCGACTAAACCACACCAATCTGTCTGCTTCAGTAACCACAGTGAATCTCCCGAATAGGCATTAATGCAGTGCGACCCACCAGAACCAGCTCCGTCTGCCTCTGCAGGTTTGAGAGGGTGAGCAGGGGCCAACTTTGCCCCAACAGGGCCAAACGGCAACAGCTGGGCACCGTGGTACAATAAAAAAAATGAAGACCTAAATTAAAAAACACCCCAACTTGAAAGCAATTAAATAAAAAATGATTTTAAAGTTAACAACTGCTTTTAGACAAAAATAGTAGATATGCTGACATAAGGAGAAAGAACAGAAAGAAACTGGGAAATGAAATTATACCCCACCCCCCTTTGTAAGATACAAAATAATTGGTCTCGGCTACAGATGTGGGGGGGGAGGGGTCCTCTGTGTGCTACACGGATGTTTAAAGTTTACTTAAAAAAAAAAAAAATAATAAAAAATAAATGATGGCCCCTTGTCCCCTGAGACAGTCTGTATAAAACCCACTGGTCCTCTTGATTTCTTAATTCAACAGAGAACAATTGCAGCCCCCTCGCCTTCGAAATGCAGATCATTTCATTCAGCTCAAACAAACACTGAACACCAAGATTTGTTTTACAGATGGGAGTCTAACTTGTTAGGAAAATTAGCTTTTCAAAACCTGACAATCAACGCCATTTTTTTAAATAATTCAGTCCAAATATGATGAGGAGCCTTGTGAACAAGCCAGTGGGGTCTCCCAGAGAGGTGGTGCGCTGTTTCAGGGATCTACTGGAGGGACAAGACCAGTCTGGGCAGAATGTGTGAAATTAAAACCTTAAACCAAAAAAAAAAAAAAATTAAAACTGCCCAACCAGCCCCAGATGGACCGACTGGTTGGTTCACAGGCTGGCTTTACTGAAAGGCAGTTCAGGGTGGACTGTTAATGTTCACAGGACAGGAAGGGTCCACAAGGAAGCAAAGGTGGTGATGGTGGTGACTGGAGGGGTTGGGGTAGGTCTCCTCTCGCCCTCTCCTCCTGCAGCTCTTACAACTCGTCGTGCCCGTCGTCGTCGCCTCCATCCTCGACATCGGAATCGTCCACATCTTCCAAGTCCTGAATATAAACAGTAATCAAAATAATTTTATTCATGTAAACACCACATGTCCATTTTAACATCGTAATTAACCAAGTTAGCACAAAGAGGGCCCAGAGAAGGCAAATGAAATACAAGCATATACAGCATAAAGTTTTATTTCACTTAATTGTGAATTCTGAATCTTTTCAGTGAGGTCATCCAAAAAAACATCTGAAGCTTTTTGAAAAACATTTGGAATAAGAGCTTGGAAAATGGTAGCAAATTCTGACAAATTTCCTCTTTATTCCTGCACTATAGCACATTTATGTTATAATAAAGGCACCCTTTAAATGGTGCTGCCTTTAGTAAAATGAGTAAGCATTTTTTGGAAATAATGGAAGAGATATTTCCGCTCCTCTGCAAAAACGTTCAGTTCAAAGTTTCAGCTGAACGGGGCACGTGCAGCTTTTATCTGGAGGATCCGGTCTCCACAGCAAACCCAGAAACAGCTGCCACAGCTGAGAGGAGGCATAAGTGGCCTGCGGTTGACCAGGCTGCAATTAGATTTCTGTGTGGATGGCAGGTGTTAATACATTAGGAGTAATCCCCTACCCCCCCAGTATATAAAAAACACACTGGGGCACACAGGATGCTTTAGAGTAGAAAGAATCAGTCTGCATCCATCACCAAGTAATAAAAAAAAAAAAAAAAAAAAAAAGTTACCAACTTCCAAAGACACCAAGTTTTATTTTTCCTCCAACTGTAAATTCCTACTAAAGTTTCCATTCTGGTTGAAATTCTGGCTCCTCATTCAGCAGATATGTAAAAATAAAAAGGCTTATACAGACAGACAATCTAAAATGTACCATAAAAAAGGCATGTTATATGACCTTGGCAAATGCCCATGTTACATTATGTACAGCATCTTTCCAAAGTCCTCCCCTCTCCAACACAAATACACAGAATGTTTGTAGGCCAACAATAACTATTTGTTTAGCTCTGGATATTCTTCAAAATAAAAATGTTTTATATTAATGTAACAATTCCAGCAAAATGCTGAACTGTCCACCTTAGCCCGCAACTTAACCTGATGCTCATAATGGGCGTTGGTCAGGGGAATTAACTCACATCTGTATCCAGGCCTTCGTCATCGTCTCCTGCAGGGGCGCCTCCATCTTTACCGCCACTCTCCAAGAACTTTGTGAAGCCCTCCAGCGTTCTCTCTCCATTATAGTCAATCACCTGTTAATCAGGAGCAACAAAACCACATCAAATAAATTAGAATCCAGAGTTCAATGCAAACTAGAAATCACAGGCTTCAATGCAAGCATTTATTTTCAGGTTTGATCCTAGCAGAACCAGCTGCTGGTTTCATTCCATGTTTCTCCTCATCCACTCTAGTGCAACAACTGCAGTTGTGTTGAGCATGAGGCAATTTGTTTATCAAATTTGCAATAATGAAGTGGGGAACGTGCACTCTGGACAACACACCGAGAACCCAACTGCTGGTGTAGACTCAAATTTCAGCATGTGGCAGAAGCGTTTAGCATGTGAACTACGCTACAGGGACTGGTGGATGCCCACCCATCCAGATCATTGTAGCTTACAGCTTCAACTGCTAGTAACCAAACATTCAACAGTATAAACATACTTCTTTGGTTTAGAGCCCAAGATTAGGCTTTTATTAAACTAAAATCAAGTTCTTCAATCGGGTTGGTCTACTTGACCTGCTGAGCCCAGTTAGCCGATTTCACTGTTTTTTTCACATCAGATACAAATACTAATCAACAGGCTAAGTAGAACCTGACATGCTTGAGGATGTACAGGTTCTGATTGGTTTTACTAGCACACCGGTCCATGTCTTGCAGTTTATGGAGCTGTAAATCTAGTTGGGGCTTCTTTACTGCCCGGTGAATAAAGATTATACTGTTTCTTTCATTCTGTTATGAAGTATTAAAAGACATAAGATCCAACTTTAATAATAACTTATCTATTAATGTGTAGGTGAAAATCTAAAACATCAAAACATTGCATTAGATATAAAAAAATAAAGTTATTTGGGCTGTAAAAGCAGAATTCATGCCAGCTATAAAGCAGTTACCTGGCGATCATCTCCTGCAGGGAAGAACTTTAGTGTTGGGAAGCTGTGGACTTTTACAGCTTCTATCTCGTTTGCTGTGGAGTCCATCTTGGCCACGATGGTGTCAGGGCTGTCCTTGTACTTCTCTCCCAGCTGTTCCCAGATGGGGGCCAGCTGTTTGCAGTGCCCACACCAAGGAGCATCTGGAAGGCAAAAGCATGATTTGTCAGCAGTATATTAATACAACTGCAGTAATCATTGAAGCAGAGCAAACCCATCAAAGCAAAAATTTTTACACTTAGAATTTAAATCTGGATTTACTATGCAAAAATCAAGACTTTAAACGTGCAGCCAAATGTCACACCTGTCCTCCACTAGTTGGGAAACAAGAGCCTTTGCCTTACTGGCCCACAACTGTGTTTCAACAGCCAGACGTGGAAAGTGATTCCAAATAATGCTCATTTGAACCTTGATGACCAAAACCTGCCGCTATATTTATCCTGATCTGTGCAGCATTAGTGCCTGGTGGCCAATTAATTTGCAGGAAGTGGAGATGACATGGCATGAAATCAAATTTTAAACATAAGGTCTATGAAAGATTTAAGCAGACTGAAGATGAATGACTAGCAGTCCATACCATACCACATTTAAGCAGGTAAAAACAAAAAAAAAACACTAATGAGTAAAAGTTGTTTCTTACAGAATTCAACAAAGACGTTCTTTGAAGGGTTAAACGCAACCTCCTCGAAATTTTTGCCCACCAAAACCTTGACGGGGGTCTTGTCCCAGTCTTCAGGAATGTCCTGGCTCATGAGGTGGGCCTACAAGATGGTTAACAGAGAAAACACTCGAGTAAATACAAATTACAAAGAAAAAAAAAATCTCTAGAGAAAATTATGTATTAAATTTGGATAAAAACGTTTCAGATTGCTTAATATTTAGAACCGATATAGCTTTCACCTTTAGTTTGCCCTCAGTGAACTGTGTGCAGAACTGTGTGATGCTCTCTGCTGTGATCTCGCTGCTCTCTGGCTTGTACTTTGTCATCTCGTCCTCCAGCGTGATGAGGCGGATGGCGGGGCAGTCCTCTTTCTTCAGGCCGAAGAACTCCAGGATGCGCTGGTTGTCATCAATTTCACTGTCAATGAAGATGAACAGGATCTGGACAAAGAGAGGATGATTTAATCCTCTAATATATTAAAATCTCAAACATCTTGAGGTTCAAGTAAAAGAAATAATGAAAAGTAATTACATAAACGCAAAAAAAAAAAAATATCCATCTGGATTCTGCAAGCAAGGTTGAATAAATGGGATATTTTATTTCTGGATTTAAAACTCAGGTTTTTAAATTTATATGGACAAATGAAATGTAGGGAATTTGTTACAAAACATAATTGTCAAAAATAAAATGTAAAGGGATCTGAAACTAAATAACTGGTGGGTAGTAACCCTCACCAACCTCTGTTTTAGTAGACATCCTACATCACCCATTTATCTGAAAGTAAAGCCTTTGTCATCCTGAGTAACAGTTTAATCCCATTTCAGATCATTTATCAAGAAACCATTTACTACATGTAACTGAGGCACTTTGCAAAAATTACCTTAATGAAATCATACAGATATGTATTGCATCAAGTCGCCAAATTTTGCAGGTTTGCAAAGTAAAAAAGGAGAAAGAAGGAATTTCAGATCATTATTCTATCTTTTAAAAAGAGATTAATCCCCAAATTCCTATGTGAAAAGAAAGTGGGTTACCTTGCACAAAACCGCCAAAACAGTTTAAGGCTTAAGGTTCCATTAATTTTTAGTGACTTCGTCTGGTTGTCTTCCAGGTTTACCTACCTGACCCTTAAATCCCTCAGCAGCTTTCTTAAAGTGATCCATTTTCTCCTGGAAGCCAGAAGAAGCTTTAGGCAGGAACATCAGGATGTGGGACTTGATGTCTCCTCCAAAGATTTTAGGGGCGGTCTGCAATAACAGAAAAAATATTCAAGTATATTTTATGTACTCCACAGTGAGGGAAAAAAATTATTTGAATAGAATTTTACCTGCTCAGTGAACTCAATGACCAGTGGCAGCTGGTTGGCCCTAACAAAAGCCAACAGCTTCTCCTTTGTCAGCTCTCCATCAAAGGTATTGCGACCTTCATCGAACTGTCAAGAAAACGTGGAAACTCTTAGACAGAAATATTCCCCGGCTGGTGTCCTAGCTAATCTGCCTGTGAACACCACACAGATTTACCAGACACACCACTTTAAAATCCTCCAAGTCTCTGTAGACCAAACAGGCTTTTAACTGGGCATCCAGAATAGCAGCTGTAAACCTCTGCCAAGCAGTTCTTGCTGGCACACAATAGCAGAAAGGGGTAACCTTCCAAGCACTGAAACCCAAAACCTAATCCCAGCGGCAATAAACAAGTTAAAATTCACCTGCTGTTTATGGAGCTGAACCCCTGCACTAGAAGGGTTCATCCAACTACAGTCTTTGAAAGAATAAATCTACCAGCATGAATCTTAAGCTGTACAACAGCAGCAGGTGTTGAAAACATTGATGCAGCTTCTAACATGGGCATTGAAATAAAAACAGAGGTCATCTCACAGGTTATGACCTTTCATCCTATTCAGTACATTCTGCATTTTAGATTTTAAAAATCCCAAAGCTAAATTTGATGTGCAAGTCGTATGCATTTCAATCCACATGTAGAAATAAATGAAAGGGAATACAGGTAAAATCAACAATGGTCTGACAACTGTCTATTCATCAGCTTTAGCTCTTTCCCCCCAAACACCACATGGGTGGGCAGAGGGTATCAAATATGTCAGAATGACATAACAGAATGCATGCCAATTACAATGCATGCTCTTACAGGTAGAGCAGGTGGAGCATATGGTAGCGAGGAGACATGGACGAAGCATAGAAGCTATAGCCATTGACGCAGCTGTGCTGGGATTCTGACCCAGAGACATTTGCCTCATGGTTTTATGCAGCTTCTGAAATAACCACATATTTAAGGACCTCATTGAAGTAAGGGAGGCTTTGTACTTTGACCGCATTTGACAAATCACAAGTGACAAGTGATCTTATCAGCAAATCCACATTCATTAACATTCCCTGAGATAACTGTATTTTCTTTTATGGAAGGTATAATTTAGGGTTACAATTGGGGGCGGGGGGGGGGTTATTTATTAGTCAGGTTGAGCAGAACAAGCCAACATCCAAAAAGAGGAACAACCTCAGACAAACTAAGATCAGTTACAGACCGATATTTGATGCTTCAGCATCTGAGGCATCAAATTACTGAGGGTGTAGACCTAAATCCAGCAGGGTGCCTTCAGCAACCATCAGAGCGTATTATACATGCTTCAGTTACATAAGAAACTGTTTTATAGACTGACTAACTGGATCTTTTTAGAGGCTGCATCTTTTGAGATAGATATTCCTGTAACTTTTGCAAGTATATTTAAATGGAAAGATTTGAAGATGACTGATTCTATAAACCTAAACAGAAAGTTACCTTTTTGAATAGGATGATTCCATCTTTGGAAACCTCGAACTTTGAGTAGATGTCATCACTGCTGGTCATAGCGAAGGGAATATCATCAATGGCTTCAGCAGCTTTTTCCAAGACTTTGGCATCAGCAGACTGCGCGTCCTATACACAAAAAACAACAAACATTCAGTAAAGGCCTCAGAAAAGGCTTAAGGACATTTTAAATGTATTTTAGCCCTCTGTAGAACAGAAAGGTTTGCCAAAAATCCTTTCCCACCTTAAAGAATCCAATGACTGCCACCTCATTGTCAGCAATCAGAGACTCTGCTGCAGTGACCTCAGTCAGGGTGGAGACCGCAGGTCCTGTACGTTTCTTCAGCCAGTTAACGATGTCTTCTGCTTGCCTGCCAGCTGCAAAAATAAATAAATACATCAAAGGTGTATAGTAAACCCACTCAGAATAAGCTGTAGTGAACCTGAACATGTAGAACCTAAACGCAGCAGTCTCTAATGTTGTTACACTGGAGATAAACACACCCTGCCATTTGTTAACGCCTCTGTGGTTTCGACAGTGAAAATGATTATAGGCACTTCTGCATTTCAGTACAAACTGAAAGAAAAAATAGAATTACCTGAATATTAAATTAATGAAAAAATAAAAAGAGCCAATGACAAATGTAGACATTCTCCTTCAGTCTAACTGGTTCCATTTTGCTCAAAGTAAAAAAATTTTTTTTATAAAACTTGCTTCTTTACAAATGGGGTTCCTGTTATTAAGCTCAACTTAGAGATATGACAAGTAAAACAGCTGATGCAAGCTAGCAGCAATTTCACAGATCAAACACTTTCAGATAGAGTGGTACATCCTGCTGTCCTTTAGTGTGGGAGGAGGTTGAGTCAAGAAACTGGATTTAACCCGAAGGAGTCATTTCCACAAGACTCCTTCCAAGCCTCCCCTCCCTTTCCTAAAGGAGCAAGACTCAAGACAGCAGAGGAGGCGACGTGAAGAAATGCACATCATACTTCCCGGCTCTGTTTCAGCATGGGAAAAACGTGCTACAGAAGCCCAGCCCACTTTAAGTCTGATGAAAGCTGATTGGTTGTCCAACTTTTTTTTTTTTTTTAAATCGAGGCTTATTTTATTGATTTTATCTGAGAACAGTTAGAAATTAAGCCATTTACTCAAAGTGAAAATATGAGTGGTAAAGAAAATTATACTGCTAAAAACTGCAAGCAGTTAAAAGGCAGATTTTAAACTATAAAAATATGCAAATAAGCATTTACCAGAGTACTCCTTTGGAGATCCCTTCTCTCCACCCTTAAAGAACTTGATGGTGGGGTACCCCCGTACGCCGTACTCCTGAGCCAGCTCGCTCTCCTCAGTGGCGTCTACTTTGCCCAGGCGGATCTCTGAGCCCTCTGCTTTCAGCATGCCGGCAGCCTTGGCGTATTCTGGAGCCAGGGCCTTGCAGTGGCCGCACCATGGTGCATCTGTGGAGAGCATTCATTTTAAAAAAGGTTCGAGAGGAAGCTGGTGAATTTCTAAAAGAAGACTATAAATAAAGGTAGAGGATCTTAGAGCTAGCAAAGACTTTTTTTTTTTGTTTCCTTTGAGGGATGTGAAAAAAGCTACAAAATTAGTTAAATCACGGAGCGTTATTGTGTATTCAAATTTGTGAAAAAAATACTGATTGGCAACAGAATCCAAGAAATTAATAGATCAAAAGATTTAGAATGACTAAATCAAAGCAGACTTGAACCTGTAAATGATATAATGGATTTTTTCCCCCAAAAAAGCATTTCTGGCATTTTAGTACATCTTAACACAATATTTACAAATTTCCCAGAAGAACATGCACTTTACTGTTTCACATAAACACCATTTCCATCAATTCTTAACTCGCAAATTTCATATAAATAATCAATTGACTAAATGAAACCTGTTCATTCTTTGTGTTTTCCAAGTGATAGAACACATTTCCTGGTGAGATTTAGCACAAAAAAAGCAGATATGTATTCGGCATTCATAAAATTCGACAGCAATCTTTTCAAAGTCTGGTTTGAAAGCTCAGAATAATATGAAATAATGCAAACAAAAGTTGACAATATTTGAAAAGTTTGTAAAAAAAATTCAAGTGTTGCATTTTAGTTTCCAGATCTATATGCTTTTAATAAAGCAGAAATCTTTTACATATTTAAAGTCTAAAACGGAGGTCTTCAATAGGGGGTCCGTGACCTCTAGGGGGTCCACGCAGGTACTGCATGGAGGTCACGAAAGTTTTGGCTGATTAAACTTTTATTTTATATTCCCCCCCTGCAATTTTTTCCACTTATAGAAATGTCTTTAAACACACATTAACATTAATTCATCACGCTGTAGTAAACAGATAAATGGAGGCATAGGATGTCTTTCAGTCATCAATGCAAACATTCACCGATACAAACAATCAGCGACACACAGGAACTCTTTCAAGCTGGGCACAGTTTCATTCACAACACCTGTTCCATCAACGAGGAACCAGAATCAGACATACTTTAGCAATCCCAGGGAGAAATTACTTTTGGTACATGACTCCATCTGTAATAGAGTAACTATAGGACCAGTTTGATATAACACAATTTCAGGCAAAATATTAAATTAGGGGGTCCCTGCTCCATCTCGCCATCAGTTTGGGGGTCATCGGCCTGGGAAACGTTGAAGACCCCTGGTATAAATTAAGAAATATTTTTTTTGTTGATAAATGGAAATTTGTAGAATTTGAGAATTATACATTAGACTATCCTACAAATGAAGTTTGAAGTCTTCCACAGGAACAAAAACATCATGCAACAGAATAATATCGATTTATTACTCCACAGAATATTTATTACTCCCAGAATATCTTAATACCCATTAGTTCTATTCAATGAGCAGCAGTTTGCTGCAAAAAAAAAAAAAAAAAAAAAAAAAAGATCAAGGGACATGAATAAGTTAAAATTAAGGTGTTGTTTACTCGCACATCTCAAACGGAAGGGCCACGTCTAATAAAGTGGTGCATCATGCATTATCTCGTCACTGTGTGAAACTTCCTCGTCCACGTTACTGTTAACGAACTTTAGTAGAATGTACACGTCAACCTAGCAGCACAGTCCATTCATGATCCCCGCCCAGCTCAGTGGGCCCTTCATCAAACTTCCCACTCCGTTTTAATTGGACAGCCTCGCCTCACGGTCACCTATTACTGGTCAACGCTGCCATCACCCAATCCACGCAGGTCCCTACAACCTGAGAAAAGTGGAGCGGGATGGGCCCGTGGGGCCAGCCAGGACTGACTGAGAGCATTCAGAATAATCTTGACCTCAGCACGGTCTGCATCCCAGGTAATTAACCGGGACAATCTGGTCTATAAGGAGGTGAAAGTTAACTGAAAGTAATTCAAACCACAGCAGCCAATCGAAACTTTCGGCTCCGTTTCCATACAGGCATAAAGTGAGACAGAGGGGTCCCAGAATGTCCCAGGAGACGAGTTGATTTAAAACACCTTTCAAAGCTAGTTCATTTAAACGACTAAATAAACCCATTTTTAATGCTTTTAGCTAGCGCTTTTTTCCAACTGAATAAGAACGCTTCTACAGACAGAAAATCTCCCCCGAAATGCTGTTTTTTAAAAGCTTTTTTTTTTAAGAAAAAATAAATCAGCGCTTGGTAAGCAGAGTTAGCTCGTCTGAGCAGATTTATCGGGACACGTCTGTGTTAGCGGCTCTCGGCAGCAACTGAAACCTCAAAGTTCAGCGCTAATGTTTACAGGAAGAGAGGAAAAAAATGGCAGCTAGCATAAGCTAACAGCCTTTGATACTTACAGAACTCAACCAAGATGTTGGGGTGAGCCTGGAGAGCCTCGTCGAAGTTACTTTTCTTCAGCACCAAGACGTCTTCTTCTTCTGCGATGTCAGCCCTGCAACTGGCAACGGCCAGTGTACATAAGAGGAAAAACTTAAACATAATTACCGTCGAGTTTTCTTTCTCAACAGAGGGACTGCAGTTGATAGTTAAGAAATAAATTTGTGCCGGTTGGGGAGTTTTTAGGATTGGGAGAGTAGCTGGTGTTTTTGTGTCTACCGCTATTAACGTGGCAGTGGACGCAAACCGGAGGGGTTAGCGGCAGTGCGCATGCGCATTTATGGGGACGAAAGCAGTTCGTGTTGAAATGTGACTGGACCACAGCAGGCTGCACCTGGAAGTGAAAACCGGGCACCACGGAACACTGCAGCTATGCTGCACAAAACACAGCGACCGTGACCAGATGGTGATACTTCACCAAGAAAATACTATTATTTCGAGCAAATGATTAATGTTCATTATTTGTCGAATTTTATAGACAAAAAAAATTAAGTTATTTTTTTTTTAAAGGTTCAAATATTGGGAGGAACTGATTACACAAACTTTTCCTCTTTACTAAGCCTTTCAAATTCAACGATTTTATTGAATTTTTAGGTTTATGGTCTGTTATTGGCTGTTTTATTTGTTATATTTTGGAACTTTTTAACTGTGTTAGAATAGAACCAGTGGCGGTTCTAGACCAAATGTACCAGGGGGCCAGAAGGGGGCCAAAGTGTTTTCATGGGGGCACAGAAAAGAATGAAATAAAAAACAGGGCAAGGTATTCAAATATATTAAGATTAATTAAAAATCTATTTCTTATGAGGTCAATATATGTTCATAATTTAGAAATTTTAATTAAATTTTTCATTTAAGTTAAAATTACTGTTTTCTATTAAATCTGAATTAGAATTCAAGAAAAACTGATAAATTCACCTGTAAAAATTAGAGCAATTGGTTTTGAAAAAAACATTTAGCAGATGAAAACTGGGATCATATTTCAATACCGCTTAATTTCAATACCTTATTGTTTTTAAATAATTAGTAAAACAGAATTTGTAAAGAAAAAAATGAAATAGATCCAAAGGACCTATCAGTTACTATGTCTGTTCCAGCGCATATCATCATTAGAATTTCTTTGAGTATTATGTCTTCACTACAGGGGCCATAACAGGGGCCGAGACATGATCTACAGGGACATTGGCCCCTGTCTAGAACCGCCCATGAATAGAACAGAATAAAATAAAATAGAACAGAAAATCTCTTTATTCTCCCACAACGGGGAAATTCTGGTCTTACAGCAGCAAAAGGATTATAGGAAATTGTCACGCAAATGTGGACCTTAGAAGAGTGTATATAGGTGACATTTTTTTTTTTTTTTTTTTTATCAAACCTTTATTTAACCAGGGGAAAAAAATCCCATTGAGATTAAAAACCTCTTTTTCAAGAGAGTCCTGGCCAAGAGGCAGCAAAGTTACATAATAAACAGAGATACATTCAATTAAATTACATATCAACCTTTCAAGTAAAACAATTACAGATTTTTGAGGCTGCTTCAAATCCTTTCACTTTCAACTTAAAAACATTTAAAGATAAAAAACTCAGTCAACTTCCAGTTTCTTTGAAAAAGATTCCACGCATAAGGAGCTGCGTAGCTAAAAGCTTTCTTCCCTACTTCTGTGCGGGTAAAAGGAACAGTGAGCAACAGCTGATTGTTGGATCTCAGGACATAAGAAGCCATGCTTTTCTGTGTAAGTAAGATAAATATGTAAAAGGGCAGTAATCCAGGAAGGGCCTTGGAAATTAAAGTGTACCAATGACACTGCCTTCTCATAGAGAGGGAAGGCCATCCCACCTGAGCATACAGGTCACAGTGATGTCATGGCTCTACAGTTTATGATGAACCTTAATGAAGTATGGTAAACAGAGTCCAACATTTGAAGACATGAAGAAGTAACATTCTTATAAAAAAGGACACCATAATCTAAGACCGATAAAAACGTAGTAGAGACAAGGTGCTTTTTTAGTCCCAAAGGAAAACATGTCTTATTACGAAAGAAGAATCCCAGTTTAACTTTTAATTTCTTCACAAGTTTATAAATAAAAGGTTTGAAGGTGAGGGAGTCATGAATTCCAATTCCAAGGTATTTATATTTATATACCACCTCAATGACACCCCCCTCCAGAGTTGACACTACTGACAGGGTTTGAGGCACATTCTTATGATTTGAAAACCACATTAACTTAAGAAATAATTTAAGATTAATAAATGAATACTGTACAGCAACAAATACTTTCTGTAGGGCATAAATAGCCTGTTCAAGAGATGACCCAAAGCAATAAAAGACATAATAGTGAAGAGTTAAAAAAGAAATAAAATAAATTACTGTACTGTAATTTTTTTTTAACAATATAAATACTGTACACCTGGAGAATAAATAATCAATATACAGCTGTGGACATTGTCCACATTCAATTGTCCATTGTAATGGACAATTGAAAATAGCAGCAACATCAGGGATGTGCAAAATGACAGCAGTATGTTATTTAACTGAATAACTGTAGCACTGTGATATTATCTAAAAATGCAAAGTGCATTACAAATAAAATGTATTATTATTATGCATGCATCTTAAAAAGTTAAATGAAGTCAAAACAAGATTGCACATAATTATATGTTTAGGTTTTATTTCATTGATTTGGATGATTACAGCCATTGGCATTCCCAAAAATTCCTAAAAAACTGTAAATTTGTGACCAATGTATGGCCAACACAATCATGGTAAACAACTGCTGAATTGGCCTCTGCATATAGGGTTTATATAGATTTGTTTTTTCAGAGGTCTTTTCGGGGTCTTAGTCCACACAGCTGATTTAAAAAAATTCATGTCAGCATAACAAACCAACGCCCCATCTAGCTCTCAGCAAGGTGTGGAGAGAACATTTCTAAAATTGCTCCTCACTGCTCAACACATCTATAACACATGGGCAACTTTTTATTTTTTTACTAAAAAGGTCTTTCATCAGTGCTATAAATGTAGTTAACATGGGACAGTTTTATAACCTATGGATATTCTCATATGAGACCCATTTATCTCTTTTTTCAATTAAATGTAAATGACTGGTAATAGACCATCGGTTTGTTTGCCTAACTGGGTCTGGTATCTTTCATCTTCCTCTACAATATGACAATGATTCTTTGTGGTGTCTAGGCTGGGTTAGTTTGTTGTTTGGTCCACTCCAGCACAGTGATGCTGTGGTCATTACAGCAGCTATAGGTAATTTAAAAATGCGCAGGTCCCTGTGGAGAACTTATCTGTGGCTCTTGTTTTTTCATTCAACTTTAAAGCTCACCCAAATGCCTTTTTTTTACGTAATAATACTCTCAAGGCAGCTTTTATCACCTTTGCACCTTGTCCTACCACAGATTTTTCATTTAATTAATATTTGATCAGTTTGCTTGAAATCAACATTGAACAGCCAACTTCTGTAGTGAAGACTATTTGTAACCTGCCCCCTTGTGGAGCATGCCAGTCCCACATGTTTCTCCTATGACTGTTTGGGGCATGACCGTTTATTACTGAAAATATATCTTTAGAGCTGGCATCATGTAATATTCTTTTATTCGGAGTAGAAGTAAACCACTACTATGAATACAATTTTTTTTTTTTTATCATAATCACAAAATTTAAGTGAAATTTTAAGGAAACCAGAATTTTGCTGAGTTTTCTGAAGATGTTTCAACACCCATCCACCAGTTTTTGTCAATTCTGTTGGCCCCCACCAGAGCTCGCACTAGACTCAAGCCCTAACCTGAATGACTGAGAAGTTACACATGCTATCAACTTTATTTTAAGAAAATTAACTGAAATTCAAATATATATCTGATTGATATCATTATATGAGTTTCACTTTTTAAAGTATTTTACTGTAATACAACAATTCAATGGAATTTTAATGTATCACTATTTAAATGACTAAATATTGTTTAGCACCATCACAGGAATTCCCAAAGACCTTTAAGCCAAAACTTTGCACAGTACGGAGGGTGTTCTCAAAAGGAAGAATTGACTGGGCTAAAATCTATAGCACAGAGGCAGTGTCTACAAAGGCCCTTACTAATAAATAGGAAAATAACTTCTCAACACCTCCTAAGCTGATTATCTTCTGTATTTAAACATGTTAGCTAATAGATCTGTCTGGGAATTAAGCAACTGTTGTAATGAATCCCAATCAGTTAAATTCAAAAATACTTTATTAATATGAAAGGGAAAGATAAATGTAACTGGACATGGTGGATTTCCTGTAGCGGTGTGTCTTACAACTGAAGAAACTTTGTTTGTATGATGGTCTGATGAAGAGGATGGTCACTGTTGTCTACGATGTTCTTTATTTTATAAAGAACACTTCTTTGTGAAATATTCTCCAGAGGTTCTAGAGGAGTTCCCAGAATAAGGCCATCTTCTTTACCAGCTTGTTGTGCTTCTTTAAGTCATTTGCTCTGATGCTGTTACATCAGCAGATGATGACAGAACAGATCACCAAAAGGAACTTATAGAAGATATGCATCTTGCAGTAAACACTGAAGGACCTAAGCCTCTTATTCTGTTTTGTCCCAAACGGCTCTCCATACATGTAGACGGCTTTACAGTTTTATGTATAAAAAGCTTTGCTGAATAATCTTTGACATTTTTCACAGATTCAATTAACCGATGTGAAAAAATATAGATTTCCAATGTATACATACACAACACTGATTCATTGTTCAAGTTTAATAGTTATAATGAAAGATTAACAGCTTTGAAAAGTATTAATGCATTTGACAGCCACAAACATCAATGCATTTAATTTATTTTATCACATTACACTTACAAATTTACCATATTATATTTGTGGTTATTGGACAGAACAACACAACATAGTGCATAACTCTAAGGTGAAGGAAAGTTAACATATGGTTTTTAAAAATGTTTACCAGTGCTGCGTACATCTGGGTTCTGCTCCCCTCCTTAAATTAAGAGCTCTACCAACTGTCTCCAAAGGTCACAGTAAACAGGGTCCTCTTGTCTGTAACTTAATCTCAGTATAAATACAGCATGTCTTATCTCTAGAGGTGCAAAGCTGTTAGAGTAATACTCCAAAGGCTTGCAACTACAATTACAATGAACAGGGGTTATAAAAATGATGACTCAAGGTTACTGTGTATACATGCATGCCAGCCGTTTCAATTTGGGTTGTAAAAAAAACCTTTTAAAACCTTTCCAGCTCACAAATATGCCATAGTATGCATAACTAAGAAAAAGCAAGTCCTGAACTTTTGCTTTGTACACAAATGAATGTATACAAGGTGGATCCTTTATAGCATTTAGTTTTTCCATAACTTGCTAAAAACATTTATATTCAAATACTAATGAAACTGTATGTACATATTTGATATAATTATGCCACCCTGGAGAGGATGGTTCAAACACATTCTTAACTAATGTGATCCTGGTTCCCATGATGAGTGTGATGTGGGTAAATCTCTATATAATGATCACAGGCATATAAACAGTCTTGATAGAGTCAATTGTAAACATACAGCTGACTCAGTGTTGCATGGAAACTGAATTCTATGGCAGTAAACTATGAAGTGCTGTTGTTTACAATTACAAGATCATCTTCATTATACCTTACATTCCCAGATTTCTTTTATTTTTTATTTCATCCTGTCAGAAGAATGTTAAACCTTGTCAGAGAAAAGTAATAACCACAGAGGTTTCAAGGTTATATTAAGATCAACTTGTTTTTTAGCAGGTAGAATTGTGAGCAGTAGCATAAAACTGCTGAGAAACGTAAATTTTAGTCAGTTTCCAAAGTTCAAAATACATCCCAGCAAAAATGACTCTTTTTGAGATAAAGTTGTGTTGTATTTTCTCAGAATCACATCTGAAATCAGAGTTCAGAGTCCTTCATTGCTTCAAGGAAAAAAAACTGCTTCTTTTAAAGAGTCAATACCTTTCTGTGTCTGGAACATCGGCCGGAACAGAGTTGAGTACCTAAACTTATTTCTGGTGTTGCCATCTATTTGCTGTACAATAAAAAAACACATCAGACATGAGGAATATTGAAAACTTCATACTTCATTTGGAATATTATTTTCCTCTGTTTGCAATTTATTACTATATTTAATTTAAAAATGTTTGCTAATGTTTACAAGCATTGCACACACCTAATCCAGAATCCAGTTTAGTTTACTGTTTGATCAATACCTAATCAATTTAATAGTTACCATCAACACAGGAAATTTCCTTTAAAGCTTTTTTTTGTTTGTGCAATTCACAGCAACTCATCCAGACAAACTGAGCTAATTCATCCAGTTATGTAGAATACAGAACAATGTAAATCAGTCTAATTCATTCTACTGCTTTAGAATCACATAGATTCAAGGCCATGCAGAGTAATGTGTTCAAAATTAAAGTTACAATACAGTCAATAGTCATTGACTTTGCAGTTATCTTCCTGAAAAAACGTCACAAAGGGATTCACTATCTTAAAAAACAAAAAACTCGACTCTGTGTGAGCAGCCATCTTTAGCTGGAGGCTGAGAGGAAAAAGAGGCACTAAAATCTATAGTGATTGTATGGCCTTAATTTAGAGCTCCCAAAGTAATCCATTGTACATCTGGATTTTTCAGGTGTTGATATCCTACTATGGTTTGTGATTCTGGGATTCTTTCAGCTCAGCGTGACTTTCCTCTCCTATTGAAACAGAAAGATGCTAATACTGGTTGGTCTTTTTTTGAAGGTACTTTTAACATGTTTTTTTTGTGTGTACATGTATGCATCTGCTAAACCTTTGAAATATCCTGCTTTTAAATGCATACATTTCTGGCACAGTAGCTTATATCTTTTCTTCATTGCTGACATTGAGGATTCAAATAACAAATAACAAACAAAAAAACAGAAATAATTATCTTCTTACAGGCCACTGCTATAAAAAATAAAACAGAAGATTGTAAAGACTTAACACCCCTTTAGAAGCCTGTGGCAGTCATAGGCTAAAATCAGACAGTCTCTGAACATTTTATCAAGTTACATTAAGAAGGTCATCAACAATCAGTGCCCATGACTGTGACACAACCCTCTAGTTAGAGATAACTTGTAAAATAGGAGAAGCTGATATCAGAATAACCTGCAGAAGAGAAGGCAATCAGGATTCTGCAGCTTTCTGGCATAAATTCCGTAAATTCACATCCAGACAATTCGTTTGGTTTTACCTGGATCTTGAGCATTGGACATGAGATTCAGTATGAACATGCAGAGCTGGTAAAACCACAGTAAACAATAGCAGCTCTGTGTTTCATTGTTTACTTCATATTGTTTTTGCATCAAGGCCATAGGACAATGACTGCCTATCTGTTCAGATATGAATCAACTGCTGTGAACTTTAGTCCACTAGTCATAGCATTGAGCTCAGAGAACCAACTGGATGGATCAGTTCCATCACTTTCAGAAGTGGTTGGATTGGATCCGAGGAACTATGTTTTTTTTTTCCTAAATTCCTCCAAACTTAAAAAAGTGTTACTTTATAAATTGTATGATATAAAAAAAACGTAGAATATTTTATTAATTTGGAATCTCTCACATTTTCTTTAAACAATGTTTATCCGTTTGAGGAACTATTAAAACAAATTTTGTTTTGCAACAACAGCTCTTCGTTTCAGCTTTAAAAAAAAGTTAAACCAGCTACTTTCAAAAGCCTTACCAAAAATACAGGTAAACTTAACCATGATTTCCTGTATGTAAAAATAATGCTGTGCACAAGACACACAAAATCCCCACACTGAAGAATGGCTGTGGAAGCATCATGCTCTAGGAATGCTTTTCCTTCACTGGGACAAGGACGCTCTGCAGAATTGATGGGAAAGTGGAGATAAATACAGAATAATGTTAAGGCCCCACACTCGTTAGAGGCGACTCTAATATCAATACTGGAAGAGTAAGTCTGGACAGCCAGATGAACTCACATGAGGCGTAAGTCAGTCTGGGTTGGCCAAGCTAGGAAAATATTCCTCACCTACACTCTAAAAAGCTCATTGATTGGAAAAACAACCAGTCTAGTTGGTTAAACCAATTTTAGTTAGATTAACCAGCATATTGGTCAGAAACTGTCCAAGCTGTTGGTTTCAGATCAACCAATTAAACTGGTAACTGGTGGTTTACTGTTTAGTTGCAGTTTGGTTGTAGTCAAGTGCAGTATGTAATAGTTTAGACCCAGAGAACAATTACAAAGATGTGTACATTTACCGCATACAAATCTTGTGTTAATCTTGGCTGTATCATTAGTATTAAGTAGTATTAAATACCAGGAAATGTAAGAAGTGTCATCAGTGGTGTCGGATGCAGGAGTTTGCCTGTCAGCCAAAGGGTTGTTGGTTCCAGTCATGGCCTTGGCTATCAAATATTTTATACTACTTAGGATTGGTTGGACACATAACTACCAAGAGTGCAGCAGAACCACAAACCTCAATAAAGCATCCAAAAAGTCTAGGGTATGGTTTAGATAATTGAGCCAATACAAAAAAAACATCATCAAGGAATATCAAAAAATTCGATTCAGTTTTTTAATATAGTGCAAATTCAAAACATGTCATCTCAAGGCAGTTTACAGAGATAATACAGTCTGATTTGATAAGAGTTTACTTCAAGGAAAACCAGTTGATTGCATCCAGTCATTAAGTTGAAAGACATGCTCCTCCTGGATGAGGCGCTGCAACTTATTTAATATTGAGAAAATCTGTTCAATACCAAGTTTTTTGTGTTTGCATTTCCTCTTGAACTTTCTTTCAACTCAATTTCTGCCTTCTTCTATCTAGAATCTTTAATGTCTTCATGGAACTATAAAAAAAATTCAGTTGAAACACTCGGCTCACAATGCATTTTGAATACCCTGACAGAAACACTCAGAAATAAACTAAGCAACCGCAGGAATATAAGACACTTTCAGAAGATAATTTATATATTAAAAAAAAAAAAAAAAAAAAATGAAGAGTACTTATGAAATATATTAACTACTGTTTGATTCATTGTTTTTATAAATATAACATGTAGCAATAACATCAAGTCCAGCTTGGTTCAGAGCATGCTATGAAACTGGCTGATTGTCTTATTTTTGCTTATTTTTTGTATTTTTATATTTTGACATCTATTTTAAAATGCATGCAATTTTGGTCATTTGACACCTTGTGGAGAGATATGCATATGATATAATTAAAAGACTGGTATTATAATTTTTGCTGAAATATTTTTTTTTCTTTGCAATTGAGAGCATTTGTTAAATGATATGGTGAAAAAGCTGAGAAAAAGTTTATCATATGTGTCACAAAAATCTGTGACCAACTTATTGAGTGCACTTTTCAGGCTGATGTTTTATCTTTCAACAGTATGTAAATGAGATATAATTTAGTTTGAGTAAAAAGTTGCATCAAAAGAAATTAGACTGTTTTTAACATGACAGGAAATTATTAAAATGAGGACTGATTTTCTTTTATATTCTACCCTTTCTTTTTAAAACTTTCTTGGGCTTTAATAAAGATTATAGCAAATTCAGATGGTGAAGAAGAGAAGAATTTACTTTCTCACATGTATTAGTTGACTCAAAGTACAGTTGCCATGCCATTGCTGCCATTACTAACCCCTCGAGTCCTTGAATTTATCAGAGGACGCTCGGTTCTGTGGAAATGACGCAGGTTGTTTAATAAACTGTACAGATACTGATGCTGATTCCAAATTGATGACTGGTTTACATTCACTTTAGGATAATTCACTTATTATATGTTGTAAACAGTATGAGTCAGCTCCACTGACATTTCCTCCAGGGTCAAAGCTGCATTGCACATTGTTTATTGCGTATCTGTGGGCCTCATCTTAGATCGGTAAAAACAGCAGTGACACAATAACGTCTTCCTCTATTTATTCCACATCCTCACCAAAATGTCTTGAGTAAAGGTTTCAGCCGTTTACCCTGCCATATTTTAGGTTACCACACAGACACGTTTCAGTTGTAATGAAAGCATACACCAGAACTCATAGATAGACAGACATTCTGGTTTAGACCTCTGCATCTGGAAGGCTGTGCTGTTGTTATTTTTCTCAGTATTTTTCCAATATACGGTGGGGATGTAAAAACAAAAAAAAGTTCAGACCCTTCTGCGGGTCTGAAAGGAAATAAAAAGTGATTTTTATTCCAGATATATTACTTCATACAACATCACCGCTAAATTGACCTTGAATACACAGCCAGCGTCATGTTGGATGTAGAAAGAAGCACTTCTAATGGGGTAAAGACATTTCTAATGATGATAATTATTATAGTAAATGGTAAATTGCATGTACTTATATAGCGCTTTTTTTCAAGTCAGGAGACTTGACCAAAGCGCTTTACACTACATTNAAAAAAAAATGAAGAGTACTTATGAAATATATTAACTACTGTTTGATTCATTGTTTTTATAAATATAACATGTAGCAATAACATCAAGTCCAGCTTGGTTCAGAGCATGCTATGAAACTGGCTGATTGTCTTATTTTTGCTTATTTTTTGTATTTTTATATTTTGACATCTATTTTAAAATGCATGCAATTTTGGTCATTTGACACCTTGTGGAGAGATATGCATATGATATAATTAAAAGACTGGTATTATAATTTTTGCTGAAATATTTTTTTTTCTTTGCAATTGAGAGCATTTGTTAAATGATATGGTGAAAAAGCTGAGAAAAAGTTTATCATATGTGTCACAAAAATCTGTGACCAACTTATTGAGTGCACTTTTCAGGCTGATGTTTTATCTTTCAACAGTATGTAAATGAGATATAATTTAGTTTGAGTAAAAAGTTGCATCAAAAGAAATTAGACTGTTTTTAACATGACAGGAAATTATTAAAATGAGGACTGATTTTCTTTTATATTCTACCCTTTCTTTTTAAAACTTTCTTGGGCTTTAATAAAGATTATAGCAAATTCAGATGGTGAAGAAGAGAAGAATTTACTTTCTCACATGTATTAGTTGACTCAAAGTACAGTTGCCATGCCATTGCTGCCATTACTAACCCCTCGAGTCCTTGAATTTATCAGAGGACGCTCGGTTCTGTGGAAATGACGCAGGTTGTTTAATAAACTGTACAGATACTGATGCTGATTCCAAATTGATGACTGGTTTACATTCACTTTAGGATAATTCACTTATTATATGTTGTAAACAGTATGAGTCAGCTCCACTGACATTTCCTCCAGGGTCAAAGCTGCATTGCACATTGTTTATTGCGTATCTGTGGGCCTCATCTTAGATCGGTAAAAACAGCAGTGACACAATAACGTCTTCCTCTATTTATTCCACATCCTCACCAAAATGTCTTGAGTAAAGGTTTCAGCCGTTTACCCTGCCATATTTTAGGTTACCACACAGACACGTTTCAGTTGTAATGAAAGCATACACCAGAACTCATAGATAGACAGACATTCTGGTTTAGACCTCTGCATCTGGAAGGCTGTGCTGTTGTTATTTTTCTCAGTATTTTTCCAATATACGGTGGGGATGTAAAAACAAAAAAAAGTTCAGACCCTTCTGCGGGTCTGAAAGGAAATAAAAAGTGATTTTTATTCCAGATATATTACTTCATACAACATCACAGCTAAATTGACCTTGAATACACAGCCAGCGTCATGTTGGATGTAGAAAGAAGCACTTCTAATGGGGTAAAGACATTTCTAATGATGATAATTATTATAGTAAATGGTAAATTGCATGTACTTATATAGCGCTTTTTTTCAAGTCAGGAGACTTGACCAAAGCGCTTTACACTACATTAATTCACCCATTCACGCACACACTCACACACTGATGGTGGCAAGCTACATTGTAGCCACAGCTGCCCTGGGGCTCACTGACAGAAGCAGGGCTGCCGTACACTGGCGCCACCGGGCCCTCTGACCACCATCAGTAGACAATGCAGGTGAAGTGTCTTGCCCATGGACACAACGACACTGAAAGTCAGAGTCGGAGCTTGAACCTTCAATCCTTTGATTTCAGGGCAAGCTCCTACATCCGACGCCTGTCGCTCTTAATAATTATTATAGTATTTCCCCTCCAAACAGTATGTTGATGCAGTGTTGAGTTATACTTCTGCTGTTTTGAATTTCAGTCACTCATTCCTCTTTTAAACCTGTCCACCAGCTTTCAGCCTCTGAGGGACTCGTTTCCTTTTCTTTTACACCATGCGTCTGTATTATGAGCAGCCTGAAAAAAGCTCTTCAGAAACTTCTTCATTAAACACCTAAGATCATGATAATGATTTCAACTAAAATAAAATACATCAGGCAGTACACTGTGAACTGAAATCTGTTGTGTTTTTTTAAAAAACTAACAGCTGAGAAAAGTGCAACAAGATCCATAAACATATCATATGATTCACATACTGTAGTGTAACCGGTTCAGAACTGAGGGTTAGTAATAGAGGAGGGTAAAAATCATAGAAAAGTATTTTATCAAAGGAAAATATTATATGGAAAATAAATCCAAAAAAATTTGCTGGGTGTTAAAAGGGAACAAAACCTAAAATTAATTTAGAAGGAGGTAAAATAAAAAACAGATACAGTAGTTAGACCGTTTATAAACACTTATGCAGAACAGAAATCCATCACAATGAAATAGGTTTGCCCTCTTCACATGATGCTTTCTTTAGCTTTGAGTTGTTTGTTTTACCTGGAACTAGTGATGATCTCTTCTAATTAAATCATCTTAAATGTAGATGTCATTCGCGCATAATAAATTGTTCTGCCACAAAGTCCTACAGGAGCACAGGCTGCATCAAAGTGAGAGCAGAGAAATGCTCCTGCAGGCTGATTTCTAGTGTAATGGGGCCCTCTTTTGGTAAATGACCAGAAGCTCTGCTGCGTCTAACTAAAGTATTTTTGTCCCTCAGTGTGACTGTTTCAGGACAGCTTGTACCATGGGAACAACTTTTTGCTTCTCCTAACTTTTTTTTTTAATAACTGCTGGGTTTAGGAATACGTTTTAAATTGAGTTTAGGTAAACGTTAGGGCAAGGTATGCACATGGTAATGGTTATGAGTGTGAGTAGCTCTCCACTTACAGATTTCTTCTTTTCTTAAAGATCATCAAACAAATTTTAACACTTGACAACTGGTCAGACTACATAAATTGTATATATATATATATATATATATTTTTTTTTTTTTTTTTTTTTTACTTGTTATACATAGTAACAAGTTACTAGTAACTAGATACAATATAAAGTAACAGCCGTCCCTTAAATTTTGAAATAAACCCTAATTTTTTTCAGTTACATCTACTGTTAGATCTGTACCAATATTTCACACTTCAACCTTATCAAGAGACTTTGAACTCTTGCTGCAACCCTACATCAATACATCCTGTTTATACAGCAACTAGATAAGCTTTGGCTTTTCACTTCAATGAAAATAATGTACGCAGAAAATCAGTTGGTGAAGATGTTTGGGCATTTGGCGTAAACTGGTTTATGATACATATAGCTATCACTGTCTCTGGCCTTATAATCAGGATAGATGGTTGGTGGGCCTTCCAGCAATGTGTGTCTCACTTGCTCACTGGCTCAGTCCTCTCCATCCCTTCCCGCATGGATGTGCTGCTGTTGCTGTTCAGCCCCACCTTCACTTCAAAATGCAAATTTAAGATTCTTAGTTTTTTTGGGGGGGATGCATTGCAGTACATCTGTTAAACATAGTTTTAGTTATTCTTTGCTTTACTTTCATTAGCATGTTGTGTATAATCATTTCTTACACCAATGCATTAATAACAATAGCTGTGAAAAAATTTGACCCACCTGGTTTTGGGTCGTGATGTACCTGATCATGGTTATTTCTTTATTTTAAAAGGCAGTTATATCTTTACTTAAAACCAAGGCTGTTTGGATATTTTCTAACAGATACAAACGGTCATTCTAAAACAAAAATCGCTGCCAAATATAAGAAATGTATTTCCTGAACTTAAGTAAAAAGGCACAGCACATGAAATCTTTACAAAACATTTCCATTGTCATGTACTTGTGGAATTATCCAATATTTTTGCTATCAATATTTTAGTCTTTTAAAAACTTTAGTATCACCTGGAAATGACACCTGCAAATGTTGTGTTTTGTTTCAAAGGTTTTTATTAAAGTGAAAAATAAATACAGCAATTTGCAGTCCATTGTTTGAAAAAAGAAGTGCAAAAGTACTTGAAAGTGACAGTAAAGTGATGATAGAAAGCATTAGAGAGAAATGAAATATTACAGCGTTTAAGGTGAGAGAAGACAGCCCTCCTTGCTAATCCACAGGTGTTGGCAGGTCTGAGTAGTTTTTGGCTTCACTATTGTGACAATTGAATCCAGTTTGTTGTTCTCCATTGTGATCAACATACCTTACTGAGTCCTGCAGACACAAAAGGCAAAGTCAGTAAGATGAAATATAAGTTTTCTGATCTCTTCGAAGCACACATCTATGCTGATACTCAAAGTGACATCATGACTAACATGAGCTTTAAACTGGAAGTTTATAGAAACAAGGTACATTTAAATTTATTACACAATTTGTCCTGTTTTTAAAGGTCTGTAATTTTTTTATGAGTACCTTTACAAAGCTAGACTTTTGCTTTTTTTTCTTTGCAAAAAAATAAAAAATAAGAATAAATAATAATAATACTAATTGTGCACTTGGGTTACTTTAAATAAATCAAAATATGACCCAATTAAATCTGAAAGGATTTATTCATGTGGAATCAGTATTAATTATAGCGCCTCATTTCATTTAAATATTTTCCTCAAACATATAAATTTTTATCCATTGTCAGTGCTAAGGTGTAGAGATTACTTTTACAGGTGTTATTACTTCTCTGAGACACACTGAAAGCTTTTTTACTATATTCTTATAGGATGCACTTTATGTTTTCTATGCAGGCAGCAGACATGGTTATATGCTATGTGATGGCATTTGGGTTTTTCTTTCTGAGTTCCTATGGTCACCACAGTTGGAATAACATGTTTTTTTAAAGCTTTTTATCCCAGCAAAGTAAGGGGACTGACAAAAAATAATTTTGTTGGTCTTTCTTCTTTTTTTTTTTAACTTATTTCATTAATTTAAAAGAAAAGCAAACAAGAGAAGAACAATACATTTCTGCCCCTTTTGCATGACAGTAAATAACATCATTATCATAATTATTCATAGGTTTAGCTCCTTTTAATGGGTGTGGAGCCAGTTTAATTGGAGCAAAGTGATGATCTAAGCAGCTGATAGGAAAGGAAGCTTTGGCCCCAAATGCCTTTGTTCATTTCTGGAAACTTTGACAACAGTTTCCTTCTCCCTATCAGTGTTTCGGGCCTGCAGGGAGTGAATGCTGGAGGTGGCTGAAAAAAAAAGAAAATCTGAAATCTGAGTTGATGAAGTGGTTTAAGAAAAAAAGAAATTGAATGACCTTCTGTATACATGAGAAAAACTTTAAAATACTACAAGAAAACCTTCTTATTAGACACAGATCGACTTTAGGATGGCTCAAATATTACAAATATTTTGACACGTAATTCTGCCAAAACGTGATGATGTCATCCACTAACAGGAAATAAAGCCAACATTCTGATAACATGACTCTCATATCACAGTTAAACTGAATGAGGGGTTTATACAACTTTGAAGTGTGGGAGCACAAGATTACTCACAAAGTCATGATAGTCAGCAGCACCTGCAGGAAAAAGCATCACCAGTTAAACATGTAAGAACCTGCTCACTCCCTGACTGACCTCACAACAGTGTATTAGTCATTTTGAACAATGAGAACCACCTCTGTAGAGATCTCAGTCCCCAAAAATCTGTTTAATACCTCTAATCTGACTCAGTATTTACATTATGCCTGAAAAACGCTTCCGTAAAAAACTCAGTCGTTTTTGAACAGGAAACATTAGCTCTCTGATGGAGTACATGATAGATACGTCCAGCTTCTGTCTGCTTGTATAATAGCAGGAAGTTTCTGACTGCAGTAACAGGATGAGACTGCTATTGTTTACTTCTTTGACTCCAAAATGAGTTTAATAGAGTTCAAAGAAGCTCAAATTTTGAAACCATTTATGAATTTGTTTGTTAATGAGAAGAATTAAGCTTCAAGGTGATATAACAAGATTAAATAGCATATCATTTTTAAGCCTTAAATGATTCTTTTCAGCTATTTTTCTTAACTGAAATAATAAAGAGAGAGAACAATCTGTCAAGCTTTAATTAGAACCAGCAATATTTGGCTGAAACTTGGACTACTTTATGTCAAATATAGGCTAAACTAATCCTGTATCAAAGTGGTTTTGCATCATATAAAGCAGGCTAATATTTGGATTTTGTAATTAAAAATTGAAAGGCAATGTTAAAAGGACTGCATAGCAAATTGGTAAGTGTTAATTCAACTCCTATGGAGTTAAAATTTTAAAGGGTCTAAAATCTTTCACACTAGGCTGAGTTAAGATAACACTTTTGAAAATGTTAAACATTTAAATCTGCGATAGTTGGAGGGACACTCTAAATAGTTAATGCTTGAGTGTATGTGACCATTTTATCGAGCAAACAAGGAAAAATACGGAACATAATCAAATCTTGACCACCTAATTCTTGTTTTTGAAATTCATTGGTCATTACGTTTAGATGGATCCTTAAAGGCGCAAAATGACAATGATAATCAAGCCTATGCTGAGTGTATGAAATCCCTTCTCTTAAAATGTACATATTCTACATATTCAATGCATTTAATATTTCCCCCCATCATGAAATGTAGCTTTTACTTCAAATTTGCTGAGTTTAAAGTCAGGTTGACAAACAAACATTTTATTTTAAAGTAAAATGTTGCGCAAAATAGAAACAATCAAAACAAATGGATAACCCAAAGTTACAAAACAGTGTTTATGAAAGGAAGTTAATCAGTTTGAGCTTTATGGAAGCAAACTCACCATTTTGAGAGTTTTGGAGCTCAGTGTAAACTGTATCTGTGCCTTTTCTAAGAGGATCTGTTCATGAAAAAGAGAAAAATACAAACAAAGACATTTTCAACACAAAAAAAACTTCAGCAGATACTATCTGTTTAAAATATCATTAACAACATCTTAAAAGTTAGTGGTTTTTCCACAGTAACGGTCATCTCCAGTCCTAATGGGATTTAGTGCATAAGGCTATGAAAATGTAGAAACAGACATCAAGACCAGCTCTGCAATTAGCTCAACCCTTCCTGTTTACAGCTACTGCAAAACAGGGCTGGAAATCCCAGAAGCTATCCATGCAGTAACGGCATAGAGGTGTAATAATTAAGCGTAATTAGGCCTCTCCCAGGAAGACGGCCTTATCAACTATAAAGGAATGTGGCTGATGCAGAGACAAGTGGTTCAAATGAGGAGATGCGGAAAAAGAGAGACATCAGATTTGTCTAGAAAGTAGGAGAAGTCCTCTGGACAGAAACCAGAGCAGCGGAGTGTTCATGCAGAGCAGTGTTTTGCTTTGTGTTTATTACTTCTAGTTGAGTCTGCTGAGCGCGGGTGCACCACCTCCGTGTACTCCACTTCCGGCTCGTTGGACACTGTGCTGATCTCATTGTCTGTTTCTGAAGGAGAAAAAGTCACATCAATATACTAAACCCTTTGTCTAACTTACTTTTGATCAACAGTGACAAAGTAGAGTTTATAATTAAATACTTGATCAATGTTCTCTGGTCAAATGCAGTTTTTTAATATTACCATTAAACTCATACATTTTCTTAAAAAACATAACTTTTCTTCAGCTCTTTGTGAATTATCTAAAAAAAAAAAGAATACTGAACATATTTTCTTTCAGTTTTGATTAAGAACTCTCATCTTCATAGGGATAATAATAATTTACTCCTTTTATATACAGTATGGTATGTTTCATAGAAATTTCGGTATTTTTTCTGGACTATATATTAAAGATAACAGCATAAGGAATCTGCTTGTAAAATATATGTTCCTAGAACAAGAAACAACAGCAGTTCACGCCGAAATTCAGAGAGGCTTAATTTACGGTTTTCTAGGCCTCCAACAGAGCCAGCCAAACCAGTGAATATGATACTTTAGATTATCGTGTAAATAGATGAAACAGAGGGATTTAATTCAACAAAGAAGAATTTTCCACAGGGCAAATTTAAAAAGATTACCGAGCATCTAAGACCTTGTTTTCTATTTCAGAAAACCAATCAACCAATCACCAACCTTCTTCACAGATGCAGAAAAAAAATCCTCCTATCCAATTCAATTTTCCTAGATCACATAAGTCTGATAAAATTGGGCCTATTTCATGAATGTCACAACGGAATATCTTGCAGGATTGTCTTTATTGTCTGGATAATTAAAGGCTTTTTCAGATATATGAGATCACAAGAGCCATTAAATGAACACCCAGTCATGCAGGATAATTCAGAAAAAGAGCTCAAGAAAAACCTTCTCTTGTAAAAAAAAACAAACAACAAAAAAAAAAACCTTATGGAGTGAACAATTGAAACTTTTTTTACGATGTAACTAACTTTTTTTGCATTTCTTCTAACTCATTCTGAGGATATGAAAATTATTTTTCACTTAGAATGTATAAAATAGCACTGTTGCTTGGCAGCAACAAGGTCCTGGGTTCGATTCCCGGCCCGGGGTCTTTCTGCATGGAGTTTGCATGTTCTCCCTGAGCATGCGTGGGTTCTCTCCAGGTACTCTGGCTTCCTCCCACAGTCCAAAAACATGACTGTTAGGTTAATTGGCTTCTCTAAATTCTCCTTAGATGTGAGTGTGTGTCTGTGTTGCCCTGCGATAGACTGGCACCCTGTCCAGGGTGTACCCCACCTCTCGCCCATAGACTGCTGGAGATAGACACAACAACCCAATCACGACCCTGACAAGGACTAAACAGGAGAAGATTGATGAGTGGTGGGATGGATGTGTAAAATGTTTGTGCCTTGGCTTTTTTATGTTCTGCAAATGTACAAATGTTGCATCATTACATGTTTTTTGTTTGCTTCTTGATTTTATTTTATTTTTTCATAGACTAAAACAAAAACAAGCACAAATTAAAAAACATACATGCATACACAAGCAACAAACAACCACAACCTTTTATCTCTTGATCATTTGTATATACATCCTTGATTCTTGTTCCAATTAAAATATCTTTTGTCTTTTTTGGTCTGTTACTCCTTACTACATTTAAATATATATATATATTTTAAACAAATTACAGAAAAAAAAATCCAAAACATACAAGCAAATGTAATTGTGCAAATGTTTTGGCTCACCTGGTTCAGGTTTTCTGGTGCTCCATACACTCTCCGGAGTTCTGTCCACTCGCCCTGTTAATCACAGACCAAGAATATCAAATTCTAACATTGCTCCCAAGCAAAAATACATCCAGCAATTAAAAACTTTTTACAAAAAGGATTATTCTAATGCATGTTTCTCCTCCTTTGCTGCTCAGCTATATCCGAGCTGCCCCCAAAAAGAACATCTATCCATCCTTCAGAGATTAATTCCTGGCTGCCTCCAGCATGAACATCTGGCCCTTCATCTACTGTGGTTTAATCTGCACCAGCCTCTCTAATGTCTCCAATACTGTCTCCTTCACCAATAGCATTCTTTTCTGCAATGAAAAACCTAATGCAACCATTTTTAGCTTTTACTTAATAATATTTAATTACTTTAACACAATAGCTTCATTGCAGCAGGGTAGGACATAAAACAATTGTGTTAAAGTAACTAAATATGATTAAGTAAATGCCAAAAGCGGTTACATTAATTTTTTCAGTGATATGCACAGTCTCCATTCTTGGTATCTCATCATGTTCTTCTATGCCGTTTTTTATTATTATCTGTTTTCACAGCCATCTGTTGTCCTTTGCATTCTTCATTACCGCCTTTGCCATCATGCTCTGCGGTGTGGTGTCTTAATTTCAGTTTAATTCAGTTTATTTCACCAGTTCACAATGCAGGCCATCTCAAGGCACTTCACAGAGACATCAGAGCCAGAGTGGTTAAACGTTTCTATTAAGGAAAACGAGTTGATAGCATCCAAAAAGAAGCAGAGATAGAAAAAGTTACTGCCATCACTATCTCTATTGTCTTCGTCATGCTAAGTCCAGTTTCTCTTCCTAAAGGGAACCAATGTGGGCCTTCCTTGGTTTTAAGTCACACCTACAGATCTTTGTGTTTTCTAATCATTTGGTTTTGTAGTTTGGTTCTTTTGGTCGTTTGTCACTAAGGTGGTTTCATACTTTTGTGTTGTTTCTTAGTTTTCTCTTTTGTTCTCCTTTTTGTATAATTGGATTAAATGACTATGCTTGTTAGCCTTTACTGTTGGGTTTAGTAATATCCTTTAATCTCCTGTCTTCTATGCAGTGTTTATCTTTGACTCTTTGTTTTAGCTTCCTGCTTAGGTTCTTGTCCCAGCTGCCCTTAATTTTGTTGATTTCTCAGACATAATTCTTATTTTTCCTCACACCATCTGTGGTTAAGGGCTACTTCATTTCCCCTCCTCACTAGTTTCTCCTATTTTCTGTTGGGTTTTTCTGGGGGTTTTTCGTGTCAGTTTTCTTGAATCCCACCTGCTTTGTTGCTCTGTTTTCCTTTTTCCTGCATATTACTCACTTTGTCAGATCCCCCTAAATTAATATTCATTTTCAATATTTGAACCTTTTTTTTGTGCTGTGCTATAATATGTTCTTATTGTAGTGTTGCATTGTGGGGTCAGGCTGTTAAGAAGCTGACAGATTACTTGCTGCCAGGTATAAAGGAAAGCTGGACTTTAATTTAAAAGAAGGCAGAGCAGGTTTGACACTGGTGCAAAACAAGTAGGCTTGAAAGGATTGTTCAGCTCTCGTATCGATGGATGGTGTTAAGCTCAACCTGAGGGACAAAGTATGGGAATTTTACACTTTTTGGTTTTAAAGAGTTTACGTCTGTTTGTTTTTTTTTTTGACTGATTTCAAATGTTTGAGTTTGCAGGACCTGTTGAATTTGCTGTAAAATCGTGTATTTAAACTGTGTTAACTCAGTATGGCTGCTGTAGTTTTGCTTAGCTTCAACAAAATAACAAATTAGGCAGAATCTATTAAGAGCTATTTAGGAAGATCAAAGCAGATTTTTCAAAACAGTAGTAAAATATTTGCGTCTGTCCAATCACTCTCTATAGCTAAATATGCCTTTAACTCTACACCTATAGGTACAGTAAGTGATGTATCCTTTTAAAGGTAATGATAACCCATTAAAAAGCTTAAATAAAATATCTGCCAACAGTTTTGCAGCTACAAAAGCATCCACAATTAAAAAAGGATGTCTACAGTGTAGAGGGGTGTGTTTGAGTTTTGGACCATTATTTCAGAAGGGCATTTGTGTTGGATGAGAAACTCTGGCATGTTGAAATCAGGGCTCTGTGGCGACCAGCCAAGTTCCTCCATCACAAACCTGTGCAATGCGGTGAGTTAGAGTTGGAATTTATTGTGAAATGTGAGTCAGAGTAATCTCCAATGGAGAGAGAGGATTATTCAAACAGCTAAACACATCACAGTTGGTAAACTATGATGTCATCATTTAAAAAAAAAACAATATATGTTCATCCTCCTATATGGGAACTGTCTAAACATCAATATATGCCTGCTTACCTAACTCAGAAATGAGAGCATGTCTTTTTTAATTAATACCCTCCAGTTTTTTTAGGTTTTAGAACATGACCCAAAAAATTTATTTGGAAATTGAATAAGACAAGAAAAAAAATCTTTTTTTTTTTCTTTTTTTTTGCTGTTCTTGATTGAAGTGTTGGGAAATTATACTGAACTGTGGTTCTGAAACCTAAATTCATCATCCGCCCATGTGAGTAACCTTGACGAAAGCAAGGACAAACCTTCTCTGGTATCTTATGTCATTGTGTTCTTTTTAAGTTATTCCAACAAAAAAGCAGGTTTTTCATCCTTAAATGGTCTATATAGATACCTCCCTCTAAACTATTCACAATAGGCTGTTAATTTAGGAGCGACTGCATGGCAGATTCTGGTGAAAACAACTTCCCAGTTGGTAATATAATCTCATACACGGCCCAACCAAACCCTATGTGAATAATTTCCTCCCTCTGCTGCATGAAACAAAACAAGCCCCACCCGGCAAAATACCACCATTGCGATCAGCATAACTATCCCCAAAGCAGAGCTTTCCATGCCAGCATAGGAAGCAACTCAGAGACTCCATTGTTTCACAGTTTTTAAGGAAGTCTCTGCAGAGCATTCAGATTTCAGGAAATGAATTGACTTCATGGTATTTGGTTATTGTTGCCACAGAGCGGAGAACATACAACTCCAAAGCTGATATGTCTTTCAGTTAAATCAGAGGTTTACATACAGTGGCATGGACATGTTTACATATGTGGTTTTAACATTGCATTAACCTAAGTCCTATTTGATGGGTGACTTTCAGATTCAGCTATCTTATCAATGAAAACCAAATTTACTGTGCAATTTTTCTCCTTCACACTGGGGCAAAGACTGTCTTCAATATTAATTACCAATAATTTGCAGAAAAACAATCTACTTTCTTCTACATCTTCACCCTTGATTTGGATACTTGACCCTATTAGGATTAAAAATGAGCTCTTATAAAAGGTAGATTTTTTTTTTCTGTCACAGACCTGGATTATGACCATTTTTATAGCCATTTTATAGAATCCTTATAAAAGCCAAATATTAAGCCACATCTGTCTTAGTTTCAATGGCATCTGAGGTTAGAGCACTGGTGCCATTGACAGCTAAACTAACCCAAATCTTTACATAACCACTGCCTTGCCTACTACCAACTTCTTCTTTAGCTCTTTAGTAGTTCATCATTTAAAGAGCTGCTCAGGGCCAGTTCCAAAGAATGTTTATAGAGGTGACCAGGTGAGGACCAATGTGCACTGAGGGGTGGAAGAAAACTCAAGGTATCAAAGACATTTTACAATCGGTCTGTTTCCCAAAGAGGGAAATTAATGTACACAACATCTATATTTTCCACATAAATCACTGAAGACAGACCAGATATTCATGATACCATTTTCACAGTAAAGCTTCAAATATATTTATATATCTGTTCTGGTTAAATTAATTTATTGCTCTACATAATTTATACATTAAATGGATGAGCTGTTGTTCTTTATCTTTCATTTTGTAGAATATTGTTGTGAATATGTTTTTTTCCTATACTTTTGGTGTCAGTTTAAGGTTAATGTACTAACATAAAAAATGTCAAAATGACAAATGATAGTACCAGGGCTGCCTCTTTATGGTTTAGAGGAGAACTGCTTGTTCCAGAGGAGATAAATTACATTCACCTGGAAACAACAAAAACACCAGGTAGGGGTGACTAATGATTAGTTAGGGGTGGCCATCACCCACCTGGCCCCCCATCTATATCAGCCTCTGGAGCTGCTAGGTCTAGGTTAAATCAAAATAAATCTCTCATTTCTAGGGGTGTGGGTACAAATAGTGGCTACATTATTGGTGGATTTTTGAGGTAGGAAGCAAAAAAAGAAATAATCAGCTGACAACTTAAAACAAAACTATTTTAAGCCTGAATAATCCTTGCTGCTGAAAGAGGGATAAAAGGCAACGAATCCTATTTATTAACTGAGGAAAGTTCCAGACAGGCCGGATTCTTGGTACCCCTTAGATTGTTCCGAAACATCCTTATATAACCCAGTTTCTACCTAAAAAATATGGGTCTGATGAATGAAAAAAAGGAAGCATTTAAACAGGACATTGATCCAAAACACCTAATTAAAAGGGATTTTTGAAGGTTTACACTAAAATTGCTTATGTAAACAATGAGACATTAAACTACGGTAAATATTATTTAGGTGTATGTTTAAGCCTGCTTGTCTAATTTCATCTTTTGTGGATTTAAGAATAAAAAAACTAATTTGAATTCATCCAGTGACTTTTTAACCTCAGAGATTTTTGGTAATTTTTTATAAATCAAAGATTAAAGAATACCAGCATCATTAAAATAATGAAAAATATTTAGCTTTTGTGTCCATGGTTGCTGTATGTAAACTTCTGACTCACACTGTTTATTTAAACAAGGAGGAATATAAATGAAGGGTTCAGGCACACCTCTAAATAAAACAAACACCTTTATTCTACAGAGCTGTTCTCAATCATCAGCCAATGATCAACCCAAATTATATACACACATTTCCTGTGACAGTATGTACAGATCAGTCTTATCAGGTTCACTTTATGCAGATTAGATGAACGTATGAAACAAGAAATAAGCATGGCATCCCACCGAACACGGAAACAAAAGCGCACAACAGATTGTAAGGATAAAGACTGCAGGAGGAGGGGAGAGGGAGCAGTGGGCCCTGGTTGTTTCTTGTTTTGAAATAAAAAAACAGAAAAGAAAAAAAAGAAAGAGTCCAAATCTTTCATCATAAGCAAGGTTGCTGTCTCTTGTGTTTGTCTCAAAAGTCGTTCAGAGTTTGTTTTTCCTTAATGACAGTATGTGCTGTCTCTACACTGTTGCTGGGATACTGTAGCTGCTCCTGTCGCTGATGTCTGCAGGAAGCGATACAACGCAACCTCGCGTCCCATTGGTCACTCTCCCCTCCTTGTCATCATAGAACGATGCTGCGTCTGGAACAAGAGGATAACAGCTGCTCTAAGCAGGTTGCAGAAAATGAAAGAAAAGTTCCTCCACATCCACAGAAACACGTTAGTCAAGCAGCGTACAATCCCCTACTCAGCCATGTGACATAACATAAAGGAGACATGCAAAAGAAAAAGAAAGAGGAAACATGGGTTTATCATGCATGTTGGGGGAGAATTGATTAGCTCCCCCCCATTAAATAGTGTTGTTTTTTCCAGTATTTCCCAAGTACTGATAAACAGAACAAAGACTTTTAACTCAACTTTTTCTTTTGATTGTTATTTT
>NW_015150579.1:635712-674353 GCF_000732505.1 Cyprinodon variegatus
GTGCCTCGCCTCCCCACTGCAGCCGCTGCGGTCTGCAGATCCACAGCAGTCCGCTTCTGTTCCGTTAATTGTTAATAAACGTTTTTAACTTTCCTATCGTCTGTCTCACCTCGAATACTGGGTCCATCTACCCTTTTCATGAAATATGGAAAAACAGCAATAATCTTTCCCCTTTATGCTATTGGTATTTTATTTATATACTTTTTACTGGATAACTGGATTTTCTCTGAAGGATTCCCACTCATTCTTCTATGAATCTGTGTTCTTAAACAAGCCTTTTGTTTACAGTTCACCCCACAGATTTTCATAAACATGTACATGTTTAAAAATCAGTGAGCAGTGTTAATCTTCTTAAACCAGTAGCAATGTAGATTTAATGATGACTGTTTTAGGTTTTCTTGCAAAATCCTCGCATATGATCCTCTGTTGAGGAATTATTCCACCTTGATTCCAAGGTGAAGCTGCACGAAAGCCTTTCTACAGTAGAATACACATAATCTTGTGTTTCTATGCCAAAAGGGTATCCTTAAAGACCTCTGCTATGTCTTCAACCATTAGCAATATCTCTACTCTAGTCCCCCAGTCTGACTGTAGAACATGTTTAAACTATGCATAAGTTTTCTTCTGGGTCATCTATAGTAATGGTTTGCAGCCTCCCCCCATCTGTGCAGAGCTTCTGTAACCTTCAGGACAATAATCCCTGACTTGGCAGCTGTTTCTTGGCTGAGACTCTCACTAGTTTAATTTTAAAGTGTTTGCTTCCTTCCCACTGCCAGGCTTGTTCTGTGATGTTTGGCTTTCTACAAATTTCTTGTAGATACTTCTTACTCCAATTCTTTACCCTCTCAGATGCTGTAGTAACTTTATCTACCCTTCTCCTGCTATATAAAGGCCTTCTTAAAGTCAGACATGCAATGTACAATACTGTCAATGGTTGTACTCAGCTACAGCTCAAATTGTACAAACTGCAGGGTTTAAAAGTTCCCAGCTCACGATGTATGATCTTGCAGTTTACCACCTGATGCTCTGATGCAATCTACCTGCTCACACTGTACGTCCAAAAATGAAACTCAAACTCAGCGCCGAGAGATGGTGCTGGTTGGACTCATCAATTTGGAAGAAGAAAAAGAAGAACTCCCTTGTTTGCATAAATGCAGTGAGCATAGTTCTGGTAAATCGTCTTGTAGACGCTAGTTTGATTGATTGACTTTATTTATCTCACAGTGGAGAAATTTACTCCACCTGGTCAGAAACCTTAAGAAATAAAGTCTTTGCTCTGTGTAAAGTGCATGGGACCATGTTGTGAAACATTATAATTGCATAGGGGGTAATCATCTTTTACTTTATGATAAACATGCTGTGCATGCAAATAGAAATGAATAAAGTGAGGTCACCTCTATCTGACCTCTGCAAGCATGGATTAATACTGTGAGTTTATAACAAGACTGTATGTGATGAGTGTTTAGGGTGGGATGATGGCTGTTAGATGATAAATGCTGAACAGGCCTTAAAGTGGAACACGAAAAGAACAGTAAAACCCAAGCTACCTGTGGCTGCATTATAAACCTCTGTGTCGTGGGTTAGAGTCACTGCTAAAGAGTCCTCTGATTTAGGGCTCGCAGGCTTTCTGAGAAATTGTGAAAATGATGTCAGCTGCAGGCGAACGTGATGTCAAGATAAAAACTAATTTCTTAAAGATGGTAAAGAAAACTGCCTGATGTTTTGCATGTTATAGACATGGAAATTATGTTTAACACTCGGGAACACCCACTTTCTTTTTTGTAGTTGTTAAATCTCCCCTAATTAAAAGTTATGAGCCAAAACTGCATCAATATTTAACCATTTTTATTTCAATACTAATTTTAAAGCCAGTTTTGTATCTTAAACAAGAGCAACAGCAACCATAGAACTATGGCCTGCTTTTTAAAGTAAACACCCATCTAGCAAAAATAATTGCCAACATTAATATATACCTAAAAGTTTTTATTTCTAGCAGTTTCCTTTTATGCCTTGGAGCTCTCATCAAGGTCTTTGTGTCGATGCAATCCCTCCTAAAACCACAATTTAAATAAATAGGCACTTCTTTACATAGTAAATGACTGTTAAACAGGACTTAAAGTTTACAATGGTTTAATCTAAATCAGAGAAAAATTAAGAGCTTTTTATAGCACTGGGCAAAAATAGTCTGCACACGTCACCGGCATCAAAAGAATGAAAATGAGCCCAGAAAAACATTTTCTGATCATTCTTATATATTAGTGTCACCAATGTTTCACTCGGTGCATGATTATCTTTTGTGTGTCTTCATTTGATCGTATCACAAACCATGCCTCTTCTCTTTTATGCAACTCCCACATTGAGATATGAACATGGGGTTTTTTCTCAACCTGCCCTAGAGAAGAGTGACATGTAATATCTATATGGGCTATTTTATCTTTTTTTTTTATATATAGCTCTATATCTTCATATTTTCCTCCTCTAACCTTGTGATTTACGTAGTAAAAAAGGATTATTGTTACCCTGACAAACAGAAAACATTAGAATATGTACCTTATATTATAACTATGAGTAGAAAAAATATATAAATTATGAAGAGAAGTACACATATTTGTTAAATTGAACAACCTTGGTCATTTTAGGGTTTAAAAAGCCTCTTCATGAATGATAAAGAATAATCCAAACAGTTTGTTCATTATTATTCTGTCTCTGTTACTGCTAT
Source organism: Cyprinodon variegatus (assembly GCF_000732505.1). Lineage (NCBI taxonomy): Eukaryota > Metazoa > Chordata > Actinopteri > Cyprinodontiformes > Cyprinodontidae > Cyprinodon > Cyprinodon variegatus. The sequence goes on from NW_015150579.1 coordinate 638,432, forward strand.
AATATATGAATTATTTTGAATATTAATCAAACATAAAATAAATATTGAAAGATAATAATAAATAATTGAACTTTGTTGATCTTACATTGAAGAAATTTACCTCTGCTCGGGGAGCAGTGGGCTGCTATCATGGGGCGCCCTGGGAGCAATGGGGGGGTTAAGGGTCTTTGCTCAGAGAGCCAGAGCGGCAGTCTGTAGGAGTGGGGCTCGAACTCAGAACCTCAGGATTCCAAGCTCTATGCCCTAACCACTAGGCCACCACTCCCCTTAGATTACTTTTTTTTGCCTAACAAACATGCAAAACACCCCAAATCCAACCTTACAGTTGAATCCAAACTCTCTAAACCACCGGATAAATCCAAAGACCAGTTCCTGAAACATCTAGCACATTCAGGAGAAGTGAAAACTCAAAGCCAACTCACACTGACAGTTCAGCAGCTGTGTCTCTTTTTCCTACAATAAGAAAGGATAATTCAGAAGAGAGGGAGGGGCAGCCGGAGGAGGAGGGCTGGTTTTTATTCAAAGACATAAGAGGCCTGAGTATCTGGAGGACTGTAGGTGTTTCTACCTCTCCTGGATCTGATGAACAGCACAAAGCCCACCATCACCAGTGAGGACACCCCCAGTATTATGATCCCAGGAATCAGCAACTTCTTCCACATGGCCATGCCCACTGCAAAGAGAGGCACAAAGGACAAAGGCTAAGTGGTAAAATAAACAAGTAGAAAGCAATTTTTGATGAACAAGGGGAGGAAACAATTTCATTAATGTATTAAATTCCGTCCAAATATTTTTAGTAAAGAAAGCAGGACTACAGGGAGGCTGGGAAGTTTGTGACCCTTTCATAAGTTTCATTGGTTTTGCATCATCAGAATAAATCAAACATTAATGCGGGTAGATAACAAAGATAAAATAATAAAGCAAATGACTGTTTAGATGAGCGAAAACATTTTCCAAAACAGCCAGCTGAGTAAAACTAATGGGATCAGACTGGGTCTTCAGTCTGCAGGTTGTCAGGCTGGTTGATCTAAATATTAATTAAAGAGCTACAAAAAAAAACCCAAAACAGTTATGATCTAAAAAAAAAAAAAAAACAACAACAAATATATCAGACAGAAAAGTCTCATAAAACCCTATTTTATGTATTTTTGAATAGCTGGGTAGACTATGAGAAATGACCAGTGTTTCCTGTTCAAGAAGTGGTTAATGACAAGATCATCACAAAGAAAGTGTGTGTGGATTGTGGGGGTTTTGTTTGTTTTTTTCCTGCATTTTGCGTCATATAAAAAGCTGCACAAAAGGTATTTCACCACTTATAGATTACATGAGTTTTCCTTTTTGTAACATTTAAATATTTCGAGCCGTCAGGTTAATATTGGATAAATATAAAGCGAGCAAATGAAAAGAACACCTGTTTAGTTATAAAGCTAACTGTTTTCTGTGTTAAATTCATTTAACACTTCAAATTAAACATATTTGTTTGTTTAAAGTTCCCAGCAATGCCTATGCCTGCTTAAACTTGACTTAAAGTTCAGAAAGCTGATCTGCAACATGAGGCAGGTTTTAAAATCTTACAGAAAGTAACTCATCAAGAAAACAAAGTCCCTGACTTTTATTAGTCTGGAAAAAATGACAATATAGGATGAAACCATTGCTTCTTTAGCTAATTTTTTCGATCACTTGATTAACAAATCGGACAGCAAAACGTTCCCTAAGAATATATTATCCAGGAGTTAAACCAGGTTTGGCTAAAACTTTGTAAAGCTCTGGAGATCATATTCACAGACAGCAAAGGTTTTTTTTATCTTAAATACAAAATGTTTTACATATAGTTTTTACAATTTTTGCATAATTACTGCTCTTAGTAGATTGCTTTTTCAGTTAATAGCATTTTTTAGAGTCTGTATGATCCAGTTAACAATTAATAAATTAGTTGATGATTGTTTCAGTAGCCCTGCGATGGACTGGCGACCTGTGCAGTGTGTACCTCGCCTCTCGCCCAGCTGGAGATAGGCAACTGCACCCCTCACGACCCTGCTTGGGATAAGCGTGACGGAAAATGGATGGACTAGTGGATTCTTTCAGTAGTCTATTCATTACGATTAGTTGTATTAATTGTTTCAGCCCTATTTTAGAACAATAACTAGGGAATCACAGGGAGAAGAGAAAACACAGGAAATTGTTTAAATGATCATCTCAAAAGGGGCCTGCCAAGCATAATTACTCAAAGAGCCCATTAACAACTCATGTAGGAGGTCACAAAAGAGCCTGGAAAGCACTGCAGGTGTCACTTATGTACAGTACATTGGTTGAGGTCAGGACTAATAATTGATTAATAAGAAAGACAGATTCAATAAAAAAAAAAGGCCAAAACAAAAAAAAGTTGGGCATAAAATAAAGGCTCGTCTCATACTGGACATAAATAGGATCTTCCGTTTACAGAGAAATGGGTTTAATCCTTTAGGTTTATCTAGAAATATAAAAACTACGGACGGTTTAAACTGATAAAGACAACTAACTGGAAAATATATTTTTTTTTACAAACTTCCCATAATTCTTTAACCCCATTAAAGGTATTAAAAATAAGAACAGATTAGACTAAAGATCCTGTTCATCACCTAGTTCCACGTTGGGATTTAGAGGATAGACTGAGAAAGTGGAATGATGCCGAGTTAAAATCAGTCTCACCTACTAAATCTACTCTGTTACTTTCAACAGAGCTGGCACGGTTCTCAGCTTTGCAGTAGTATTTGTCGCTGTGCTCTTTAGACAGAGTAAAAGGGTAGTCTGTGGTGTTGATATTTGTAGTTGTGTCTTGCAGCGGCTTTGAATGGCCTTCCCTGAACCACCAAACCGTTACAGGCGGTGTGCCTCTGAAAGAACAAATCAGGGTGATCGAATTTCCCTCGGAGATGTCGCCTGATATTGGAACAACCATCAGATGTGCTTCGGTCATAGGCTCTAGGAAAAGGAAAAACAGGAAACGTTAGTCAGCTAGATTTAATGGGGAGTTGAAAGAAAAACAGTTTTACATCAACTTAATTTGACCTACAAAGTGAGTCACCCTGATTTGTGTTGCTTTGTAAAGGGTAGCTCTCATCTTTTCATTTTACGGATAAAAACAAAATTGTACAAAACATAAAAATCAAGAATAAGGAGTGAACAAAACATTTTGTCATTAATGAGCAAAACCACTTATTATAGCTAAAAGCCCGTCTGAACAATAAAGCATGGTGGTGACACCATTATTCTGGGTAAATGTAAAGCCTCTTATGACCCGAGGAACCTACTCCGCTTAAAAGAGCAGAAATACCAGTGAAGATAGTTTCCGTATAAAACAATCTGAGATTTTGACCAAATACATTTTACTTGCAAATATAGATATTTACCAATGACAGCGGCGTGGAGTTTGGCACTATACCGAGGCTCCCTGTCACCATTACTGGCACTGCAGACATACTCATCTAGTTCTCCAGGCTCACTGATGAACACTGTAAAATTAGCAGGTTTACTGAACTCCTGAACTATAGCCATTTGTTTTTTTTCTTTAGCCCTCCAGAGGGTGTAGTTAATCGGCGGGGTGCCTGTTTCCGACTGACACAAGATTTCAGCATTCTTCCGAAGGATTGCATTGCCAGAGACTTTAATGTCTGGTGCAGAGACGGGAACTAAAGAAAAGAGAAACAGAAAGGCATAATGAGTAAAAGGCAGAAAAAAATATGCAAAAGCTTCTCTATAACAAACACAATTATAAGGAAGGAGAAAAAAACAACTTTACTGATGCAGAAAAGTACAGTTCAACCTAAAAGTATTCACCGATCTGCACCTTCTTCAGATTTAGTGAGGCCACATGCCTTATTCCAAAGGTTATTATATTAACCTCATTCCTCAAATATCTAGATACTATATCCCAGTAGGGTGACAGATTTAACTAAAGGGTTATTAGGTCATTTAAATGTGATTTAAAAAAAAATGAATAATAAGAAGGTTTTTACTCAAAACAAGCAGAACCAAGTATACAATTCTCACAGTCAAATGGGGTTGATGGCTTCTTGTGATTCAGACCAGTAATGCAGTGTAAAATACATTGCTCTATATAGTGGATGTGTGCTCCAACCCTCACTTATTTGTCCTTCTTTAAAAGCTAAAAAAAAAGTAAAAAAAAAAAAAAAGGTGTTGATGGAAGGGAATAATTTGGTCTTAATGTTGCTCCCACTGGGACAAACTCACAAAGAAAAAAAAATATACTAGTGAACCCCAGGAAAACAGAGCTGTAAAATGCATCACCAATGCGTAATCAATAATTAATTATTTAACACAAGTAATATAATTTTTCCAACAATCATTAACAGCTTTCCCCTAATACTGCTCTAACACGCCACACTAAAATTTGGTCCATCATCCAGCATCTTTTTTTTTTATTTTTTTTTTTTAGCATAAATAACAATAATAGCAGTTTTTTTTTATGATGGTGGAGAAAGAGAACAACCAACACAGCAGCAACAAGCAAAAAACCAAAACGGTGGCTGAAAGCTTTAAAACTCAAGAAAATTACCTTATTATATTCAATATACTTATATATTTAAATATTTAATAGGTCTGTGTTCAAATTAGGCAAAAAAAAAAAAAAAAAAGAGGAATTTGTCATGTAATACATTTATATTAATCTTAAATTTTGTGTACAAGGAGATGAGTTTATGGCTCACCTTCATCAGAATCAGTAATATTTCTAAACTAAACCAGCTAACATGCGCTCTGGAGTACTTGTTATGAAGAAAATGGATAAAAGAAGGAAAACGGATGCAAAACAAATTGACCTTGGTTTGAAATGTAAAAGGATAAGAAAAAATAAAATCCCAAAGACCAAATGGTGAATGCTGTCTTTTACCACAAGAGAAAACTAAAAGGTAGACTCACCTTTAGGACCAATAGTCAGCACATTACTGGTCTTGTTGATTCCCTTTGCAGAAGCTGTACACGTATAGTTAAAATCAGTTGTTTTGGCATTGCCAATAAATACTCCATTCTGTTGTATAGTCATGTAGTGATCAGAAGGCTTTAGACTGTAAACCGGCTCTATTTCACGTCTGTTGTGTGAAAATGTCTTGCTACTGCAGATAAGCTGGATTGAATCCCCTTGAAAGACTTCCAAAGGTGACATCCTCAGGGTGGGCACAGAGAACAGCTCTGTAGACAGATTATTAAACAAACAGTTTTTCATCAGATGGTTGATATTAATAGTGTTGAGGCTAATATGATAAACTGTTTTAGTGAAGTAATCTACTAACAGAATAACATTAATAACCACATAGACTGAGAGATTTCTATACGATTTTATTTTTTTACTGCTCACCGTTTACTGAAAGCGTCTTGTTGTCCCTTTTCTCTACTGTATTGACAAAGATGCTGCATTTGATGGTAAGCTCTGGGGCTCCTGAAGGTGTAGTCCAGCTAACATGGAGGAATGTGTTTCCTCTCTTGATCAGTTCTGTGCCCTGACTCAGGAAGAGCTCTACACCAGGGTAGTCCTTAAAGGAACTGTTAACCGAGCAGGTGATGTTGAGAGTGTCACCTTCATAGATGTTATCCTGAGGGGAAATCTTCAGGACTGGTGTGAGGGATAGTTCTGTGGAAGCAGAAACCCATACACTATGAGGTGAAAAGAAAAGCTTGGAGGAAAGGAAACATGTGGAGACTCAACATACCTTTCACTGTAACAGTGACAGCATTGCTTTGGTCGGACTGATATAAATCAGGCATGATGGAGACAATGTAGGAGCACTCAATAATGTGTTTCCCAACGTCTTTCAGGATGAACGTTTCTTTATTAGAGCTTGTCCAAGTCTGTAAGTCTTTTGAATCTTTGAAGAAGTTATATTTTAGGTCTCCGGTTTCATCCGGTGCTGAACACGTGGCCGTCACATATTCTCCTTCAGTCACATTAGTTTTGTCAAGGTGAAGAATGGGCGTCGACATTCCTGAGAAGTAGTAAACATCATAGGAATGTGAGAAAGGCTCAACGCAAACCAAAGACTGAAACAGATCCCGTCATCTGAGGGTTAAACAACTTTAAGTCATATCAAAGTTAGTTATTTCTTCAATATACAGCAAGGAAAAGAACTATAGAACATTTGAATGTTTTCTCTCAGCTGCTGTATTTATAAAGAAGCTACAGACATGAAATTATCTTCATGTCCACAACAATCTACGTAATACAAAGGAATTAAAAATCAAACCCTGATATGGGGTATTGTGTTTTATAGTTATATGGCAGAGGCCACAGATAAAAAAATCAAGAAAATGGCTGATGTCAATTAGCGTTTAAAAGCAGTCCTCCTTCCTATATCCATACTGACAGCCTACAGTATGTTATCTCATTAGCAAGGTATAAAGATAGATAAGAGGACAGAGCTCTCTCTTGATATTTTCACCATTGGGAGGTGGTATAAAATATTTTTTGCATAACCTAACAAGGGGCTTAATGTGCTCTTTTATTTTTTATTTGTTCTCTAAAAGAGAAATTACCCAATTGAATGAGTTAAAAACACATAGAAATAACAGGGACCGCTACAATAAAAGCAGATTAAATCACTTCAGTCTCTGTTGGCACTTATTGCACAAAACTCCACTGGGGGAAAAAAGCTTGATTTGTGCAAAGTGATTAATTAGACTATGGCTAAAATGTGACATTCGTGACATCATCAGACACACCACAATAACTGAAGGATGGATAAATCGAAGTTTTGAAATTCTACAAATAAAGGAACCCAGTGGATTTTGAAAAAAAAAATGAAAATAAGTTTATTATTATGGCTTTTCATTAAAAGAAAATGCATCAGCGTTTGTTAAAATGTGAAATAAATCAAAACCTTTGATAAAAAAAACCCACCTGTCACTTTTAGTGTTGCAGATTCACTGGCCATCTCCTGGTCAGAAATGCTTATGTTGCACTTATATTTGCCACTGTTGGAGACTCTGACATCATGAAGTTGCCAGATAAATTCATCGGAGGAGCTGGTTGTCTCCTCATGGATAACGTGGTCACCTCTGTATATCTCATACACAGGATTCACTGTAGCCTTCCCAAAGGTGAGAACCGTGGCTTTGCATCTAAAAGTCACCGTGGAGCTTCGACTCACATTATCACTGGGCTCGATGGTCAGCTGCACGGAGGTTATTTTCACAGCTAGGGTGCAAAATACAGAATCATGATTAGAATAAACCTTAATATAATACCAACATTAGAGAGTTGCAATCAAAACTACTCAGTGGATAATTGGTTCCCCAATCCTATCAGATCTTTACAGGCTGTAGAAAACTCATAACACCCAGAACTCATCTCTCTTTCTTCAGACTCACAGTAATAAGATCCTGACCAAAAGACAAACACAGCTTTTCTCTATGGGTGTGAAGAATTCTGCTTTAGGAACATACATTCACCATAAGATGGGCTGCTGCTAAATGATTTACACACCCATCAATGCAGATTATCCATTAAACTACATATTTAATCATAACTATATCTAAGCAATCTATGGTTGAGAACTTTAGTTATGAACCAAATGAAGGAGCCGTTTAATAATTTAGTATGAAAATGGACAGAAAATACACCGATAAATATTTCTTCCAGTTACAGGGAGGAGGTACAGATCGGCACACAGGTGTCGGAATGTCAATATATTTCTTCTGGGAAGTTTTCCTCCAGAATATCCAATATATTTCTTCCAAGAACTAACCATCAGCATAGGCCTAATGTATTTCAAGCTTTTACTGAGACTCAAATGTATAGGGGAAGATTATCTCGAATTTTTGAAAAGATTCTCCACTTTTTAAAAAAAAATGCACACGCACAACCCTGTACCTCCTGGGAAGAAACACCCATTAAACGTGTGCAAGAGCATGCATGCACCATTTCTCCTCGTGCACGCTCTGTTTTAAAGTAACTGTTTGCATCGCTCATACAAGCTTACTTTCCTAAAGCACAGTTCTTTTTTGTGGGTGGAGTATCTATATACACAAAATTAAATATATTGTCATTACCTCCAATCCACTTAAACATTTACTTAAATAGGAAACAAAAGTTGGTTATCTGATTGAATCTCATATTTCTGAGGGAAGTGTTTTAAATTACAATTGATTTGTAGATACAACCATTGAAGGAGCTTAACCCTTTTTTTTTTTTACACAGAAGTTATTTGCTTAGTCATCTAGGAAGCATTTCATGTTTAGCCAATGCAGACAAAAAAAAAGCATTATTTAATGGTTTGCCCACTCATGGTCCACGTTGATGTAAAACTTGGTTCACTGAAAAGTTTCCAGATGAACCCTCATTGGTTCATACATTTTTTTTTTATATGGTGGTGTGGGTGAGATGGTCCAAACGGGAAAAACTAGACGCCTAGACATACAATAATACCAAACACACATCAAAAGTGATTTATAAGGCGACCAAGCTTAGCAAAAATATGCTGAAAGGCTTAATAGAAGTGTCTGGCAAAGAATTCTATTAACTCTGTTCAATATACTCTAAGAATTATGCTAACAGTATGTTTAAAACAAAACCATGTAGGTTCTCTACAACTTGCTAAGGAATATTTATCAAAAATATTGATGGAGATGTATGTACCTACATAAGCCTGTATGTATAAATTCAACCCCAGTGATTTATAGATAATCCACAACTAATTTAGGATTCTCCATCCTTCCTGGAATGATTACAGCTACCAAAGTGCATGAGTCACATGGATATCTGACATCATGCTCACATGTGAGAACTGTTCCCATTTTAATACCAGCAGTAAGCCTAAGTTTTGCTACTTTTCAAGTAGAGAATGAAGCACATTAGGGAAACGGAGCTTGAGGAGGAAAACCACCAGATCCAGCCGTGTGTTTGCTGCTGTGACTCAGACAGGGCTGTCGAGGTGCAGACAAAAAAAAACCTTGAGCAGGCAGGAAAATCACTTTGTTAAACAAAAAGGTCACTCAGGAGACTTAGCACCATTTCAGGGCGCTCTGATTCTGGCTCACATCCAACGTCATTCAGCAGGAGCTGGCAGGGTTGATGATGGGAAACCAGGCACGTGGAGGCCTCAGATTTACTTCTGGGTTTCCAAACCAAACCTTTATCACTAAGAGAAGTGCTTCAATCTATTCTATTAGTTCAACCTAATAGAATCACAATATGATAAATTTAAATGGAATTATAAATATTAATAGACATGTTAATATATTTTAGAATTTCATTTTGATAATGTTATATTTTATAGAAATAAATCTCTGTAAAAGACTTTCACATTGTCCAAACTTGTTAATAAGGAGAAACCCGCCCCCCCACTCAAAGAAACTGCAGCTGAATATTTCAGCTCTGCTTCTATGATGATTAGTGGCTCGTTTTTTAGCCAGTAGGCCGACACAAAAGGGGGTATGAGAGAGACATGTGGGAAACGACCACAGGTAGGTCTCGAACCCAGATCGATCGCGTCAACGACTAAGGCCTCCATACATGGGTCGTGCGCCCTAACCGCTGCGCCACATGGACACCCCATGATGTCTATACTTAATAAATAAATACTTACAATAAATACAAATACTTCCTAAATACAGTATTTGCTACATGTATCAAGAAAACTTATAGATATGTTCAAAGCCTGAAGAAACAACAAGAAAAGAGCAAACCAACCAAATCTGCTTGCACATAAACTGGAAACAGAGATTTGGAAGTTTAAAAAAAATTAAACTGTAGGAGAAACAAGACTATCTAACTCCCAGGCAGGGAGAGGGATATTAAAACATCTCCACAGCAATTTGGCAATTTATTTTTTGTGTGTGTGGGTAAATATTGGAGGAAAAAAACAAGTTTAACAGGAAGGTTACTCTACTTTAAGTCAATTTAGGTGCAAATAGAGGGAGAGGGGGTATGAATAATTTGATTCATTGATAAATTAAATTTTATTTCTTCATATCCTTTTTCATACAATTTACATGAACTGGTGTCAGTTCTCTGGCTTTATATACCGACAGGTTTTTTTGGTGGAGGGTTTTGTTTCTCCTTATCTTCAGGTGAATTTAGTTAGTTTGGAAATTGGTGTTTGGTTTAGTTGATGATTACTAGTATTTTTTGTGTGTATTTGGATGATTCATTTATTGCTGTTTGTCAAATTGTCTGAAATAAATTCCTATTCATTCTTTCATTCACGCTAAGTAAAATAAAACATAACCTTTAGTTTTTAATGTTATTTTGGATGTGTTAGGTCATTTAGTTTTACGAACATTGGTTAGATTTTATAAATAAGATATTTACAATTTTTGTGTTTTTACTTTCTGAAGTTTTGGACATGTTCACACAATTCTTTTGTATGTGTGTATATATATAATAATAGTCTTTTAAACTGTATATCTTGGGTGAAAATCCAAAACCAGTTTGCAAGAATTTCTCCTGAAGGAACTGAGTAGCAGAGTTTGATTTTTTTGGTGTTTCTTGCCACACATCTTTCCAGCCTTTCCAACAAAAACTCAATATTTGAGTCTATGATGGTTGCTCTAAAGAATCGACTTTAGCCTCATAACTTAAATCTGTCCATCCGCCCAGACGTGCGTACTCTTTGTTTTCTGTTCATTCAAAGTTTTAATGCGTGTTGTTTGCTTTGTGTTTTATTATTCAGCTTTATTTTTACAATATTCTCCTTATTATAACTGATCAGGGTTAGAGTTTCTGTTCATTTGGAAGATCCATTTCTCCCTAAGCTTTAATGTTCTCACTATTGCCTTCATATTCCAGCATAATAATATTTCTTTATAATGGCACATAGTTTGTGAACTGCACCAATTCTACTGGTAGCAAAACTAGCAGAAATTAGGGAACAATGAAAAAAAAAAACTATGGTTTGATTTAATGTCAGGCAGTGATAGATATGTGGTTTGGACTCAGATTATTCTAAACCAAAACTGATGAAGTTTTAAGTAACTGGTCATTTCAGCCACACGATTATACCGACATAAATAGTAAGAAGGTGGAACTGAATGAAAACCACTTAAGTTTTTTGGATACAGAACAAATCAGTTGGCTTTTCTTTTTTAACTGAAAACAAATAATCTTTTATTAAATTTGGACCTGAGAGACATGGTCAACACATGCAGTTACCCTCTAATCTCGGATTGCTAATTATATGACTTGAAATGACAAAACCAGAATCGCTGAAATTTTGTCATTTTATATAAACTCTGATTTTTTTTGGATTAACAATTCAGGCCTTTTAGTTTAGTGCCCAAAATCCATCCATCCATCATCTGACACGCTTGTCCCAACGGGGTTGCGAGGGGTGCTGGTGCCTATGTCCAGCAGTCAATGGGCGAGAGGCAGGGTCGACCCTGGACAGGTTGCCAGTCCATCAAAGCACCAAAAATTTGCAGCAAATCTTTATCTTTTTTCTACTCTTAAGGTTTTTTTCAAAGCTGTGAACCATCTTTAGAGAGAGAGAGAGAATTTTTTTTTTAACATGTATTTTCCTTTATTCATTTATTGGGTTTTAGAGACACTAGTGCAGAAAAAAAAAAAGCTGATTTCTGAGTTTTTCCCTCAATAAACCTTTTAATTTCAAAAGCATACGAGATTATTTCTTATATGGATATTTTTTCCCATTATCTTAAGCAAAATATTTTCCAATAAAAAGGCCAGAAATCAGCAATGTGAAATCAAATAGACTATAAACAGGTTAGCTGTTTTAAACAGAGAAATAGAAGTTTAAGCAGAAATGTCTCTTCCATCCTGCTTTACAGATTTGAATCTACGGCTGATGTGAGCAGACTCACACCTTCCATCCCAGATCAGCTCCGGAGGCGTGAGACTCTGCTCGGCCACTAGTTCCCAACACTTCCCACCACAACTTTTCCACCACAGCAGACATCAGCGATCAGAACACTGTGATAACAGCCACCACTGTTTCCATTGACAGACAACAGTGTTTGCAAGTTTTAATGAAACATAATATATGTAAACCAAATCTAAGATCAATATAAATGCCCAGACATGAAACACTTCTATCTGCTCAAGCCAAAAACAATTAATCTATTTATATGACTGTTTTAATCCAAATGTTATTTATTTAATCTTACCTGTATTCAAAGATATCCCTGAATGGAAGGGTTGGAGAAAAACAGAAATCATCAGGTTAGTGAGAGTCAGATCAACCATCTCCTCTTTGAGAGCGTGAGAAGGTGAGGAGTCTTACAGCTGAACAGGAGAGTAGAGGTGAGCAGTAGCAGAAGGCCCATCCTGTCTGAGGAACTCCTGGTGCTGTTGGCTGTCCTTCAGGTTAAAGAGACTAGAGCTGCCTTTCCTACGGGCGCCGTGTCTTAACTTTTGTGCACGGTGAGGATTGACCAGGATCTGGTGGGTGGCAGCAGACACTGAGGTGGTGCTTTACCTCACCCAGTGGCGGCAGTTATCAGTCCAAGCAGCATCGACTTGGCTTAATTTGACAGGAAGTGAGTGTTGTTTCCTCAGGATGTTCGCGCCGCCTGGCTCTTTGCTGTTGTGGAATGTTCTCCTCCAACATGCAGTGTGTGGGTTTGTGTATTGAAATGGTAATGGCAGTGATTCTGGACTTTCAACCTGTGACCCCTACATGCAGCAGAATGGCAGCTTCTTTGAGATAACACTTTCTCTCAGACATTTTCATATTTAGAGGCAGAAACATGACATAGAAGTGACATAAAAAAAAAAAAAAAACCTCCATTTGTATAAGAAGATCCAGCAGATTTATATGCTATATACCAGCTTTTCTGTACGACACAGACGATGATTCAAGCTAACCTCTAAAAGAGTTAAGGATCTTTTCCATTGGAGCCTCCACTCTGCCAGGACACGGTTCTCCATATGGATTTTTGGTAATATCACATCTCAGCTGCTTTCTTGAGCCCAGGATGTCTCCCAACATTAACAATAAATCCTTTGCAGATTTCAAAGCAATATTCTGTTAATAGACAGACATCTGTATCTTGGGCATACCTTACTAAACTTTTCAGTGTATGGTTTACAGATAGACAGCTTCAAGCACATCAGAGAATTGGCTCTCTTTTTTTTTTTCCTCTTAAGAGATTAAAGCAATAAACAAAAAGGACATCAGTGTGAGGATCTGTGTAAGCTTAGATTTGGTATTTTTTTGGAGCAACAAGTAAAAAAAAAAAAAAAAGTATAATCTTTTAAAGCAACTTCTTCAGGCTTCCTGATGTTTTTCTTTTAGTTTTTCTTTAGGTCTAGCTAATTTTTGCTTTAATTTTATTTTCTAGTTGTTGACGGTTCTATATGAGATTTCTTTATTTCTTCACAAAACCAACTGATCTAAATATTAAGCAATCAGAGAAAAAAATAAAACTACAGTTTTCCTACCCAAATCAGTCAGGTAAAGAACTGATTAAAATTAGATTTAAAGCTGTTAATTTCTTGTCATACCTTTAGTGTCATGTTTTGATGGAGGTTTTCTACTTTTAGGGAGACAATTACAGCTAATGAGCATTTATGCTGCACAATTATATTTGCCTATCAGCTTGAGAGCAACGTAATATTTCTTTCGGGCAGTGTTTTAAAAGAAGCCTTTAACTACAGCAATGATGCAAGAACATAAACCTAGTTTTTGGATTCATGACAGAATATCAAATTTTTTTGTAAAAACCTAAAGCTCTTCAAAGTTTATCTAAACCCCATTGATGGGAAACAGAAAGGCCTCAGAACCAGTGCTATACAACAATTGATCAGACGATTAGGTTGCATCAGAAAAGTAACTATTTTCACTAATATATGAAAAAACAATTTGCATAACAATAAACTTGGAACAACACTGACGCTCTGCACAGGACGGGTGAGAACAGATTTTACCTACTGAGACAGAAATCTTTAAGGGAGCAGGGGAGGATCCTGATGACCTTGCTTAGCTCTGTCATCACATCAACAATCTTTGATAGTTTGGTATGTTGGAGCAGCAGATTATTTGCAGCTGAGATGAAATAGTTGGAGGTTTACCAGGATGATCAGGCCTGTCCAGATGATCCCAGGACATTGTGCAAGTGGTGGGAAATGGGAGGACAGTGAAAGAATAAATAGTCACTGTTGGATGATACTCTTTGCACGATGTTGTTAAAGGAGAGCTCCTTCAGTGAAAGACTGCTGCACCCTTGGTGTACAAAGAAACAACCTTTGCAAAAATTAGACAGACATGCAAAACACTTGCAAAGAACATGCAAAGAAAAAAAAAAACATCAGCACATGCAAAGGAAAAAACCGTGCAAAAGATGCTGCAATCACAGAAAATAGGGAGCAGGAAAGTGCAAATATGTGGCAAACATGAATAATGCCAACAGACGTGAAAAGGGAAATGCTGCATGGTGCTTCAGGCCATTAGGGTTCATGTGGAAGCAGATCCTTGGTAAAGACATGAACAGGATTCAGGGTCTGATCTTCAGAGAGTCCAATGAAAAGGCTCTAAGTTGCCTGTGAAAATGTTAGTATGTGCAATAAGTTGGCGTGTTGCAGGTGAGCTACAAAGATTGCTGCGCAAATGTAAACAGATTTTGTTCCACCCATTAAACCTTTTTCTAACTACCAACACAATTTGGATAGGAATCACTGCTCTCACTGAAGCAATTGCCATTTAGAGCAGGTGTCCTTAGTTTGCATTATTCAGAATCACTGTGAGCCTGTCCTGGTAGCACNTTTTTTTTTTCCTCTTAAGAGATTAAAGCAATAAACAAAAAGGACATCAGTGTGAGGATCTGTGTAAGCTTAGATTTGGTATTTTTTTGGAGCAACAAGTAAAAAAAAAAAAAAAAGTATAATCTTTTAAAGCAACTTCTTCAGGCTTCCTGATGTTTTTCTTTTAGTTTTTCTTTAGGTCTAGCTAATTTTTGCTTTAATTTTATTTTCTAGTTGTTGACGGTTCTATATGAGATTTCTTTATTTCTTCACAAAACCAACTGATCTAAATATTAAGCAATCAGAGAAAAAAATAAAACTACAGTTTTCCTACCCAAATCAGTCAGGTAAAGAACTGATTAAAATTAGATTTAAAGCTGTTAATTTCTTGTCATACCTTTAGTGTCATGTTTTGATGGAGGTTTTCTACTTTTAGGGAGACAATTACAGCTAAAGAGCATTTATGCTGCACAATTATATTTGCCTATCAGCTTGAGAGCAACGTAATATTTCTTTCGGGCAGTGTTTTAAAAGAAGCCTTTAACTACAGCAATGATGCAAGAACATAAACCTAGTTTTTGGATTCATGACAGAATATCAACATTTTTTGTAAAAACCTAAAGCTCTTCAAAGTTTATCTAAACCCCATTGATGGGAAACAGAAAGGCCTCAGAACCAGTGCTATACAACAATTGATCAGACGATTAGGTTGCATCAGAAAAGTAACTATTTTCACTAATATATGAAAAAACAATTTGCATAACAATAAACTTGGAACAACACTGACGCTCTGCACAGGACGGGTGAGAACAGATTTTACCTACTGAGACAGAAATCTTTAAGGGAGCAGGGGAGGATCCTGATGACCTTGCTTAGCTCTGTCATCACATCAACAATCTTTGATAGTTTGGTATGTTGGAGCAGCAGATTATTTGCAGCTGAGATGAAATAGTTGGAGGTTTACCAGGATGATCAGGCCTGTCCAGATGATCCCAGGACATTGTGCAAGTGGTGGGAAATGGGAGGACAGTGAAAGAATAAATAGTCACTGTTGGATGATACTCTTTGTACGATGTTGTTAAAGGAGAGCTCCTTCAGTGAAAGACTGCTGCACCCTTGGTGTACAAAGAAACAACCTTTGCAAAAATTAGACAGACATGCAAAACACTTGCAAAGAACATGCAAAGAAAAAAAAAAACATCAGCACATGCAAAGGAAAAAACCGTGCAAAAGATGCTGCAATCACAGAAAATAGGGAGCAGGAAAGTGCAAATATGTGGCAAACATGAATAATGCCAACAGACATGAAAAGGGAAATGCTGCATGGTGCTTCAGGCCATTAGGGTTCATGTGGAAGCAGATCCTTGGTAAAGACATGAACAGGATTCAGGGTCTGATCTTCAGAGAGTCCAATGAAAAGGCTCTAAGTTGCCTGTGAAAATGTTAGTATGTGCAATAAGTTGGCGTGTTGCAGGTGAGCTACAAAGATTGCTGCGCAAATGTAAACAGATTTTGTTCCACCCATTAAACCTTTTCTAACTACCAACACAATTTGGATAGGAATCACTGCTCTCACTGAAGCAATTGCCATTTAGAGCAGGTGTCCTTAGTTTGCATTATTCAGAATCACTGTGAGCCTGTCCTGGTAGCACGTAGATTCCATCCAGTCTAACCAACCAAGAGGCAAAAGTTGTCCCCTAAAGACCTCCTCCTCTGAAAAATAAGGTAGTAATGCAAACAGAAATGTAAAGAGGACAGAAAAAAATAGCATTTAGGAAATATATAGGATAAAAAAAAAAGGAGAAAAATAAAAATATTAAGTTTAAACAGAAAAATATACATTTAATAATAATGATAAAGTAGTTATTGTAAACGTGAATAATACAAAAGCTTAGAAAAAATATTTATGCCTTACTATACATTTTTATTATTTGCTGCATTTGTTATGCTTTTTATTGTATTTATTGAGCATCTATATTTATATCTCTATCATTGTGTCAGAATTGCACTTAATGTTGGAGCTGCACATATGAGACATTCTCTTGGGATTCTTTGACATTCGTTCAAATGTAGCTGATTTGATGTCTGGTTCTGCTGGAGGTTTCTTCTTGTTAAAAGGGAGTTTTTCCTCTCCACTGTTGCTACAAGCATGCTTAGAGGGAGGATTGCATTTAAGTCAATGAGTCGATGCAATCAACTGGTTTTCCTTAGATAGAAAACTTTGAATCAATTTGACCGTATGATCTGGATCAAGTGCCTTGAGATGACATGTTGTGAATTGGCGCTATATAAATAAACTGAATTGAAATAAAACCTGTTCGGTGGAGATTCTTTGACAAGACAGGTTTTTTTCTGAAGCTTCATCACAGCAGCTTTAACATGATCCACTTTCATATATGATTAAAAATCAAAAATAAGGAAACAATTCAGAAAGAGTCAGGGTTGTATTTGGTTTATTTCATCAATTTCATTTCTCCTTTTATAAACCAGTAAAGATGTCTACAGTCACAGACAAACCTGATTGTATTTCACTTTTTTACTATCATGTTCAAGTCTCTTTTTTTTTTCCTCCCAAGGTTTAAAATCCTAAAACCCAAAGCACAATAATTAGAGATGAATATAGTAATACTTTATTGATGCCTTGTGAACCAAAGAGCACTGAAGCAGTGCAATGCTATAGTTTGGTGGTCGTCATGACTGCTGGCTCTTAAGTACGTCTTTTGCAGTGAAAAGTAAACTCGCAGTCGTGTTGCAGGAGGGGATGGGGTCGTGTCTATGGAAAACTGAGGCTGAGCTAAACAAGATGCAAAAGGAAGCAATTCAAAAACAAATTATAGCGACAAAAATAAAAGAAGCTAAGAAGGCAAAGCTGCGGCCCAGAGGAAGAGGCACATTGTTGGTGAGAGGGCACCACAGAAAAAAAACTAACCTCAGAGTAAACACACTCATCTCAACAACATGTGACTAACCTGAGCATCTTCACTGCTCTGAGATCAGCTGTTTGAGGTGGTTTCATTAGATTCCTGAGTGAAATCAAGGGTCGTTTCCCTGTGATCTCTACTGTACCTGTGTTGAGTCATAACTTTATTTCTGGTTTCCCACTTTCTTCATCTCTGAATGCGTTTGATCAGGTGACACTGACTTAATAAAATGAAAATATCTACCTAACAAACCAAATTTCCCGTTTTCTCGTTTAAAAGCGTTTTCCGGTGCTATATGCCTGGGTTACAAAGAAACTTACCATGCTTCCCTTCTAACGGGTGTGATTCCAAACTCCTTCAAGCATCCTGTTAATGAGCCACAATTAAATAATGCAATTTGAACCCTATGCAGCTAAAAATTACAGGCCTATCATTAAAATATGTAAAACCATCTTGAAAAGGCGGAACAACTCATTTCTTGGGACCACAGTGCTTTAGGATGCAGAAGTTCATCTCGCAACCAGAGAACTTCACCTGTATTAATACTAATGGTGGTCAGAGGCCCTGATGGTGCCTCTGTGTGCCCCAGGGAAGCAGTGGCTACACTACAGCTGGCCACCATCAATGTGGGAGTAAATGACTAAATCTAGTGTAAAGTGCTTTGGAGTCCCCTGACTTAAAAAGGCAATATATAAGTACAGGTCATTTACCAATTCTTTTTAAGAGAAAAAAGATCTTTAATAAATTATAGCATTAGCTCTCTGTCACAGAAACTGCTCTAAAGAAAGATATCTGGGAACATTTTCATGTCAACTGACTCTGGTGCATCCGCTGTAAGGGTTCTCTTTACAGCAAGTCCAAAATCAGGACATTTTCCCACGTGTCTTATCATTTCTATGCTGATGATGTGCAGCTCTACTGTTCTTAAATATTTAATGCTTTACTTCTACTTTAGCAGTTTTAATGATAACTGCTAGAAGGTGAAATTAAACAAGATTAAAAACGTATTTATTGTCCATGAGAAATTACTGAGATCAAACAGCATTTGGTGTATTGGCTTTCATTGTCAGAAACCTTTTTGTAAGCAAAGATATTTTCTAAGTTTTAAAATCTGCTCTAATAGAGCGTCGAGCATCGAAGCGTCAAACCAACTTGATCAGAGTTCGATCGTGTCCGACCCGGTGTCCAGATTTCTGCATTTTACTGTTTCTGACGCCCATAAACGCCTTCAGTGTGAACGCGGCATAAGTTTGCCAATGGTTTCAAGAACACATTTTAAGACCATAGGGGGTAAAACCCTTTATAGCAGCGGCCCAACGATTGTAAAAACATATTTATCCTCTACCTTTCTTAATTCTGTTGATATTTTTTAAAGAAGTGGATTAACTTTTTTTAACTATTAATTCAAACCTAGTTTTATGCTGTATGATGTGACCCGTGTACTTGCTTTATCTCGTCTTTGTCTATTTAGGCCAGCTTTTTTAAAGCACTTTGAGGGTTTTGAGCTATGGCAGGTGCTAAAAAAAAGGTTTCGTCACTAAAGCACAGACTCATGTGGCTATAAACAGGCAGCTAACATAAATCACAGTCGTAACAAAGGAAGCTGGAGCTCAGAAATAACAAATAAAGTTCTTCCAAAAGCAGGAGAGAAGGTGGGGTTTCAAGAACAGAGTACTTATGCAAAGCATTTTGTTGCTGTTTTGGTGAGAGATTTGTTTATATTAATAAATAGAGCTTAGAGAGTGACAGGGAAGTAACACCTAATGTCCTTTCTGCCATTGAGGGTAGCACTGACAGCTGGTGAAAAGAGAGCAGTGCAAACTAAGATTGAATGTATTTGTATTGCTGAGCTTAAGCAGGGGCAGCAAACGCAGCCTTATTGCATTGCACGGCAACCAGGTATTAAGCCACCTCCAGGTGGGTGTGGATGAGAGTGAAAAAAACTTGAAATGTGCAGTGAATTGGTGGATTATTCTGATTCTGTTTGGCACACTGGGTCAGGTGTCCTTTTGAACTATGAGGGTTCACACTGGGGCACATCTATGATATACAACACAAACACAGGAAAATAATCCCTCTTAACCTTTGTCACACGAGAGAGAGATCAGTCTATCACCACCGGGTTAGTCCTTTTAAACCTCCAGGGAGTAAAGCTGCATCTCTTTGCGGTGAGTCTGGATCTGATACGTGATCATAAACACATGAGGGGGTCCAGCGCCAGCGGGCTGGTATTAGTCCATGTGTCCGGTTTCAGTGGGTCTATTTCAACACTGTGTGACCCCACTGTGGGCTTGTGTGGGTGATGGTTCACAGTTCATTCAGGTAGTGATGGTTGCTGTGCAGCCAGGAAGAGCTGCAGGGAGCCATGTGTGGGGCTTCTTTAAAATAGAACCTCTTCTTCTACTAATTATATACACACAGAGTCCTCAGCACAGCCAAGCCTACAATCATTAGCCTCATAATAAGAATATGAATAAACAATCATCATCATAATAATTATTATATATATATATATATATGTATAGAGACATTTGTAGCATGAGTTTTTGTCAGCAGCTATCACTTGAACATTCACGGAGGTGAATTGCATATGTACAAAAAACAAACATCCTTTACATCCAAGTGCTCGAGGCTCAGGGTCTGAATTCATGAGTGTAGGGGGGTGAGGGGTAGGAGAAAGAGGAGCTGTGCTGGTGTGTTATCTGAGCCTCTTCTCTGCTGAATAGATGGACATGTAGTAGTCGTTGCTTCCAACAGCCAAGTGGGGCTGAAAGGGAAACAAAACTGAGGATTAAAAACATGTTTGCATGTATGAGCATATAACAAGGTAGAAAGAAGAGAAATAAAGAAAACATTTGATGAAAAACAAAATGTACCTGAACAAAAAGTCAAATTCATAATGGTTAGATCAATTGATACAATAGCTTCATTTCCATTGCAAATGTTTTGCAAATTAAATAAATGCAAATATCCACAATTGCATAATTTCCATTAAATTACTCCATCTTCCTCTGTTTATCTGGGGTCGGGTCGCCGTGCTGATAGCCTCAGTAGGGAGGCCCTGACTTCCCTTTCCCCAGCTACTTAGGCTATCTCCTCCAGGGGAATCCCATATTCCCTCCAGCGTGTCCCGGGTCTCCCTCTGGGTCTCCTCCCAGTGGGACGTGCCTGGAACACCTCACCAGGGAGGCGTCCAGGAGGCACCCTAACCAGATGCCCAAGCCACCTCTACTGGCTCCTTTCGATGTGGACAAATCATTGAAGCGTAAAAACTTGGTTGTAGTGTTTCAGTTTGTTAAAGTATTTGTGCAAAAATAATTTGTGCAATTAGATGGTTCATGGAAACACTCCTACAAAAAAAAAAAAAAGACTGAAACAAGACATCTAAACAAATTCCTTTTTAAATTTCAATTGCTCCCTTTTTAGATTAATATAGTATGTGGATATTTAAGAGGGTTAATCTCACAGTTGAGGCTATAACTGCATTAATAATGCTATAATAACACACTAAAATACATAAAATATTCTACATTCACACAGCAAAGATGTGAAAGGCCTCACTACAAGACAGTGATGGCAAAAAAATCATACTCAGGAAAAGAAAATCTTTTTTTTTTTTTTAGCTTTATGGTGGTCAATAGTTATAAAAATTGAGATTTAAGGAGCCTCATTGATTTTTTTATTAAAAAGTTAGCAATGGAAAGTTGCTGCTATAGCTCCCATATACATGTACACACAGAAAAGGTGATGTTTATGCCTTACCCAGTGTGGATGGAAGGCTAAACAGCTGATAGCACCGATCCTCTGCCCCATGAAGCCATCATAGTACTTTATATTGCTGATCACGTCACCGTTAGCGTTGTACACGGCTATGAACTGGTTCATTGATCCACTGCAGCCACAACAGTCAAATAAACAAAAGGTTCTCAGGTTAAAAGGAGCTTGACAGGGTTACATATGAATAGATTGTAAACTTCTCATCATAAAACGGTAGAAACTGTAGAAGCTTTGTAACCATACAAAAAAAAACTCACCAGGCGAATAGGTTGGCCTGTGGGTGTATATCCAAGGCTGTTAATCCCTTTACAGTCTGCAACACATTAATGGAGTCTGGCGTCCGCGGTTCAAAGAACCGAACATCTCCGTTAACACTGAGAGGAGGTGTTATGAGAGTCAGTGCAGCCGCGGCAAAGAGAGGGAAGTAAACATGTTAAAAGGTTTACCTGACACTGATAATGTTTCCGTCCGTCTCCTTCTGCAGGTGAGCTTTAACCACCCAGGCTCCATGTTCCCTGTAGGTCATCACTCGACTGCAGAAACATAACATGCAGACATAACAGATTATTTCCCTTTTGTTCAAGCTCAGTAAGATCTGATAAAGAGCAACTTTGAACATCAGCTTTTAAGTGTAGCCACTTATTCTTGGTTAGATTTAGATCTGGACATGGATTACGTTTTGATCCAAACCATTCTATAAAGCTCTGGTTGTATTTCTAGGTCCTGCTGGAGGGTAAACATCTGCCCCTGTTTCATGGGTTTGCTTTCTTCAAGAACTTCTGTGTTTAGTTCTTCCCAGAACTTTAAACCAGCTTCCCTGTCACTGCTAAAGGTGGGCAGATGTATCTAGGGTGGTATCTAGCAAATTGTTTACCAGGATTTGAATTATGTAATTCTCTGAAGTGAGAAAACACAAATGCTAATCAAGCTTTTTGAGTCATTTTATACAACTTTCTGTAGATCAATCTTTATCTTTGGTCTATGAGAGCAAGGTGGTGCATTAAAAAAAAAGAATACAGCATTACATAAAGCTTAAACTAAGCTCTATACATTATAGTTTCTTAATGTATCAGGCAGTAAAGGCAGGGCGCCACATGATGGCAGTGTGCCTTCAGGGTTGAAGCATCCAGCCTCAGCCTTCCTGTGAGAGAGCAAACTGAAATGTGCCTCATCACGACTTTGGTGCTGTTCAGAATCTGAATTACTAAATCCATACAGTGAAACAGCATTATATAAATTATGGATTGCAAAACTACAGCGTCTCAACCGTAAAAACAAAGCATACAGAGACTCCTATTAAACCAACAATAGAAAAAATAAAATGCTGAGAAAGTATAACGTAGCAGGTTATGCTGTAAAACAAAGGTGTGTTTAAGATTTCTTCCAACGCATCTCATGTTTGACCCCTGTTAGCTTAACTTAGCAGGAGAAACATAACTCCTGAGACATGTTACTGCGGGCCTGAGGGAACCATTACATTTACTTTCTTTCCTAAAGATTTATTGGGCTTTCAACATTTTAGCTGCTTTTTTGTCGCCCTCAGGGACTGAAATTAAAATAATGTTTTAGCAGCTGAGGGAGGAGTCTGTGTCGCCACGGTCCATTAAAAGAAGTGACAACCCCAGAGGCAGATTCACAGCACTTTAAGAACAATAAATATAGATTGGTGAATAATGTTAGATTCAGAGGGAATAAATGTGGACAAAAGCTACCACGTCTCCTCCGCCTTGAACTGAAATAAAAAAAGCGGCAGTTTTTTCTTTGAAAGGGAGAGGATATTAAGTCATAAATCCTGATTAAATAATTTGAGGAATCAATGGCGTGAAAATACTAGTGAAAGGGATTGTTTTACCATTCACTCGGGCCCATCCTGCGATCAAACACGCGTACCGACCCGTCACCCAGACCAGCTACGATGAGCGAGCGCTGCGAGTCGCAGGACAGGCTGGTCACGCAGCTGTCAGCACCTGTAGGGATGTCCTGGTTCCCCAACACACACACACACACACACACACACACACACACACACACACGCACACACACACACACACACACACACAGAGAGAGGTCCTTCTGTCAATCTTTCAAAAGGTAACACAAATTTTACGCTAACCTTTCATTATGAAATCATCAATCATGCCTACAAAATTATTTGAAGTTGGACTCAGTATGTAGCGACAGGTCATTTGTACTATGAAGTCCATCCATCATAACAATAATTAGCAAACTGAGGTCTGTTAGATCCGTTAAATTGAAGAAATCAAACTTCTACATAGACTGGATCTGGTTTATCAAGTATAAGGAAGGAACGATACGACAGGAAAAAAGGGAATAGAAGATGGAATGGCACAAAGAAAGATGGAGAGACAAGATAAAAGAGTTTAAAAAAGAGCAGGAAGGCCGCAAAAAAAGACGGAGACAAAAGAAACAATAGATCTATGGAAATGGGAGGAGACAAAAAGGAACAGAGGTAAAGACGAAGGAGATAGAGAAATCACTAGGAAGGGTGGAAGATAGAAAGGATGAAACAAAACCAGTGTAGAATTAAGGACGCAAGATAGAAAGAAATCATAGAAGGAAAGAAGAAAATGAGCCAGGAAGAGTAAAGATTGAGGACTAAAATAAAAAGGTAGAAAGCACATGAAGAAAGGAGCAAAAGTAGTGAATTAATAAAAAAGGAAAGACATGTTTGGATTGAAGGAACCCAGATAGGAATTAAGTTTAAAGATACAAATATTTCACTGCACAGTTTCTTTCTCCAAATTGATCCAAACCTGGAGCTTAATTTTAAATTCTAGACTTTTGTACCTTGTTTAGAAACCCTGAAAATGTGTATATACAACTAAGATAAATGGTCTCAATGAACTAGTTTGTACCTGGACTTTCATCTCTCTGTCCGTGTCCCAGATCCGAATGACTCTCACATCTCCTGACGTCATGAGGAGACCAGTTTCCTGCTCCCAGTCCACCACCATCCCAGCTCCTAAAACACATGGACGACATGGCAGCCAAAAAAGCAATTTTAAACACAAAAAACAATCCCAGACAGCACACAGCAGGGCTGCTCTCAGTTATAACACAGACAGAAGGTGAATTTTAATCACAATTAAAGAAAAAAAGCTTAAAATATTAGATTACTGAAAATAATTGGGCTACAATCTGTGGAGTGCTGCTTCACTTTGCCGTTATTAAGGCCTTTAATTTAATTCTACCTGGACCTGTGTTCTCACACAGCCGTTTTACACAAAACAGCATGTGTTCACTCCCCAAAACACAACCCGTACAATCTGTTGGAGATTTCAGAAGGCTCTCGCTGCCACATGTTGCAAGTCAAATGAAGATTAGTGCAACAGCTTCCTGCACCACTGCCTAACTAGCGCACACACACACTTACACAAAAAAGTGAGAAAAGCAGAAAATCAGCCAGATTCAGAAGTATTTAAAGAACTTAAACCTAAAAGTAACTGTTTTCGCAGAATTTTTTTCCCCCCAGCACTTTGCATCTGTCCTGCCAAAACTGATCTGAACCTTCAGACACATTTAATGTTTTGGTGACTCCTATGGTCCTCGAGTAGGAAGGCAGCAAAGCACTTCAAATACTGGCAGTCACAGCAGGAACCAAGAGCCCAATCCTAAACAAGCTCCTCTGGCTTAACATCACAGACTGAAGGCTTCAAGCTGCAGCTCACAGTACGCTGCATGAGGAAAAGGTATGTAAGAAATATCCTGGTCACTCCACAATGCCAGTGTTGGACTGTAAGCAGTGAAGTGTAAGCAGAAGGGCATTCAACAAGATTTGTAACAACATAAGAGCAAATATTCAGTTAAAGATGATATTTATACAATTCTAAAATAACGGTGGTCATTTACTCCTGCAAAAATTTAAGTATATGGAAATGCTCTATTATTTTTTATCTCACTAGTATTAAATGTTTTAGAAGATCTAGTTGTTGTTAATACCTCCTGCATATAAATTGCATTTTTTGCATAACCAACTGCAAAACTTAGGTATGTTTTTCAACCATTTATGTTATGTGGTGCCAATGAAAGCAATCACAAGCCCTATGCGTAACTAACATACATTTCTAGAAAATGATGGCATGCTTTATATGTTCTAATTTTATTAAATATGTGCAAACCTTAAAGTGACTGTATACAGCTTTAAAGAATAAATATTGTAAAACGATGACAAATGTTTGGGTATAAGTGGGTTTTAATCCTAGTAGGAGCCATCTATCCTATTCTCTTACATCAGAAGTGACAAATGAAACCCTTTAAATGTTTTTACATTTTCCTGTGAGGAGTTTGCTGTGATTATATAAGTCAGAAATGTTGTTCTTTGTCACAGAAGAGTTGGTTTGTGTTTAATTTTGAAAGACTGGTGGAATGCTCTTGGGCTCTTAGCTGCAGAGAGAGATCCCTTAAAAACACCTCTGCAGAGGGAATCTCTGCGCTTCAATCTAGAAAATCAACCTGAACAACAACAACACTCTTAAGTTCATGGACTTGCAGCGAGAGCCAGGGCAGTAACGTAAAAGTAAGTACGTTTTTACAATGCTACATGTTACACATCTGATTTAGTATTTCATATGAAAAAATGCTATTATAATATTTTCCAGACAACAACACTAGAATTGGGCTAAGACTGTTGTGAAAAAGTCAGATATGGGCTGCATATGGGAATAAGATTGGGTTTGGTTCGTATTTGGCAGAGTACAGCAATCCTTTGGGGGAAGCATATCTGAGCTGCTTAATAGGGTGGGGTTGGAACGTAAACTGCAACTTCTCTGGTAGAGAACCATGGCCTTAGAACACTCCTGTCCTCTTGCTGGTATTCAAAAAAATAAAAAAATAAATCAAAAGAAACTACATTGCTAATCATTTTCTTGCTTACCTCTCAAAAGTAAGAGATTTAATTGTCTGAATGTTGCAAAAAAAAAAAATAAATAAACATTTCAATCCTTCAGTACTACATTGGCAGAAGCGGATTGCAGAGCGTTTCTAGGATGCAGAGGTCAGAATATAGAAATATCCTTTATTGTTCCAAAGTGGGAAAATAAGGTAAATGACACAAGATTTTGCTTCACCTTCTGCATGGTAAATTTTGTTTGTTTTTCTTTCCCTTTTTTAATACAGAAGTGTCATATATCAACTTAATGCAAAAAAATCATGGTGCATCTTAAGAGCCTATGAAATGACAAATCTAACTTGATGACATCTTTAAATTCTCTAAAGTATTCACCTTGAAAATACGCTGAGGATTAAATAACCAAGGTGTTAATTAAGAGGCTGTAGTGCAACCATGCTCAGAATAATTTCTGTATAATCTAAGAAACCAATTCAAGCACCATGGGTTTGAAAGTGTTAAAGGTGGACTTAATAGAGAGGAGTAAAATCTTTTCTAACATTCATTAGAAATTATAAAAATCCAGGGGTTTTTACCTTAAGTTTACAATGGACCAAAACTCACAACTTACAAAGCACACAAAGATGTTTTTTCATACAATGAAGTATGAGCATCAAAACTGCACTTTGTCCCCCCCAAAAATTGAAAATCTCTGAACGTTCTACCTTTAAATTCTTGCAGTTCTTGAGTCTGCCGTTTACCTACAAACAGTTTATGTTAAATATTTTCTTTTGTACGATCTCACTGATAGGTTGGTTTTACTCTTTTAAAACAGTCATAAATAAAACACGAGTCACTGCATTATTTCTATTTAAGCTAAACAAATATTGCATTGTATTGCAAATAATGCAAGACTTCAGAAATGTAAACTTCCTCTAACATAGTCAACTCATTATCCTAAAACCTTATCTTAAAGGTGATGATAAAGAAGAAGAGACTGCATACTAATAAAGTGATGTGTTACATGACTAAAGACAGAACAAAGTGCAAACCAAGTGTGTTGCAGAATAACCGTTGGTTTATTCAATGGTTTCCTCCAGAACACATTTTTACTTTTGTGTCACAGCCTCCTCCTGTTCATTTGATCAGTGATGAATTGATATTTTCTGATAGGCTTTTGGTTGAAAAAGATAAAAAGCTCAATATTTCGATCTGGTTTTCTTAAATGCAGGTAGAAGAAAGGAGGGTCAGTTGTTCCATTATATTACTGCTGTATGCTCCACATACGTCTGTTATGAGTCGTGACTTAACTGCTGAACTAAAAATGTCATGGCCCTTTATTGTTCATCTGGCCCTGAATTGTCAAAACCCAAGCCCCATGTGGCGGTGGCAGCCCTCAATGCCCCAACTGTGACGTAATCCGGCTTGCACGGGCATCACACAGCCTAAAGCATGGGCTCATGCGGAGCAAGTAGCATGCAGGGAAAAGCTTTTCACAAGACTGAGGCTGAGAGAAGAGACGAGGCATTCCCTTTGAAGCCCACAGCTCGGATGAGAGCAGAGCCGAAATACAACAACAGGGGAGGAGAGAGGAATATTAGCCAACACACAAGACACTGAGCATGCACATCTTAGATTGGTGATTTAGAAAGTTTTATCTAATGAAATGCATTTTTATATTTTCCTGTGTAATACAATGATAGAAAATCCTCTTGGGGGCTATGTGGAAAAAAAAAACTGCAATAGACGTAGAAATGTGAAGTGCTTTTAAGGACTTAGCATGTCTAGAGAAACCTTGTTAAACCTTAATGCTAACAGGTCTGTGGATGAATTGTTTAAGAGTTAAGATATCAGAAAAGAAAAAATCAAAAGGATCAGCGGTTTAAAGACCAATACAGAATATCATAGCTCCGCTAGGAGCAGAGAGATAAATTGATTGTCCCAAAGAGGGGAAATTCAACAATGAAGTGCAACAGTGACAAAACAATTTCACAGAAGAAAGCTTAGACAGAATAATAGAAAACGATATTGTAAAAGTTAAACTGTGCCGCAAAATAGAAAAACACATCAAACAAAAGTATACGTTTTGTAATGAATATATAAGGTACTAAGACTCATATTCCAGTTATCTAGGACTGGAAGTGGGTTCAGAAGAGACTCTCAGACTTCCATCTCAGCAGAAACCGCCTTTAACTGCTTTGGGGAAAGCCCAAGGGCTTCCAGAGCAATCCCTGAGAGATGGTCCCTTTGGCAAGTCCTGCGCCTCTTCCTGGTTGGACTTGTCTGAAACACCTGCTAACGTGAGGCATCCAGCGGGCATCTAGAACAGATGTCAAAGCCTTGGCTAACTGGGTAACTTGGGAACTCGCTCTTTTGGTCAGGGCCCAGATTTGCACTCGGCCTTAAAATGCTGCAAAGCATGATATACGTAGGTCTTGGCTGGTGGGAGCTAGCAGAACCACATTCCCAAAATGCAGGGACGTAGTCTGCTGGTCTCTAAATTAAATCACTTGCGGCCTTCGCTGCATCTAGAAATTTGGTCAAAAAGTTTATCAACATGACCGATCACAGAAAACAGTCCTTCCAGAGTCAAAAATTGGGAACGTGGTCAACCTTATGCTGGCAGTACAGACAAAACTCCTGCTCCGCTAATATAGAGACCAGCCATCTCCTGGTATAAGTGACTCCAAAGTGCTAGAATGACCCCACAGGGCAACACAAGGGTTATGGCTGAATGTCTTCAAACTGGTACATGTGTGAAACTGGTTTGGCAAACTCCTATGAACCTTTTAGCACCCTGCAGAGGGTGTGGAACTGGTCCAGTGTTCCATGGGCAGGACAAAAACCATGCTGCCTTCCTTCGGCCGAGGTTTGACAATAAGCAGGACTTTACTCTCCAGTACCGTCACATTGCCTTCCTTTCATCCCCATTTTTATGGAGGGAGACCACCAGTCCAGTTTTCTAATACCGCCACGCAATGCTGAAGAGGGGTGTCAGCCTTGATAGTCCAAAATCATCCAGAGACCTAAGGTACTCAGAGTGGGTTCTTTGACACCATGGAGTTTTTTTTTTCTTTTCTTACCACCTCCATAATTTCAGCAATGAACAAGTCTGTCTCTAAGCACTCAGTCTCTGTTTCTGCCAGGCAAGGCATGTCAGCAGGGTTGGAAGATCATTAAAATATTTCTTCCACTTCCTAAAAATGAATAAATCAAGGTCAACAGCTACCTGCCACCACCGAAAACAGTGTTAGCGAAGCCCTGTCCCCCCCCCATAGGGGCATGAAAATTTGATTGAACGATAGTCATTCTCCATGGTCTCTCAAAAATCCTCCCAGACCAGAGTTTTAGCCTCTGCAACAGCCCGAGCAGAGGAACACTTGACCTGACGGTACTCACTAGCTGCCCCAGGACCCATAAGCCCATCAAGTATGATGGGACTCCTCCTTCAGCTTGAAAGCATCACTTTCTACTAGTATCCACTAACAATTTTGATAGTTGTAATGGATTTCTTGGAGTGTCTTGAGTTAAAAAAAAATAAGATGAGTTTTTAGGGGGTTAGTACACATTACAGTGAACAAAATGCTATGGTTGTAATATTTGACTCAATTTGTTTTGGTGTTTCGGTTTTAATCCCTGGTTTCCCAAATTTTGTTTTTGGTTTCGGCCAAAAATTTAAATTTTTTTGTGTGTAGATTTTACAGCTGTGTTTACTTGGATTCCCATTCGGATCAGATTTAAGTTCTAGTTAACATATTTAGAAATAGCAGATGAGAGTAAGATCCATATAGCTTCCAGCAGCAATGAACATTTATTGATGTTCAAATTATAGTATGATATCTTTTTTTCCTCTTTTTTTAAAGAAAACCAAAAAACCTTTCCTATAGAGCCCCAAATTCTAGACCTTTACTTAATAGGTGTGGGCTCTGCAATAGCTGCATAACATAGTAGATGACAATCATTGAGAATCAGTGATGCAATGTAACAATGGACTGCTTGCATAGAATATTTGCTAGCTAATAATATTAGAAAAAATAACTTTGATCCACAGGGTGGAATTTAATTGTCTTTTATGTGCACAACTGTTATAGATCCTTCAGATTAAGGTGCTAAAGCTCTAGCAGACTGGTACATACTGATCTTGCTGAAGATGGAAATTAATTAAAAGACTGAATATAAAAAAGGATTTATCATATTAAACACTAAAATTGACCATATTCAATCATAACATTAAAATTTCAAGTTATTCTCATACTGTAGAGACATGATTAAAATCCATGTGGGATATTATCAAGAAAATTACCCAGAGGACAAATTCTAAAATGTGAAGTGCACTAAAACTAGTGCATGTTTTAATGCATCGACATGTAAGGTAACGCATCATGCCAGCCTATCACTTCAGGCAGATATACTCTCTTAGCTCTCATAGACAATTCACTTCTTTCCTAATTATGAATACCAAGAATCTTCCTCTACTGGGATCATCTACAGCCTAAGATCAATGAGTGCTGTGTGTTTTTAATCAACAGTATTAGTTCTCTCCAGACTCTTTACCTCAAATTGTTTTGTTAGTCTATCAAAACCGTACCCTTGTGCTCTCAGGCCGTAACCATTTCTTTTCAGAGCCAAAGGTTAAAAATAACAACTCTATACGTTTACACCAAATAGCTCTCTCTCTATTTCTGTTTTCATTTGTGCTCAGCAGCTCAAACCCAAAAAAATAACTCTGCCTGAGAGGAAACCTTCAAAACCCATTTAAGGCCTTTCTTATCCCCGCACCAATCCATATGGGCACAGAGATGAAGATGGTACTGAAGGAGCCTGGAACATAGATGAGGATGATGAGATCCCCTGCTCTTTTGCAGCTTTCAATAAGGGGAAGATTCACAATATTTATAGCTGGCTGAGTTGCTAAAAGAATTATTATGACCAGTGTACAGCGATCAACACCAGTGTCTGTTGATGTTTATTTTTTGCAGAAATATCACTTTTACTGAATTATCTATCTAAGAAGCTGGGTACCTCTGCATCTAATTCTGCACCAATGGGCTCTCTCTCTGTTGCTCATTAAACCTGTTTTTCTCCTTCATCTCCCTCCCATCCAGCTTTTCCTATAGTGTTACAAGCTTGTTTCTGCCTTCATTAACCAATGACATCAGCCCATGGGAGTTTTGATCTTCAGGGAGACTTCCTTGCTTTTACATCAGTTTACATTTAGGACTTTGATTCTGCCACATGGGGGAGGCAAATATCTTTATCCTTGCTGGTTGACCAAGACCTTAGAAATTGTAACTTATAAATGTGGACAGCATTAAGACTTGTTAAACTAATTATCAGAAAGTTTACGCACTTAATTTAAAATTTTTAAGAATGGTAATCTCATACCACTTTAACTTAACCTTAAAATCTCTTAAACACAGTTTGAGAATGAAGTTACAGTATTTAAAGCTCAATGATATGAAATTAATTAGCCATATGGAGAAAATAGGTAGCAGGTAAAACAGTGACAAAGAGAACAAACACTTCAGATTCAACTACACGAGCCATCAAGATCACTGATGGTCTGTCAGAGTCTTAAGATGGCTAGTAATAACATATAAAGTGGATGGTTTTGAGGTTTAAATCTTCTGGTAGATTTAAAAATCTTTTTAACTGACCTTTCTTCTTTATGAAATACACCAGTCTCATTACAAAAAGTAATAAAAGATAAAGCTTCTTTTAAAGTTGTAAAATTAGGAAAACTAAAAAAAAAAAAATTTTAGATCTAAAAAACCGATTCTGTACTTTCTAACATTATTATGACATATATTTAACATAAATTCAGCAATAACCTTCAGAGGCTGCATGGTGGAGCAGACGTTAACAATGGTAAATCTTGCCTCAGGGGTTTTTGAGTGTTGCTAGATTTTTACCTCTTGATGTAGGTGTTGGTTTTGTAGGGGCATGCATTTTAGGTGAAATGGAGGTATGTGTTAACACACAGTGTTGTAAAAAGTGTTTGTCCCCTTTGTGTTTGTTATTTACTTGTGTCAACCTTAAGTTTTTCATAACATTAAATACAATTAAATAGTAATAAAGGAGAAAAAAATTATCCGGATATACCTGACTATGTGAAAAGGTTATTACCTCCATGTTAACGCAACAAAAATGTATTTTTTCCCCCTAAGTTCACTTTTTCTAGCATTATCCGGGCAGAATTACTGCAACAACTATTACCTATAAATAAATGGTTTCAATAGGAGCTGCCAGACAAACTGAAGTACACAATAATATGCTTAAAAGCTAGACCTTATGTCAAGACCCACAGAACTTCAGGAAAAAATAAAGTAATTAAGCATCACTTTGAAAGGGGGTCACACAGATATTTCCAAAGTATTGGGACTCAACTGAACAGCAGTGAAAGCCATTATCCATAAATATTAAAAACAAATTTACTCAAAGACCACAGCGATGACTAATCTAAGAGGTAAGTAAAGACCTCGAACCTATATCCAAAGAGGTGCGGGTCTTCACCAAAAGAAAGAAACTGGGC
Source organism: Cyprinodon variegatus (assembly GCF_000732505.1). Classification (NCBI taxonomy): domain Eukaryota; kingdom Metazoa; phylum Chordata; class Actinopteri; order Cyprinodontiformes; family Cyprinodontidae; genus Cyprinodon; species Cyprinodon variegatus. The sequence continues at coordinate 671,194 of NW_015150579.1, forward strand.
AAAAATGGCTGCTTGGATAAAACCACATTATTATTCAAAGACTTTCTAAGGTGTGTGCCCCATTGATGTATAAAGAAAACTATAATGCAGAAACAAACATTATACTAAAAGTCAAATAAAGTGGTGGAAGTGTGATGGACTGGAGCTCCATTTCTGCTTCAGGATGTAACACCTGCTGTAAAAAAATAGTTCTGTAAAAATAACTGTCTAACAAAAGATCCTAAGGGAGTATGTCTGGCCATCTCTTGTGACCTCAAGCTGAAATGAGCTTAGGGTCAACAGCCAGTGAATGGCTGAAGAAAAACTACATTAAAACTTGGAGGAACCAAGTTGAAGTCTGGAACTGAATCCTATTGAGAAGGCGTGGCCTTAAAAAGGTAGTGCATGCTCAACACCCCTCCAATGTGGCTGAAAAGCAACTATGCTGAGAAGACGAGAGGGCCAAAGACACCTATACAGAAATGCAAATCAGTCATTGCAAAAACTATCGCAAACACTTGACTGTGGTCTTTGCAGTAATGGATGACCGAACCCATCACTTGCCCTTACTTTTTTTTACACATGGCCTTGAAGGTATGGATTATCTATTTATCTTTTTAATAAAAAGCATAATTTGCATTTACTTGAGTTGTCTTTGACTAATATTTGAATTTGTTTGATGTTATGAAACACTCAAGATTGACAACATGCAAAAACATAAGAAATCAGGAAGGAGGAAAGACTCTACAACAGCCTCTATTGCCTTTGCATTCTTCTAAAGTATTGTCCTTTTACATTGCAATGTTTAAGTGGATAAACTGCAGGACCTACTATGATGGCAGCTATTATTAAAACCAAGTAAATATCATAAACAGACAGATTTAATATCCTTCTTGTAGAGATGTGCAAAGATTATTCGAACAAATTGATTTCTTTTTCATTGCTGTGGTGTAATTCCACGCCGAAGTATTAAAATTGATTCAGGGAGGAGGAAATGCAGTGTTGATAAACCTTTTGAGAAAATAACAGATGGCACAATTGCTGGCATCCCTGTGCATCTTAACATTTATCCTGAAACTCCAATAAGATTTTAAAATCTTTAGATTTACCGTCAGCTGACTAAGTTTGATTCAAAGAAAAATCTGATCTTGATTACAATAATGTGATTGTGTTGGAAAGCAGAGACACTTGCAAACCTTTAGATTACTTAAAATATGAACTTCTGTAAGTTTTATTTGATTATTTTCTGCATTGCAACTCAGACTTGCTTGGTTTATACAAGGGAACGAGCCACAATAATTGCATATAGACCTATTTCTTACAGCGCTTATGAGAATAAAGCCTTTTTAATCCTAGTTAATCATCATTTTAATGATATGGGATTTACATTTAGTTTTTACATAATAACTATACATGTTAAAAGGAAGTTTGTGCATTTTAGTGTATAGTTATGCTTCCTGTCATAAAAAGCCCCCAAAAAACATTAGGTGAGCTGATGAGATATTTTCCAGTTTAAACTAAATTTTAAAATCATGTAAACTTTAACTCCTCATAATCTAAAACACTGTATATTTATTAGGCTTCCCAAAATCCTGGTGTTACTAATGCACAGAGTAAGTCTGCTGCATGTAGAGAAGGACACAGTGTGCGCCTCCTGCAGCTAAAGGGGACACATACTTAATTCAGCCAAAGGAGAGGGCTACATCAGGACCAGGACAGATTATCTTATACTTATTTTCATCCGTTTGACTCTGCTTTTTTTTAAAGCACTGGACATAAATTATCTTAACTGTCAGTCAAAGGATGAATATGTTCAAGATAATTCTCAATCTTTCTCATATCCAAAGAAAAGTTTATAGGATTTCTGTCATCAGAAAGTACCCCAGTCATCTAATGATGCAAAATCTTGCAGGTAAATCCTCATTTCCTCTTTCTTTCTCCATTATTTCAGCTTCATGCTGCCTAAACATCCACAGAGCTCCTTTCAAAATCCATGTGACCTCACCTGTTTTTCTCTAAAAACCATCTCCTTCTCGTGTTTTTTCTTCATTCTTTTAACTCTACACCTCCTGTGACAGCCTTTGCTTAAAGCTGTAGCAGCAGCAGGAATAAATTCCCCAAAGTCTGTGTCTACCACCTTCCTGTATTTCCATTGCTTCCCCTGTAGTTTAACTGGCTGATCGCTGCAGCGTCACAGACTGGGGAGCTCAATGCTATTAAAAATATCACAGCACCTACACATTGCAATTAAATGGTGGAACCCCAGGGACAAACGTAAATGATTGTTTTTCTTTTTTAAAAGAAAGAGCCGACATGAGGTGAATATGAATGCAGGGGAGAGACAAGAGAACAAGGCTTCGCCTCTGCAAAAGCTCTTATTAAACACCTAAATGACAGCTGAGGTTAGAGAGATGTGCAAAGGTCCAACAGAACTTCCTTTTTATCTCTTATATAATATTATTAGGCTCCTTCCATTTTACCTCTGTGCTTACATATGCATAAGCAAATGCAGGATTGCTTGCATTCCTAACAAAGCATTCAAATGGCAGTTCCTCAGGTCAGAATAGAAATGGTTTCTCCTGGAATAATCAACAAAATTAACTTGAACTGAACTTGACTGATATCATTATGACAATCTTATTACATCAATTTTAAAGGAACAGGACACTAATACTATATGTTATTTAAAAATCTAAATGTTTTTATTCATTTGTGTTATTGTGTATAATTTCCCTATCATTCTGTCTTTCATTGGTGGAACTCTGTTCTTGCTGCCCATTTGGCCAAGATAATAAAAATCGATCTGTGTGTAACTATATACAATGGCTGCTTTAGGCTAATGCTAACATGCTAGAATATATGCAAGCTCTCTCTATATATATATATATATATAAATAATATGTGGTAAATAAGCAGGGTATGGATTGCAAAATATTTGACCAACCCAAACAAGGATATCTGGCCTAAAGATAGATTTGTAGTCAATGTAATCAAAAGAAAAAAAAAGAAGTTAATTAAGTTAATAAAATGAATGATCTCGTCTTTGATAAATTGGTCCATAACTTAGGTGGATTAGGGGTTTGCCTTCTTTAAAATCACCGGTTAGCTGGTCATAGCTAATGCTTAGCATCTTACTAATTTTTACTTCCTAATACTGATTTCCTCAGTTGTTTGCCCGCAA
>NW_015150579.1:674363-713181 GCF_000732505.1 Cyprinodon variegatus
CTTTACCACATCTTCATATCTACAAGACACAAGTTTCTGCATCTTTGTGTGACTTGATTTGAGTCAGGGACAGTCGCTGAAGTCTCACAAGCGCTCCTTTCCTGTCAGCCAATGATGCACCGAGTAGAGCAATATAACGCCTCTTAGAGTCCAGCTGTTTTTGGTTAAGACCATGCGGGCTGTTTTGCTTTGCGGCCAATGAAATAAGGTTTCAAATAAGGGTAGACATGGCTGGGTTGCATAAAGCAGAGCCGTGTTATCGGCTTGCATAAGGAGTGACAAAACAGCTGAGAGTGGATTAATGCGTGCAGCTCCAAGCTGCGTCATAACAACTTTTTTTTTTTGGACGCCGATTTTGTTTTATTACAATGCCTAAGGCTGGAAAAAAAAAAAATATACTGCTCAGAAAAGGCGCTGGGGCTTATTTTAGCTTGAAAAGTAACAGTTTCACTATATTTTATAGATTTTTATACTATTGCAGGTTTATAAACCTAACATTTTGTTATTTACACTGATTCTGGAAAAAAAAGTGGAAAATAATTGCCTCATAAATGTTTTGTTGACATCAAAATGTTTCAATGTTATTCTATTGGTCAAATAGTTGAGTAAAAGCATTTGGCACAATCTGGCACTTTTGGAGAGAGGTTTTAATGAGGTCCTGCTTTTAGCTTTGGTGGCCTGGAGTTGGAAGGAGGCTAAAGCTGCTTCATACGTAGAGTTTAGTAAATCTAAATGTTTCTTATTTGTTTAGTAGAACAGATTCTACATTCTACAGGTTCTTCATCCTTATGGACTGCAGTTGGCTAATGCTAAACTGTTATCTGCATACAAAGAGTTATTTCCAAATCTAATCTTTATTTACTTCAGATAAAACACATTCATCGCTGAACTTATTTAAAGAAAATGTAAATATAATTTCTGTTCCTTCTAGGAAGTATGGGCGTACTTTTAGACAGGTTGACACTTTCTCAAAATACAAACCAAGTTAAATTTTCTCCTTTGGACTCCTGAAAACTTTAGAGTGATTTCCAGAGATGAAATGGTTGGGCATAAACACACACCAGCCAGATGGAGGAGCGATTGAAAAGAGGGGAAGTTGAAGGCAATGACAGAAAAACAAAAACAGACATGTTCCCAGCTGTACACTGCAGCACCTTTGCTCACCGAATAAAGAAGAAAAGAACAGGAAAGTAAGACTCACCTCCTTGCTTGCTCCTGTCAAGATAGATGGAAACCCTTCTGGCCAGACCTGCGAGCGGGTGAGGGTGGGGGAGAGGAGGGTGGGGGAGAGCAGGAACGCAACAAAGCCAGCAACATTTTAGAAAGAACCCCTTTGCATGCTGACCCAAAGAGTTGCATACATTTTTAAAAGAGCCGTTAAACTCGTGACATGATGAATGGAAATCATCACCTCATGAGTATTCGTCCACATGCATTCAGCAGAGAGATGAACAAGGCAGCTGCTTTCAAAGCAGCTTTTATGCAACTGGATCTGCATCCTAAACACAGACTGACCCCCAACGTCTAAACCTGCAGGGTCTAAAGTTCTGACTCGGCCTTCATCGAAGGGGAAAAAAAAAAACATCCAACAGAGTGGAGCGGCTGCAAGACTAGACGTCTACTGTTCCATGCAAAAATCATATCCCTCTGAAGCTTTTAACATTTTATTAGTTTGCAACCACATACTTTCAACTATATTATTGGACTTTAATGTGCCAGTATTGTGAAGTGAAAGGGGAGTTATTTATGGTTTTAAATTCTTCTCCAATAAAAATCTGTTCAAAACCTCAGTTCAAAGGTAGATGGTCCAGTTATATGACATTTGTATAATGTAGGTGCCAATATCTCACTCTTATCGCAATGTTTTTCTGAAAGATGACCACCTCCTGCTGGAGCAATATTTAAAAGTTTTGTTTTTGCCCAGTTTTTTTTATAAAATAAAGTCCTGTATAATTGCAATAACAATGGGGTATAACACTGAGCATGTGCCCAGGGAGTAGTCAAAGGAATAATCAGCTACAGCTGGGAATACACCTACGATTTTTGCCCTTTTTGAGGTTTATCAGCATTAGATGTTAACAGGGAATTTTACAATCGATCATCCAAAATACTTTCTTTAACTTTGATGGGCAAGTTGGACAGAGTTGGTGGAAGGAATGACTGAGATAAATGCAAGTAGTAGCTTGAAAAACAAATAAACTGAAGATCAACCTTCCAGCAGGAGAGACAATAAACATACAGCTAAATCATCACAAGAGTAGCTTAGATCAAGACCTTATCCTGTGTTAGTATGGCCTTGTCAATGTCCAGGGCTAAATTTAGCTGAAAGTCTGTGGCAAGATCTTGTTTAATTGCCATGAACTTAATGGAATTTGATCCAGCTATGACATTCACTGGGATTATTCTGTAATTTCCCTCTGGGATTATTAAAGTTTGTCTGATTCTAATTTCTGATTTGTTGCTGCAAAAAATGGCCAAAAAAATAAATTCTCTGCAGTTAGACATAACTCTCTAGTGGTTTAACAAACCAATTGGCTCAGAGGGAAGAAATGCAAAAATATAGATTTTCTGATTTTTATTGTATAGAGGTTTGAAAATAATGCATTTATTAATGACGTTGTTATACCATATAAGACCCAAATAAAGTACACTGATGTAGTATGTGATTGCAATGTAACAAAAGGTGAAAAGGCCGAACAGATTAACATTTTTGCAAGTTCCAGTATACGAACATCCAGGACTGGAAGTAAAACATAGAAAAAGGTCGACTAAGTAGGACATTAAATCAATTATGAAGATGCCTAATTTGTTATCAAATTGAAACAAATGTATTTTACATGATTAGTTTTCCAGCTGCCTTGATCATTCTCTCTACAGAAACGAGGGAAAATACCAAACAATATCAAAGACCCAACAAAGTAACAACAAGCCAGACAGTCTACAGAGATGCTCCACTGTTACAGAAAACAAAAACAGAAGACAAAAGCACGGCATTGGATGATGGAGATGGGGTGAGTGAGGACAGGTCCAGCAGGTACTAGGCTCCGACTGTTTGTCTCTGCCAGCCTCTCTTTGAGAAATGTTCAGTCTTGTAGCAGCTGCCTTCAGAGCTACAGCAGATTTTTGGCAGCATGAAGACAGATCTGAATAATATTTCTTTAGCTTTTACATTATTAATGCATCTGGAGCTAGTTAAAAAGAATCCAACAAGTTTTAGCTTATAATCGTAAATATCTTCTAAATAAATGTAATAATTCATAAGGTAATACTGGAGGTATTATGTGTGTAACTTGGAGTTAAAGCAACTGTTTGTAAAGCTGTAGAGGGCCTTTTTTTTTTTTAGAAACTTCCTGTCAAATAATTATAAAAAAAAAACAGGCTGAAGCTCTAAAAGTACAGGAGAAATCTCAGCTGATGCTTTCAGTATTTTCCAACCCGAGTAGTGACTGTCAATCCACCATAACAAGCACACCATTAAATGTGAAAGTCTTTGTAAAAACACTTGCAGAGAAAGAAAACGACAGAGAGAGAGAGTCCTCTGCAGGAGAGGAGCCTCTCAGGGCAATTTGTGGTGTGGGACTTATCCAGGCAGCAAGGTTAGTTAAATGTGTCGCTTCTCTACGATCCCTACAGTTCCCCTTGGAGCTCTGCTCAATCTGTTGGGACTGCTGCAGTGCCTTCAGGTCATCCAGTCACTTATCCCAACAGATCCAATGCTCAGTCAGATGTGCTGTGAAAAAGGCTGGACACAAGTTCTCCACAACTGGTGCTATCATAGCATAACATTAAAGCTGTGGCATAAATGGCTTTCAATTAACTAACGTAAATGTCTGATCAATTTATTACACTTTTGGTCAACAGTTGGGTCGTATATAAATTTAACTTCACAGAATCATGCAGAAACCAAATATAGTTTTTCACACAGAGTTTTAAGTATGAATGATGGAAACTCCAGAAGCTCAAACCAGCTTTGGAACCACACATTTAAAAGGTATTTGTTTAAACCAATTAGAAGTTTTGGTCCATGGAGTGTAATTCCTTTATGCTGTTCCACTCTGTATGATTGCTCACTTGGGGGCAGTGGTCGCTACAAGAAGGCATAATTATGTCAGAAAAGTAAATAACCTGTCCTACAATAGACAATTAAAAACAAAAAAAAAACAAAAAAAAAACGACTGTTTTATTTGGTTTTCAGGAAATTCAAAGAGTAAATTCAGTGACATACATAAAAGGGTTAAACTAAGGATTGTCAGTACAGTAAGTGTATTTAAGTGGAAATGTTTACTTAACATGCATCACACCCCAGTATGAATGCTGCATAAATTAGCCAATTAAATATAAATATTATGCCCAGCAAAACTGTTTAATTTTGCCTACAGCTTGTTAACAAATGCTGTTTAACCACAGGGTGGAGCATCATTCTATGATGCATTCAGGTGCAGTCCAAGATCAGATGATTATTAAATGATAGACTTGTTGAAACAGCATAACTGAACTAACATTAAGATCAAATGTTTATTTTTTTTATTGATTTAGAAATCTATATTAACAGATTACAATCCCAGCCCCATCTTTTCAAACCAAGTAAGTATTATTTGGTGTATCTAATGCATGCTGTAAAGGACATATTTGTTTTAGTGTTAAAGAAGTACAGAAAGTAGGATGGTTAAATGCAGTAGTGGGTATATATTTTCAGTCTTGCAGCTTTCTGTTTTCCCTAAAAAACTAATCTGACCCAGAAATGCATAAGTGCTTGAGGCAGAGAAATGTGGAGCAGCTGTGAGTGAGGCATGGGGGTGCGTACTGTGTGCTGCGGTACAACACTGAAGAGGGTGGATGTTTCTGACAAAAGTGTAGCACTCCTTCTGCCCTGGTTCACATATTTGTGAATAACTTTGCCTGGGGAAAAATTGGAAGTGTGTCAGCTAAGAGCGAATCTGCAGATTGTCAACAGTTTTATGTGATAGGTTTTACTGATGGGAGATAAACAATCCTGGAGGGGAAGGGGGGAAATTACCTACATGCTAAATGCATCATTCTGCAAGCGAGGTTGTAGTCTACAACAGATCTTATATTGCATTTGTTTTAACTAGAGTTTAATTAGACTTTGTTCCATAAAATATACATATATTAAACATATTATTTACAGCTGACAATAAACACTGTCAGTGGTTATAGAGCTTGGTTATATTTCTTTTCTAGGGATATTGTCCCTATGTCTGCTTTAAAAAAAAAAACATGCAGCGATTTCATAGCACTATGATTACATTTGGATCAGTGGTTAATGAGGAGTAACCCAGTTAAATAAACAAAGATGTCAGAAATGAGGGAAACATCCCACTTATGGCTTGCTTATAAATAAACTAACTGTTCATTATGACAGTGGAGCCCATTGCACATTCATAATGCAATGAGAGTCAGTATTTTAGGATATTTAATTATTTACTTAAGGTAAATTGTGTTTTTTTTTTGTATTCTAATGATATCTCAGTCAGCTTGCAGTGTTAGTTGCTATTCAAAAACTACTGGAGAAGTTTCTCACTCAGCATTCAAAGGAATGAAATGGGATGTAATGGGAAGTGAATCAAGTGGCCACTGGAACTGCACAGATTCAGTACTGAAGCTTTTCTGGATAATTTCAGCAGCCTTCCTGTTATACTTGCTGTGGAGGGGGAGTTATGGAAGTATGAATGGTTGGAAGGTGGGAGTGGGGATGAGAATTTGGTGAAATAACGGGACTGTGGGGGACAGGCCAGGACACGTAGTAAGATAAAATGTTGATCTTTACTGTGGGTGCTGGAGGAGGGCTGACCTCTGGTGGTTGGCAGCATGTCTGAGAGGCCCTGCCACGCCGTTACCATCTCTGGGTTCTTCTGGTCAGCAAAGTTCTTCCAGACTCGCAACGCTCCGTCATCTAATGAAGCAGAGAAGTGGAGAAATTAAAATTCAAAGAGAAGACATAGCTCTACAACTAAATCTCAACAGATTAAAATATAACCAATAAAAAGACTTCATGTTATATATCTTCATTACACACAAGGGAATACTTTTGTGGTGGCCTAGTAGTTAGGGTATAGAGCTTGCAATCCTGAGGTTCTGAGCTTGAGCCACACTCCCACAGACTGCCACTCTGGGTCCCACAATGCTCCCCAGGCACCGCACAATGGCAGCCCACTGCTCCCCAAGGAGAGGGGTAAAAAGCGGTACAGCACAGGTGGCTCATCTTTTTGGACAGGAGGCTGCCAGGAAAGGGGGTATGAGACATGTGGCAAAGGACCACAGGTTGGATTCAAATCCAGGTTGGCCACGTGGAGGACTAAGGCCTCCACACACTGGTTGTGTGCACTAACCACTGCACAACCAAAGCACGCCCCTGAAAATGAAACATTCAGTATGTAGGAAAATTACAACACTGTAGTATGCAAGATTAATAAATCAACTGATCTGTAGCTGAATTACAGTAAGAATAAATGCTTCAACATTTTCAAATGCCATTGTTAAATAAGTTGGCTGTTTACACAGTAACAGTAAGAATATTATTGGAAAGTTGTGTGGAACAGACATAAAAAGAGCAGAAGAGAAGGGTTAGCAGAATTAGACTAACAAGAAAATTCAAAATTTTCTTAAAAACTTGCTGAAAGCAGCATGTTTGATCTGCCCAAGAATGAAACTTTATGTAATTTAACTCTGTACATAACAGCCTAGTAAACTATTGGACCAAGAATAAAATCAAACCTTAGATTTACAAAAGTAATATTTATGTTATGATAGCTCATCATCATAAGCTAAAAAAAAAAAAAAAGAAAAAAAAAGATAAAATTGCCCAGAGAGCTGTTCCAAATGAAATTTCTTTTTGTTTTACACTGGTGTAAACAAAATGACAAATAAAATCTGTCTAAGTCTCTAAGTCATTAGCAACCTTTTATATGTTTTTTTATTAATCACTTTGACCCTTTTGTTTGTTTGTATTACTATTGTTGAAATGATTCGGTTCTCTTTTACCGTTCACTCAGGTCTTCTAGTCCAGCATTTTAATTGCTCTACTACCTGCTTCTATCATGTTTTTATCTTTATCTGCTTTTATTTTCCTTCCATTTTATTGTTTAACTCATTTCAAACACTTTTAATTTGTCTTTGTTCTGAGCTTTGCTAAATAAATACACGTGCCTTGCATTACCAGAGGTGTCAAAATTAGATTTAGTGTTAGTTTTTTTTTTAATATATATATATTTTTTTCCTTACACTGATAGGATTCAGTCCTGTAAAGAATAAGCTTTTTAGCATTGAGCTGATTTGGCTTACTCTCCGTTTCCTTAGTAACGGGTAAGGGATTGTCTGGTGGACAATTGTTTCATAGGTCCTACGATAAGTTTGTATTCATTTTTTATATGACATATTTTTCCACACAAAGTTATGTTAAGTTTTCATTAGTTATGACCACTGTTGCATGGATACGAATACCAGTACCGGGCGGGGGCCCCGATCCAGCACTAAAATGTTGGTATCGGTAAGTAACGACAAATTGGGCACCGATACCATTTTGAGAGCCAAAAGTTTATTCAACTATTGTCACCCATTCCAGGTAGGCAATTAAAAGTTCTACTGGATTCACTTTGTTTTAGTTTTTTCCTGCTTCACAAAGGTAGGCAGCAGCTTAAAAAAAAAACAATCATGGTAATTATTTTACATCCAAGTAGTATGCAGTTCTTCATATATACACACACATCAATTTCAAACAGATGGTATCAGCCAATACTGCACAGCCAGGTATCAGTTTCAGCGCAACACTAGTTATGAGCCATAATCACCCAAAGCAAGAACAAAATAAAACATAAAAACATATAATACTTTGTGTAATGAATCTATGTTATGAATTAGGTTTCACTAGAAGTTAATTTTTCACTGAAGTGATTTAACTTTTAAATATCTCTTTTTTCCTAAGATGCCTCCTTAAAGTGTGATGAAGTCTTCAGGGGTTCCACTTATAACTTCTCTGAACTTTAAACATCACCAAGAAAGTTATCCAGAGTAACATCTTAAAACGCTGTTTACCTAAAACATCTTGAGAGGAAAAAAAGGACTGAAGCCTTGCCCTAAAAAAAGCTCTGCAGCTCAAACACGACTAAGCATAAAACATATCCACTCGCGTCTAACAGAAGATTATTACAAGTTATAAAAGTTCTCCCTGGATTTATGCTCATTGCTTTACTTGTTTAATGCAGTATCTGTATGAGAAATGGTATCCTTCACATCCTGACTGATGGAGAAAAGCTCAGTAAGTTCACATTACTTTTTGATGAGACCGAATTTAAAAGCATTAATTGCTGGGCATTTTTGCAACGTGAAGCCTGCAATTACAGGCGATGTTTATTCTTAGTTAGATTGATGCTTTTAGAAACAAACAGGACAAATGAGTTTTAATGCTAAGCATTATGAAGATAGAAGAAAAGATGGCTATAATGGCTGTGCAATATCAATACTGAATACAGAGAATTATATTTATGATAGTGAAAATGCTGCTAATGGTCTAAAGGGTTCAGATATTTTTTTGTTGTGTAAATTGTTTAATGCCTCTTGCCTGTGGCAGTGAGCAGTAATGAGCAGTCATGTCCGTTCAGGTACTCCATGGCTGTAATCCGGGTGTAACGAGGGTTTCCGTTGTAAAAGTAGTCCAGCCTCTCACCCTTCTCCCAATCCCAGAAACTGGTAGAGACACAAATAACCAGGCTCAAAACAATCACATGTGAGACAGAGCCTAGCTCCACAACAATATTGCCTAAATTAATCTGGAAATATCTGCTGAATGCAGGCAGAGCGCTGCGGCGGATTCCTTGGTTTCTCACCAGATGCTGTCCTTGTCGGCCACAGCAATGCAGGTGTTGAAGGGGTGAAACTTCACAACAGATGGTACTCCCGGGTTACGGTTGATGAATATTTGATCGTCTAGACGGGAAATACCTGCAGTAAAAAAAAAAAAAAAAAAAGGGGAAATCAAAAAGATGTGTGAGAAATGTCTTAAACCTCAAACGGTGGAACGGTTTATTGTCTGTAGCCGGTGCCTCCCATCTCGTATTTTCACCTGACGAGCAATATAATAGTTTCCAAAGGATCTGGGAAGAGGCAAGTTTGATAAATGCATCGAGTTACCAGGAATCTGTTAGTGCAGCACTGATGCATTACACAAAGAATATACATTTATCATAAAAAAATAGTATTGGTGGTTATGCTCCACAAGCTTCAGAAGTATTTCACTGTCTTCTATCTCAATAGAAACCCACAATAAATTCAGTAAAAACAATTGAGAATGTAATTTTACATCTGGGAAAAGTGAATATCATGCAGTCAAAAATTAAAAGGATACACAGAAAATATAAATATAGGTGTGTTCAGATAAGACACATTTAAAAATGATACTACTAAAGATTCAGAAATACGGAAATGGGTGCAGAAGTCAAAGGGTAGAACTAATAATCTGAAGATCCTGCCAAAACAAAATGAAACAGCTACTATATCTATATCTATGCTTATCCCAGGTAGATATAAAGCAGCTCGGAATTTTATGGTGTTTATTTTGACTTTCTGAATTCCAAGTCTAGCATTTTTGTCTTGCCCAGTCATAGTCCTGACATGAATGACTTTAATTGTGTTAAGGTCTCCCAATGATAATTGAGGCTTATTCTTTTTGATGTCTTACATTTGATTACAAATAGTGAGGCGGAAATGTTTCTTATTAGGTAGGAAAAAAATCCAAATACAGCTGAAGAATGCAGTTTTAAGAATTCACTGGTGTCTTAATTTAAGCCTGAGAGAAACATTGACCTGAATGAGTTAAATTTCATGTGACGGCCAACATAACCCTTAAAGTTGGCTACTTCATGAACACTAAAACATCCCTGCAAAGAGCGGAGGCTCTACATATGTAAATAGGTGAAGCAAAAAACGGAATCAGTTTCTAGCTTTACCCTCTTCTTCTCTGCCCCTTAGCCTTCCTCTATCTTTGCACTCCTCCTCCCCGTTTTTGCACAGTCTTTCTCAGGAGGGAGCCGACTGAATGAGGGCAACCCTTCCATTTGTTAGAAAAAAAGAAAAACTGGGGGGAATTCAATGAGGGAGCAGGCATAAAAAGAAAGGGAGCGGCGTGAACATGAGCAACACTCAGCTCTGACGCCAACCGCCTCATGACTCTGTGTGTGTGTGTGTGTGTTACAATGGGCTGCCAGTGACGTCAGGCTTGTTAGTTATTCTGTTTGAGAGTGATATAGCTTCACAAGAGGAATCTGTGAATGTGCTGCCACTCCAGGCTCTGAAACGGGTCTGTGGGTGTGTGTTTGTGCGTATGAGGGGAGTCCTATGACTCATATTTTCCAGTTGCAAACATATATCCTCTCACTGCTGTGAATTATCTGCACACAATTTGCTCTGTTGTCACGTTTAGCTTTTTTTGAGCAGACATGAGACATGAAGCTAAGAAAATCCCTGAGGAACATCATGAAAAGTTACGCTTTGTTGCTGCATTGGAATGCACTGGTCTATACATCTACCCTCAACTCCATTCTGCAGACTTCCTAGTTCTGGTCAATTAATATAATAGTTAAAAAAACAACAAAGATTTGAGGAAACTAAAGTTTAAAAATCAGCCTCTAAGCATTGCATTTCCTATAAGCCTCCTCAGAATAATACTTTTTTTAGTGTCAATACATAAAATTGGTAATTGGATAATTGGCTAAATGAGAGCGCATGCTATGGAGCTTGGCGCTTGTTGGAAATCAGTTCTTCTGCTTTATTAAAATGCTTAATTGTCAGTCTGTGTCCAAAGATCAATGACATTTCACGTGAGTTTGGACCAAAAGCCCAGATCTGCTTCAAATTCAGTGGAATTTAAAAGACTGACATGGCATGGATTGCAAAACCCGGCACAGATTATCAAACCATCAATTGTGGTTTCTCACGGGGTCTGGTGCTATCCCCATTGTAACTGTAATTGGTTAAAATCAAACTTCTGTAGGTGGGCACCAGTCATTGTTTTGACAAATCAGCTTTTTTCCTGAATGTCCCTCCGTTCCCCGAATAGATTAAATGAAAGCAGTACTAGATGGTCCTGGTTTGCCAGGATGGCATAATCTCAGTCTTCTTTCAGTTTGTGCAAACTCTTACGTTACAAACAATTCAGAATATATGACAGTTTTAAAGCATCACCGCTTTTGGGAGGGGAGCGTCTAAAGACAAATAAAATGGGGAATGGAGGTCACATGACGGGAGACCTGTGGCCTCTTCATCATTCCTTTTGCTCCTGTGTGAGGAAGGGCACCACAGGGGCCACCAATCCGGCAATAAACTTGCTGGGCTGGTTGGTCAAAGGTGGTGGCACCCCTTCCTCCCTGACATTTGTAAATACATGTGCCATTTGTTCGAAGTTTAACCCTAGGGCTACCCTAAACCTCAGGATGGGAGCCTTCCCTGAAAAACCTTGGCATGCAGTTGTAATTGATTTTGAGGACATGGGGAGACAATAGAGTGAAAGATTGTAGATATTTGCTTGTTTGTGTTGACACTTTCACCAGGTGGGTTGAAGCCACACCCACCAAAACAGAGTCCGCCTGAGAGGTCATAAATTGGTTAATTAATGACCTCGTTACGATGTCACTCTTTCTATCCGTTAGGATAATGGGATGCATTTCACATCAGATTCATATTTTGGAAACAGACATAGATTCGGAGTAGCTTACCATTCAGCCTCTCAAGGGCTTGTTGAACAAGTGACTCGCACAATCAAGGAACAATTAGCTAAAGTTTGTGCAGACACAAAAATTACTTGGATGGATGCGCTAACTTAGGAGATGTTTTCCAAACGATCATCACCCACTGAGCGTATGGGCTTGACCCCTCACAAGCTTCTGAGAGGACGGAAAATGCCTTGTACATTGACCTTGTCCATCCAGTCGGGGAGTACCCCCACAATGGATGCTTCAGTCTGGGAGTACCCCCACACTGGATGTGCAAAGGGAGAAAGTAAAAGCCTGCTGTCAAGTTTTTCTCCGACAATGTACAGGAAGCCCAGACCAGAGAAACGACGGGAGAGTTCCCAGCATGGGTGGCACCTGCAGACTGGATACTGTATATAGAACAGTTTTCCAGAGGGCTTAGAAGGACCCCAGGTAGATAGGACCTTTTAAAGTGGTGAGTTCCAACTGTCACAGTGTGAGAGTTTGGTTGGACGAGGACCAAACTAAGGTGAGCAAGTCTTGGCATAGAGCACATTGCAGGAAAGGTGAGCCGCATTTGAAAAGGCACCTTAGAGAAATCAGAGAGCACCTGAAGTATATTATAGAGGACGTGACAAATCACGATGTTGATGCACTGTGAAGGGAGGGCATTCTGGGAGCTCCTGGTCGTGACACTCATGGAAATTCTCACCGTTGTGACATGGGGATGCAGGGTGAGTATAAATACATGGGTGAATAGGGCTGATGCTTGGTGGTATTGTGGTGGGAGAGTATTGTGGGGTTGGCTGCCAGTATATTGGAGGGGAAGGTGCGTTTTGGTTTCCCTGCTTTCCCCCATCCAGGTCATCCCTGAAGCTGACTGTCCAAGTGCTTCAGAGGGTGCTTTCAAGAATCATGTGAACAAACACTCCGTGGACCCATATGCGGATTCCCCAGTAGGGATTGATGCTATTGGAATACCAAGAGGGGTTCCAGATTAGTATTAACTGACTAACCAGATTGCGGCGGGTTTTGCGTCTATATTTCTTTGGATCACTCGTAATATAAATGTGGATTTCATAAATGATGTACACTACAACGTTCAACACTTGTCAAAATACACGAATGATGGATTTCAGGCTGTGCACGGCCAGCTTTCACCTCCCTAGTGTCCTATCAAAACAGGCTAGCCTTGGACATGGTCCTGGCTAAGGAAGGGGGGTGTGCAGTATTATTGGGGACAGTTGTTGTTCTTACATTCCAGAAAATACGAGCCCGGATGGATCACTCAAAAAAAGCTTTGAAAAGACTGAAATGTCTATCAGATGAGTTTAAATCACACTCAGGAAGTGATGAGCTATTATCAAGTATGTTTGAGTCATGGTTTGGAAAATGGGGGAACCTTTTGGTAAGTATATTTACTTCCATCATTAATGTAGCTGCTGTGATAGCAGTTTGTGTGTGCTGTTTCACGCCTTATACTTGTGCTCTAATCCTCAGGTACATAGATAGAGCCATTGGTTCTCTTGATGGAAGCAAATTGGGTGCAACAGCCACCTACCAGATGCCACTGACACGTGTCGACCCCTTTGTTAAAGGAATATGAGTAGGGGGAGCCAGTGACACATTTTTGGCACATTTTTGGAAAGTAACATAATCAAATTCCATACATCAGTATTTACTATAGTTTGAATGAAAGTGTTTTGTAAATGTGCTGCTTGTATGTAATATTTACCTCTTTGTGTTATAACCCGACTCTGTCTTCTAACACGAGCATTCCTGAGGAACCTCCACTGCCGCTCCATCCTCACCTGACTCTCCAGGTCATGCTCCTCTGGAATCTGAGAGGATGTAAGGCAAGAACACAAACAATTCTCCTTAAAAATGTAGAACAACTGGAGGATATTTAAAAAGTACTTTGACAAAGACAATCAGCAAATTTGATTTGGAATGCTATCTCACTGTTTTTCCTTACAAGAAGACATTACTGTCAAAACCTTTGATATTTATTTTCTATACGTCATAAATGAGGAAAGTAGATTGAAGCAATATGTTTGATATAGAAAAAGAAATTGAAATAATCCTCATCTGTTTATCTTTTTCTCAGCAGAGTGCAAACTGTTCCCCCCTGACAACATAACAAAAACCATAAGGTCTTTTTTGTGTTATAGGATGATGGAATAAGATGGTAAATCATTATTATGTGATTAAACTTAACCACAGAGAACATTTGCTGAAATCCTTTTTGTGAATGCCGCTGGTATTTTTCCCAAAAGGGATGTTTGAATCTAATTACTTCCACATTCATTTACTTTATCTAAAACATGCTTATAAAGCGCCTAAAAGTAACTATTCATTAAAATATAACATAAAAGGTACCACAGCGTTCTCGGATGACTGGGGCACTGCAATAGAGGCATGTTTGCTGAATAATAATATCCTCAAAAATAGCTATTTCATTAGACTTCTAATCCTCTAAAATGGTAATCAGGAACTGGCTGTCAGAAAGTTCCACATTTCAACATTTGACTGAAAAAAGATCACAGTTGTCTGACTGAAGAATCCATGTTTGACAAAAACCAAACAGTGTTTCAGTGCAAACAGTAATATTAACCTGTTGAGCCCACAAGGGTTACGAAGCAATTTCCTGTTTAAATGACATAACTGAAATAAATCAAGGACAGCTCTGCAGATGTAAAGACGTAATGCAGCTCTTTGGTACCAGCATAAACGGAAGAGAAAATAAGAACTATTTTAATTGTTACTGTGTCAGATTTATTTGTGATCATACAAAAAAAAGCACACAAAAAAAACAACCACCACCAAATGTTTAAGCATCAACCTAACAATAGTTCGAAAAAAAAAAAAAAAAAACGACACTATGAAAATCCATTTGAAACCCCTCACATTTTATTAATGTTTATTTATTTATTTGGCATATTTCAATAGAAAGACAATTCAAATGCTGCACATGAGAAATAAAAAAGAGAAGGAAAAGCACATAGCAGTGGGATAAAAGTAACGGGAATAATTAAAGAGAATAAAAATGTATGATCAAAATATCAATATATAGAAAGTTTAAGATGACTGATAACAAATAGGGGACAGTTGGACTGAAAACTAAATTATTCTTAAAAAGCAAACTCAAAGGCCACTCCGCAGAATTAGCATTTATTCTAAACATTAAGCAATTTATGGTTTAACAGTTTTTTGGGAGTTAATTCCAGATAAATGGAGCATAAGTACTAAAGGCTGCTTTGCCATATCTGGTTCTGTGTATGCAGAGCAGGTTTGAGCCACACGCCTGAGAGGTCTAATATACTGACTGCAAGATATTTTGGTGTTAAGTCATTCATTGGTTTATAGAGTAGAAGAAGTATTTAAAGTCTATTCACTGAAAGAGGGGGAGCCAGCGTAGCCAGGCCTTTAGAGCTGGGATGGTGTGCTCCATTTCCTAGTTTTAGTGAGGACGCAGGCAGCAGCATTCTAGATCCACTGCAGCAGAGCTATTAAGACATGAATGCATTAATCATTTCTATTAAAGATAAACACATTAATTTGTTTTTCAAGGTCCCGTTGAGAGAGCCTTTTAATTCTGAAGATGTTCTTTAGGTGATAGAAGGCTTCCTTTGTTACATTCTTATTATTAGTTTAAAGGTATAGAGGACGATCTTTTTTTTATGAGTGGATCATCTAAATAAGCTGTCCTCCTAAATGTCAATCATTCTGGTGACATGTTTATGTAAGGCTGTCCTACATGCTCGCCCCATTAGCTAATTTTTTCTGTGTGCGCACTTCCAGGCATATATGTGTGGTGAGCTATGGTTTCATTCAGTCATTGAAGCTCACCTTTCTCACCGTGGATCTTTGAAAATGGCCAAGGTTCTTAAGAGAAAAAGTGTCTACGAAGTGTATGAGACAAAAGAAAAGCCTCAGAAAAGGCAGATATATCCCAGAATGCTTTGCGCGGAAAACTCTCCTCACAAAGCATTATGGGATTTGCTGTTACAGCGGCCCACAGCTGCCATAGGCTGTCGCTACCCAACAGCAGCGACTAATGACAATGATGGCGCAGTGGACAACAGGGAAGTGATCATCTGTCCTAACGGTAAGTTGACTGAGTTCACTATATAGTCCCCACTCTATATAGTCATTGAGGGATAGAGTGGACGTTGGGACACAAGCTTACTGGGACACGGGGAGCTTGTATGACCTAGGAGAACAGTAACAAGCATGCTTAGTGTGAGGCAGATGGCCGCTCACACTGAGCCTGGTTCTGCTGGAGGTTTCTTCCTGTTAGAGTTTTTCCTCCCCACTGTCGCTACAAGCATGCTTAGTGTGAGGGATTGCATTCGAGTGAATGAGTCGATGCAATCAACTGGTTTTCCTTAGATAGAAAACTTTGAATTAATGTGACTGTATGATCTGGTTGAACTGTAAAGTACCTTGGAATGACATGTGTTGTAAATTGGTGTTATATAAAGAAACTGAATTAAATTGAATTTGTAAACAGAGCGTGAACAGAACGAGACATGGGTTCATGCATGCGCATTTTTGGGTGGGTCTTTAAAAAAAAGAAAAAAAAAAAAAAGAAAATAATTAAGAAAAACCTCCAAAATACCTTTAACATACCTTTTGTGGACAGTGTAAAGGGCGCAGCTGTCATTTCAGCACAATTTAGCCAAATTTGTTTTTCCCCTTTAATATGAATCTGGATAAATAGTCCTGAACATAAAACAAAAAATAACTGGAATACATTTTGCATAACAAAAGTGACTCCAAAGAATGGATTTACAGCAAAAAAAAGTGTTTCATTAAACCTACATAAAATATCTACTCTAAAATAACGTATTTGTCAAGATGAACGAATAAAAGTATTAGATTTCAAATTTCTTAAAATAAATAGAGGACAGAGGAAAGATGTATGTTTGTGGTTTTTAATTATACTGTAGCAGCCCATGGGTGCTTATTAAGCATCTTTCTACTGCAAAGTCTTCCCCCCTGAATGCAAAACAGCCCCAACCCACAACTTTAACACAACTTGAACATACTAATACTGCCTGTTATCAAAATCCCTCTAACATTTAGACACATGCGTGTGTAGCTTTAAAATAAAATGTGCGTAAAAGCTCTTGGCCATGTCAGATGGCTCATGAATACTTCCTTAGGGGCTTTTTGACTGCTAATAAAGTAATAGAGGAGGCAGGTTGAGTATACTGACGTGTTTTCCAAACTGAGAGAGAAAATGAGTGAGGCTGTGAGGATCATGTCAAGGTAAACGCCTGCTCACTGTGCTGCTTCCAAGGCTGATGCCCTGCTGCATGTCAGCAGCTAACGGATTGTATAATGAGACCCTCAGGAGATTGATGACTGTTAGTGTTAAACACAATAGATCTGTAGTAAAATACGTATTGCATGACGTGGCAGCTACTATTAGAGTATTTGTCATTCTGGTGAAAAGTTTTCATTCTCTTATCAGGGGGACAAATGACTGAGTTTATAGTGGATTTTCTCTGATTTACAGTGGGGAAAAAAATCTGTTATTTGTTTAAATATAAAGACTGTGTTAAACGTTCTATAATCTTGAGACTGTAAACCTGTAGTTCACGATACTTCTTTATTCTATAATGCTAATATGACTACGAAGAGAAGAGCTTCTTTCTTCTGCCATGTGTCAGAGCTGGTTTAAGCAGCTGAGGAGAAAAAAGATAAAGGTCCTTTTCCACGGTAGCTTACTGAAAAGGTCGTTATTCACTGATGGTTTTTGGGGGATTCCTACTGTTTTTATGTATAAAAACATTCATTTATTTATTTGGAACAAATATCAATACTATGGTTAAACACAGTTTTCTTCATGCAAGAGGAATTACATTCAATAAAATGACAGAGGCCTTCATCGTAAAAGCTTTGATATTCTTGTTTTTCCCCGACATCTACACAGCGCCAAACTGAAACTTACATGCTCATATTTTCTTTATTAATTCATATATGAAATATGTTTTAATTGCCAGACCATAAAGCCTCCTAATGACATTTATACAGCCCATGTTGAAAAGCTGGAAAGTTGACTAGCCTGAGGCTGCCAGTTAACAATACGACACATTTTTAAAAATTGTGTTCCTTATTTTCTGATGCAGATTAGCGACTGCTGAAAGAAACCAATGATAAGCTGGGATCAAATCAGATGATGATTTATCTTGAATCCCATTTAAGATGGCACCGATTCTGGCTGGTCATACAATCCTCCAGATGCTTGTTTACGTTTTTGTGGTTTGTAGTCATTAGGAGTAACAGAGTTACACAATAATAATAATTGGTATGGCACTATTATTTAATTCAAATAGTAATTAATTACTTTTCAAATAACTGTAATGCTGTTACGTTACTTGCAACCTAACACAGTGCATAACTTTTCTATAAAAGTGACTTTTCATAAGCTCTCTCTCTCTGAAGCAGGAAGGGATTGTTTTTAGATTTTTCACGGCAGAGATGTAGTAGGGTAGCTAAGAAAGCAGTATCATTAATGCTGATTGGCTGAGGGTGTACTGTGGGCAGGTGTTCACCATGCCTTTATTACTGCTTACACAGACTGAAGAGGAGATGGAAGACAGTCCAGCAGAATCAGTAACAGTGCTACTAAAGGGTAAGAGCTTGCTTAGAGCTCAGGGCTAAATGCTCCTGTGATTTGTTCATTATGTCAGAAAAAAATACTTTACCCATGTTGGTGAGAAGCCACTAATTCAGTGAACTGCCTCACTTCTTCTCATCATAAATGACAGACTGACAACTGGCTGGCTTAGTTTAGAAACACTTATTCCTCTTTCCTTTTTCAAAGTTATATTCTACCTTCAATTGTTTGTTTCATAAGTTCAATTTTACAGGGTTCTTCCTCATTTATAGCCCGTTAAACCCTGTTCTAAAGGTGTAGACTAGTATGCAAAAATATGTGGTCATTTTTATTCATCAGTTAATTGACTTTTAATTAATATTACATATCTTAGATTTTTTAACTGGACTCCTAGTTGAGGTTAAAAATTCAAATAACTTCTTAATTATCCAAACCATTTCAATTTTTAGATTATCAAAAGTAACTGCATAGTTACTTTTCCTAGTAAGCAGTTTTCTTTATTGTGCTCCAACCAACTTACCATGACAATTACTTTTTGGGATAGGCAACTAGTAACTACTACTACTTACTTTTTTAAGGAATCTGCCCAGCACTGCTATTAGTTACTAAACCTGAGGAATTATAGATAAAACAAATTTATTTAATCACATAGGAATGTTGGTATTAAAAAATAAAGATTTAAATCAGAATCATGTTGGTGCTGAGCTTCATGGTCCCATTTACTCCCATCTCTCCTCTCCTTCTAAGCATTTAAAAAAGGCTTAGTAAACATTCACATTTCCCCCATGTGCTGCTGACACAGAGATATGAAAACTCGACTTTTAGACATAATCACATCAACAAAGTTGCTCGGTAATGGAGGAAGAGTTTTATGGTTGCACTCAACGTTGTTTTGCCTACACAGCATTAACATTCACACTACTGAAAAACCCTCAACCTCAAGTCTCCTCCGCTCGCTCTCTGCAGAGCCTCCCATCAAGCCATCCTTCTGCTTTTCATCATCTGTTCCAGGTCGCTCCATGCTCTGCCTCTTTCATCTTGGTTATCCACCCTTAGTGCTCTTTATGAGTTTTTTCTTTCCTGTCAACCTGTTTTCTTCTTCCCCCACGCTCAGCTCCCACCTCTGCATGCCCCTCCATGTCTGGTCCTTTTAAAACATTTGCTTTTATCTCCCCTCTGTTTTATTTTATATGAATCTGCATTTGCTAAACCTAACACCATACAAGGATTTAACAAAAGAAAGATTTTCAGCTAGGGTAGGAGCCTGCCACTGGATAATTAAAATTATATTTCAGGTGCCAATTATTTACTTGAATAGATGACAGTAGCTTCTGATTTCTTGAGCAATCATAATGGAAAACACATCCTGTTGTAATTTAAAGGATGTTTATCTATTTTAGAAGGGGAAAATACGCATTAAGAAATTAAACAAACAAGGAGATTGCTGACAGTATCAGAATCGGTTTAATACTGTTCAATGTGTTATAAACAACTGGAGTGTGAGAGTGGAAAAATCCTTTGCTGCAATAAAAGTATTCGCTTCAGCAGATTAATTAGCCTTGCAAGGTCAAACAAATGCATGTGATCTATCTGACTGGCTCCTCAAAGACTGGATGTTACTGAGCTTAAAAGGATGATTTCTGATTAGGATATACTGATCAGAAAAACTCTGTCTAGCCAGAACAGATGCAGCATTGAAAAGGTTTTATCTGTTCTCCATTGGAAGGATGAAAGTGCCTTCTGAGTGATTATCACCAATCTCCCTTTTTTTAACTGAAGCTGCGGTTGATTAGAATTTTCCATCACTTAAGTTATTTTCGGGGAACTATTATGTTAAGAATAAGAGGATTAGATAGACTCAAAGAAAGGGGGAGTAAGAAACGGGAAACCCCTTTTTCTCCACACAATTCAAACCTTTATAACATTAAAAAACTTTGAGTTGTTGTTAGAAATAAACTTTGTTATTAATAAAAAGACTTGTTAGATTCCAAAATACCTAGGTTAACTATAATAAGCATGCTTACATGTTTTAAAGGTATAGAGGAGGATGTTCTTTTTCTGGGTGGATCATCTAAATAAGTGGTCCGCCTAATTGTCAATCATTCTGTTGATATGTTTAGGTAAGGGTGTCCTTTTCATGTGCATGCGCACTTTCAGGTGTATACAGTATGTGTGCTGAGCTCCAGTTTCAGCCAGTCATGGAAGCTCGCCTTTCTTCCTTTGGAAAGTAAGCTTGTATGAGCGACGCAAACAGCAACTTATTAACAGAGCATTCACAAGGAGAAATGGGCTCCTTCATGCTGTTACACACGTTTAAAAGGCGTTCCCTCTCGGGAGCGGGTTCAGGGTTGTGCATGTACATTTTTTTTTTAAGTGGAGAGGGCGGGTCTTTAAAAAAAACTGGGAAAATCCTCTTTTACACCTTTTAATTCCATTTTTTATATCCTCCAGAAGTCAGATTACTTGCAACAAAAAATTAAAAGTTATCTGTATTGTGTGAGTCACAAGGTTAGGAGAAACTGGGAAAATTTCTCTTTTCAAGGGTCAAGGTTGTCTGTAGTTGTTGCAGTGAAGAGCTGGCAGGCTACTTCAAATGTAGGGATTGGACACTAAATAATGACACATCCCATCGGAGAGACACCAACAGTGAAACACATAGTTCACTGGGTTTTTAAGGACCAATCAGAAATGTTATCAGTGGCTCATTCTTCATTTTTGTAGGTCACGACTTCCCGAGAACAGAACTGTCCATCTCTTCAGCTGAATCAAAACAAAACCGAAGTAATTTTGGTCTTGGACCAAAAGAAGAGTGCTTAAAAGTCAGCACACAGTTTCAGTTAATACAGCTAGAAATGTGTAGTAATGGATGCAGACCTAACCCTTCAGAGGCATGTAAAGATAGCAACACAGTCAGCCTTCTATCACCTAAGGAACATGTCTGATATTAAAGGAATAATGTCTCTGCAGGACATAGAATAAACATGAATTCTTCTTTAGTAGAAATGATTAATAGAATGGTTCCTTGACAGGTCTGCATGAAAAACAACTGCAGTTGATCCAGATTGGTGCTGCCCTCATCTTCACCAAAACAAAAAAACTTAAGACATTACCACGGTTCAAAAATCATCTCACTGGCACCCCATATCTCAGTGAAAAAACTTCAAAATACTTCTGACAGTCTACACATCACTAAATAGCTTACAGTAGCACAGAAATGTCAGTATATTAACCGCCCAGAACTCTTAGGTCTTCTGACTCGAATCTATTCAGCATACCCAAACCAGACCAAAAAATGGAAAGACTACTTCTAGTTTTAAAGCTCAGCTAATCTGGAAAAGCTCCCAAAAAAACTTAAAAATTACTTAAACCCAAAGTTTTTAAAATCAAGACTAAAAACAAATTTGTTAGGGTTATATTGCACTTGATTGCAACTTTTTCCTATTGCATGGATTGCTGTGATTCTAAAGGACGATCCATGATGCACCAAGTTCCACCTTTCACACGCCTCTAACACCAAGTTCATATTAAAATACCTCAGCTTATTTTAGTTATTTAAAACTCAAAGAATGCTAAAAACATCATGAACGAAGTATTGCTCACATGTCATGCCACGGTGCTGCATCTGTGCTCTACTTGTCTCCAAAGTTCAGGAACACTTTGAAGAAGTAAACACAATGCTATTTAGGGATTAAGAAAGTACTGTAATGTGCTCCCCCCTTTTTCTCATTAGACCATTAGTTATTGACAGTGTTTTTAATAGCAGCAGTGAAATAAGAGAAGAGTGATTAATGAAAGACCTCTATCATTACCATTTACTATCTGCAGTTAAATATAGCACTGCAATGATATTTATTCTGCGTGTACTGGAATTAGTTTGGAGCTACATAACAGTACTCTTAAAAGTGGCTCTGATCTTTAGAGAGTGAGCTAATGTTACCAATACGTTGTACCGACTAAAATGCCTTTAGGCCATTAGGAACTCAGCTGGAGTCTGTTTCCAGTGGGACTTAAACTGGCAACTTATATGTCAGGCTTTTGATATTTACTCTTTATTTCAGTGCACTAATGATTTCCAGCCTTTAATAAAACCCCTGCAGTTACTTATTAAAGCCTACAGTACAATGTTACTTTCAGTAAGATCCAAGAAAGAAAAATGAGTGTTTTGGTTTACCATCAGCTGTTTGACCAGGGATTAAAAGGGTTTTGATTTTAATAAATAAGATAACAAGAACTTCAGCAATCAAGATTTCTACATAAGCAATTGGGATGCCAATGTATTTGTTTTAATTCCCATTAAATAAATAAATAAATAAATTCCAATTTAGTCATTTCATGTATTCATTGATAGAATTTGTTCAATTCACATTTCATCAAATCTGAAATTAGCTCCCTTTCCAGGAGTGATTCGATACTTATCTACCCAGATAATTTCCCTTTTCCAGGCTTTATTCCGGCCAAAGACCAGATACACTTCTTAAAGGGACTGGATTGTGTACAGCAAGACATACTGCAGTGATAAATTCATATTAAAATAGTATATCATGTATTTATTCATTAAATTGTTTGGGCAAACAAATATTTACAAATACCAATGTAATTTTACATTTGAAACAATGACATATATAAATATTGACATAATTATTATACTGGTTTTTGCCCTTGGTAGTTAAATACCTTTGCTTTGAATGTTTGTGTAAATACCATAATATAAGAATACTTATCCCGTAAAAAAAAATCTGTCCACTGCAATTAAAAAATTCGCTTTTGATAATGAAGTGAAATTAAATATCAAGAATATTGAAATCTGGACGGAATTGGTTGTACTTTTATTTTCTTTAACATGTTTCCAAATGCTTTCCTTTTAGATTTTGTTTTTTTAATCTTTTTTCTAATATGGATATTTGTTTAAGGTAACATTAGGTTAGTTAATAAATAAAAACTAATACAGATGATAAAGAAAAGGAATATTAAACATGGTGTAAACAACCATCTGCTTTTTAAAAATGTGCAACAAAATGCATCAGATCTTCTAAATCAGGGCTTATGCTATCATCCTGGTTTAATTTCCAACTACCAGGCATAGCAAAATCACTGCTCTAAATCTAAAGTTTCCCCATGGAAGATGTTACATTATGGAGCTCAGAGAGCTTAATTATTTAGCAAAGCCATCTTCAATAGGAAGCAGGTGTTTCCTCCTCCCAGTGATTGGTCCCTACTTTACCATTTCCTCTACAAGTTTATTACTTTTTAAAATAAACTTTAAAAACCCCCGACTCTCTGTACCTGAATGGATCACCACGTTCCTAAACCTCAGCAGAACGGGCATAAACAAACAGCTATGATGAAAATTCACATGAATATGTGAAAACGGAAAATAACCGGTCATATTCTTTTCACTGTTGCTTAGCAACAACGATTGATAAATATAAAAGCAGAGTATTTGTCAGTCAGTCAAAGGGTTACTGGTTTGATCCTTGGCTCCATAGATAGAAGAGCTGAAAGGGCCTTAGAAAGACACTGACGGCTGATCTGTGTCTGATCCCCTTATGGGTGATTGTGTGTGTTAATAAAATACACAACGCAGCTTAAAAAGAGATGTAAAAATGTTTCTTTGAATGTGAGAGTTTAACTTTTAGATTCTTATAGTTTTTGAGACATCAGAAACACTTTAAAAGTACGAAATAAAAACAGCCCATTCACAATTAAACATCTACCTGTGGAATACAGCTGAAATTAGATGTGTATATTTGCTTTATTAAAACAAATATTACCTTTATCTGCAGTCTGTCTTAAAAATCAATAACATACTTGCTGATTAAAATCAGGAAGGGAGTTTAAAATGTGGATATTTTCTAAGTGTCTGAATGATTTTCATAATTTTTTGTGCATGCTTCTATTTCAGAAGTCGACATATTTCATTTACATTTGAAAGAATTTATTATAAACTGGGAAACTGAAATGCTTTAGCTAATGCTCCATGAGCTTTTTTCTCTCCTTAAATATAACGCTTTTGGTCAGGGCCACTGGAAGTACTTTGAACAGGGTTTGTTTGTTTTAGACAGAAGTCCTATGAGCCTATAGGCCTTTAAAACACAATAAAAATAAATAAGTAAATAGATTGAGATTCACTACTTTATTGTCATATACATTTCAGTGCACGCAACCAAGGTCTATAACATCATCATCATCAGTTCTCAGATGAATATATGCACTATTAATTAAACTTCACAATGTAGATTTGGTTTAGCTGGGATGAAACTGACACACGGTGTTTATGTCAAACGTGAGACTATTGGCTCCAAAATCCTTAAAAGCAAACCACAAGGAAATTATTATATTATTATACTATTCAATTATTCTATTTTTCCATAATTTTTTTTTCATTACGAAGGAATCTAAGATCAAAATAACACCAAATACCATGGTTAAGTTAAACTGGGCGAATAGATATGAAAGAGCTCTTACTTAACATGCTCTTACTCTTAGTAACAGGCAGGGTGCCCTGCCTAATTAAAGGTGTCTAATTGTTGAGGTGCACTCTGAGGTCGTAGAGATAAAGTCTCTCATAAGCAGACGAATTCAAAATTAGTTTTTGTGCCATATTTCCTCCTTAATTACAAGTCAACTGCCACAAGCGGGATACGACACTCTAGCTTGTTTGACGTTACAATGACATCCTATATTCCATGAACTTGTGTTGATTAAATCTCCCTCTTGCCACTTTCCAAGGCCATGCCTATGGTTGCGATATTTTCAATTGTTGCACACAGCTACCGCTCACCCTGTACAACTAAACCGCACGGTTTGGGCAAAGACATGGCTAAGCAAACGTAGCTACTATGGTCTGTCAATTTTACAGAAAGAATTTCATTTCACTCATTGCTCCCCCGCCATGCTTCTGGGTTTATATCTGAGAGGAAGAAGAAAAAGGACAATCCTTGTTTGCTCATGCCCACTGAGCGATTTGCCCACAACGGTCGGGAACCTCACGATTCCTGATCGGGAGGCGTTCGTGAGAGGCTGATCGCCCCTCGTAACCCCCTGTAAATTACACGACTCATGATCAGGCTGAAAGTGGGCCTGATCAAAAAATTCTCGCACGACTGGAAAATCGCCCCGATAATCGCACAGCGTACGCCCAGCTTTAGGGTTATTGGCCATTTAGATTATCCATTTGTAGCTAAGCTAAATGGCCCTAGATGTTCTTTAATATGGTGTTTTCTCATTACTTATCCATCAGGTCCAGTTGTAGAAAACACTCACAATGACGCAGCCACCCCCATGCTTCACAGTTAGGATCTCTGACAAACTGCACTCAGACTATTTTCAAGCTGACTTTCAAAGTAAAGCATCTTCAACTGATAACATTCAATTGCTCATAAGAAATGGTCCTACAGCAGGTTTATTTGCAGCATCTTCTAAAGCATGAGAGAGGAGCATTAAAAAAAAGGGCACCAACCTTCATAACAGGTTGAGCAAAGTACTTGGCGCTCCAGTCACATAAACCCGTCTGCAGAGCCAGACTGACGTAGTTCCTGTGACCACCAGGCTCCTCGCCATCTTCAGCTGCCTGAATCAAAGCACAACAGAAATGATTAGTGATGAGGAGGTCTAGTGATGAGGATGTCTAGTTTTTTGTTAAGGAGATACCTGTTCTGGTCCCTTCTCAAACATCTTGCGTGTCCGAGGGAACTGGTGTGAGTGGGGCGCCTGTCCTCCCAGAGTTGGGGTGTAGGGGGGGCGTGTTGCTGGCGGCTCTCTGGGAGGAGGTTTGGGGACTTCATTGGTCAGGCTGGAGCTACTGGTACTAGGCATAGGTGGAGAGCCGCTGGAAAAATTAAGTAAAAGAAAACATTACAACCAGCCTTTATCCGTTCTTTTAGCAGTAAGCTCTTTGTCCACGTTTGTTCAGTTAAATTTATATCAGTGTTGTTGTCAAAACCACCAAACCTGAGATCAAGTCAAGACCGACACCAGAGTGAATCAAGATGGAGACAGAACTAAGACTTTTAGAATATAAGAATGACGTTTACTTTGATTTGTAGGAGAGCATGTATGTGTGTGTGTATATATATATATATATATATATATATATATATATATATATATATATATATATATATAAATATAAAACTGTAACTGGAGCGTGTAACAAAAAGTTATTTCCCTCTGGGATAATTCAATTATTTCTGATTCTGATTTAAAATATGTACTTTAAGTTTACTAATAACTTCAATTTAAAACGTGATTTGATTATTTACTCATTAAGGATAGAAAGATATTGTCATTAATATGATGCATGCATATCAGGTCACATTGAAATTTTCTCTAAATTTAAATATTTCTCATTTCTAATTAATTTACATTTTTCTACGTGTTTTGATTTGAGTTCAAAATGTTCTGGTCAGAACTTTTTTTAGTAGTTGAGGGTCTTTTATTTATTAACTGCATCTCCAGCCTGAGCCACGTCCTACAGCTATTATGACTTAATCTAGATATAACAATCTAACATTATGCTCTCTGTTCCTTTTCTCAGAGTAGCTTTGCCTCGTCTGTTGCTGTTTGGCTGTGACTCCATCCTGGAGAGAAATATCAGCTGTGCTGCTGCCATCAACACCTTTGTTTATAGATGTTGGAGATTGGCCTGTTTTCCAGTGTAGTCCTGTGTCTCTGACTGTGACTGGCTGGATCTGCTGTCTTCATCCTCTAAAATGGGAGCTGGCTCAGAGCTCGTCTGCATGGCTGTGTGTTTCCTGGATGGGGCTGCCCTTTTACAGCTGCTTTTTGTATCTCTGCTTCTGTCTCCTTGAACCCCAGTCGGCCTCAGCAGATGGCCGCTCACACTGAGCCTGGTTCTGCTGGAGGTTTCTTCCTGTTAAAAGGGAGCTTTTCCTCTCAACTGTCGCTACAAGCATGCTTAGTGTGAGGGATTGCATCCGAGTCAATGAGTCGATGCAATCAACTGGTTTTCCTTAAATAGAAACTTTGAATCAATTTGACTGGATGATCTGGTGAACTGTAAAGTGCCTTGATAGGACATGTGTTGTGAATTGGTGCTATATAAATAAACTGAATTGAAAAACTGAATTGAATATACAACAGGTCCCTAGAAGGACTATAAGTACATCACATCAGAGGCCCAGAGAGTGGGACGTCTGCAAGTAAAAGCAAACCCAAGGTGTACGGTAAGTGCAGTTTGTTCTTCAGGTGAGACCGTTTCCTAATGACAGCAATGAAGAGGCTGCCTGTCTGCTGGGTGGAAAAATTACCACAGTGACATAAAAAGCAATAAGATTATTACTGCTTATATTGAATCTTAAATATTTTCCATCAGAGTTAAAATTACGATTTAAAGGATGCATTAAATGGCATTTCCACACTTCTTGAAATAAAAAGCTCATTGTCTGAGGCTGAGACATGATAAGGTTTGAATGCTGAAGTACTACAACACTGATTTACAATACATTGCAAGGTCTTGTTTAGAGAGGAGCGGTGTTTAAATGTTTATTCAGTATTTTTAACCAGCACAAAATGAAGCAGAGGAGAATGTAGTAAATAAAAAAAACAGTTTTTACCTCTAATTTTAAAAATGCTATGCACTTTTTGCTAAATCTGTTTAAAAAGATTATAAATGCAGGAAATAATTATACCAAATACAACAGAAAAGAATTAATAATTTATGTGTTTCTTTTTATTTTTTTAGAAAATATAAAAATTATTTTAGTCAATGAACAGAACCTGAATGGGTTTTTGACTAATGTTAAAAAAAACATCTGCTCTATGGGGTTCAGGTCAGCAGAGTTAGCAGGTCAGTCCAGCAGAGTAACATCATGGTGACTGAACCAGCATTTGGTACCTTTGACACGGTGGGCTGATGCCAAGAACTTCTGAAAAATGTAATCAGCAGAAGGAAGCACTCATCTACCAGGAAACGTTGCTTTGAGCATAGAGCTTTCTTCCACTGAGAAATTTAAGTAGATGCTCTTTTTTTTTTTTTTGCCAACAGGTCTTCCAGCCATAGGGGAGCAGAACTTGGCTCAATGACCGTGGTGTTTTTGTAATAATTGACCCTCAAACTGGCCTCACCTGAACCCCATAGAGATGCTGTTTTATTGATCTCATTTTATATATAATTTTGAAACCATAAAGGGAAAAATGCAAGAAATAGAGGCTTGAAATACTTCAATTGATGCATGAAGACTTTTTTAACACAAATAAGTTTCACTTTCTGAAAAAATGTATAACAAACAACCTGAAAACCTAATCTGTGCAGAAACGGTTGGCTCCTATAAATCAGAACTTAAACCATGAGTCTTTACTGCAGCTTTAATGTCCTCATTACTAATGATGCTTATGACATCCAACTGTTTTTCTTAAATAACAAGAAGCCCATTGACGCATGTGTCCCTGGAGTTCATGATAAATCCATTTCATGAACTTCACAGGCCTCCTGTGTGTAAGAGGCTCTTTCCTCACCCCGCCTGATGAATGTGGGTGCCCTTGCTGGTGGGACTGGCTGGCGCAGACTGCGTCAACGATCCAGAGTCCAGAATCCTCTGAGGTCTTGCGTTCATCGTCGCCTGGAGAGAAAAACAGATAAGATACTGCAGTGCTGTTTTGTGAAGTTAAAAAGAAGAAACCGGTTTTAAAACTTAAAGTCCAACATTAAGAGACAGAAAGTGGTGCCCCCTCCTCCTGTTGTAGCTGCATAAGAAGTGCAGCTCTTTACAAAGTTTGCCTAAATTTCCAGAACTTTATCTCATTAGGTGAAGCAGGTAATATAGCCTCTTCATTCTAAGGTGTCTAACGATGGTGCGTGAGGGAGGGGTAAACCTAATAAGTACAATGCAGGTGAAGCATCACTGATGAATAGCGGAGTTGTTGTTTACTGCGGAGAAAACTGGGCTCCTTAAATCTTGTTAGCAAAGGAGAACACATTTCACTGGCTGGGATTTGATTTCTATGCTAATAACAGAATTGTAGCAAGCAGCTTTTGTTTGTTTGTGCATTTAAAAAGGCTGGAGGGGGGGCAGGGAAGTTTAATGTAAGACAGAGATTTTGTATAAAACATACAGTGTTTATGACAGAGGGAGAAGATATGAGATAAAGGCCACGCATCAAGATGCCATTAGATTAAAATAGACTGAAGAGAGATTCTGTGCAAAGGAGAAAGCAGATAAGCAGCTAATAGGAATGCTAATTTCTGTGACGTTGATCAGAGTGTACAGCCATTATGCAGCAGCACTTTTATGAAAATAAACTTCATCTACAGTAATAAAATCATTTTTAACCAGGTAGGGATGAGGATGACCCTGGGGAACAGAGGACAAACTAAACACCAAACAGGTGATAGAAACCAGGAGCTGAAAAATCATTGCATAACCTGACCCATTTATGCAACTTATCCATGGATTGTTCATTAAAGTCTCATTACATTTACAGTGGAGGCCACACACCTGATTGGCTTTACATGCAAACACAGCAGAGCTGGTGGTAAACTGGGGTAATGGTTCCTACTGGCTGCTTTGCTTCACACTGGGAAACAGCTTCTTCTGCCACCCAGCAGTTCAATCATCGCATATTGGCTTGAAACCCAGTCAACCCAGCAAACAGAACATGTTTGGAATATGATGGAGCAGAGGCTGTGGTAGGAGTCCCCTTAAAACATCCTAATAGCTGATGAGTTCGAGGACCATTGAAATTATCAGCTTCTTCAGGTGAGACTCATTGGATGAGTTCAACCTCTCCTGTCTTACGCTGACCTGTATTTAGCTGTCTCAGTTAACAGTAGAACAGGTTAAATAAATAAATCAGTTGACAATCTAAACTATTTTAGGTCTGAATAATCCTTGCTGCTGATGTAATAAATACAATGAATCCTATTTGTTATTCCTATCAATAACCTGAGGATGGTATCAATAACATTCTTTGATGTGGAGGCTTTTTCTGACTTATGATCTACAGCTAACATCAGGAAGATGCTTGTATTTATGACACACTGAGACCTGTCTGCGGCTTATTGTACCAGCTGCACCCCCTGATCCCGTTAGGACCCGACTGCTCCTACACAAGCATAACTGCTCATGATATTCTTGTTAAAAGCACAAAGTATTCAGCAAAATTTAATTTACCATAGAATAGAAACATATTTAAATAGGTTCTCAGACCAGGCTGGGGAAAAAAAAGTATATATATATATATATATATATATATATATATATATATATATATATATGTAAATTTGACTGACAAATTCCAATTTACATAACATTTACAGAAAAGAAACAGATAAAGTGCTTTAAAGCATATGTAAGAAATGAAAGATAATTNAAATAGGTTCTCAGACCAGGCTGGGGAAAAAAAAATATATATATATATATATATATATATATATATATATATATATATCTTACTGTAAATTTGACTGACAAATTCCAATTTACATAACATTTACAGAAAAGAAACAGATAAAGTGCTTTAAAGCATATGTAAGAAATGAAAGATAATTTAGAGGGAAAGATGCTGAACCTCCTGTATCTGTGAGGAAACAGCAAACATCCAGCACTTTTACTAAGATAAGAAGCTTTGAATGGCTTTGAAATAATAATATAAAGTCTGTCATCTGCACCAAAAGTTTCTTGAAAACATGGTGAAGCATTATTTTTTTAGCTGTTGATGTCAAATCTGTCCTGAATGGTTAGTGGGACTTAACTGGGGTGAATGTTTCCACAATTGCTTGAAACCCATAAATACATTAAACCCATCAGTAAATAATTTATTTATCGTATCCTTATAAATGATGTAATGTTGGCGTATAGGGATGTGTAGAAGCCATGAGCTGCAGAGGGTATTGCAGTTTATTCTGTCTTTTTCTAAGTCTATTTTCAAAGGGATTCTGTGTCTAAGTTGCCTTTTGTTTTGTTTTGTTTATTCTTTTACAGGTCAATGGAAATGGCCAGGGTCATACGTTCAGTCACAGAGCAAAATGTCCCTGTTGGGACAATAATGTTCAGTTCTATTTAAAAAGCAAGTACATTTTAATTAGCTGCTGACCTTGTTTACTTTGTTAGAAATCAATAACATCTGACATTCAAAATCCTAATTAAAAGAGTTGGATTTCCTGTTAAGCTGATGTTAATACTCGTGAACCTTAGTGGAGAGTCTTTGATTGAGTGCTTTTTGCTCAGGTCTTCCTGCAGGAAAATAAATCAACCTGTGCTCGATTGTGGCAGGATGCAGCCACTTTTACAACCCGTAGAGACATTTCTGTTGTTAATGCTTCTAAAAATAACCTGTCCGGGGTAAAAAATAAATAAAGTTGGTCCTCATAGAGCTAACTGATGCATTATGTGTTTTATTATGAAACTAGACCAGAACCATTTTTGAGGCAGGAAGAAAAAAATAAGAAAAAATCAGCTGACAACTTAAACCAAACTATTTTAAGCCTGAATAATCCTTGCTGCTGATGGAGGGACACAAACAATAAATCCTATTTGTTTTTCCTATCATTAACCTGAGAATGGTATCAATAACACCCTTTGATGTGGAGGCTTTTACTGACTTAGATGACATACAGTTAACTAGTTTTAGTATCAGGGGCATGCTTAGTTGCACTGATGAAGAAAAGGCCCTAAAAAAAGAGTTGGTTTGGTTCTTCCTTTCCTCATCTTTGTTGGATCAATTTGGATTTGAGATGCTGCACACAGCTTCTTAACTAAAATTGGGCAAAATGGGTACTTTGACATGAGTGGAGATTGTAGAAAAAAGGGAGCCTAGTTAGATTTTTTTTGCTAGCCTAAATGTTAAAAATGACTAAAAGAAAGAATCTCTTATAGAGAGACTGTGTTGCGATAGCTCTAATCTAATCTTCCTCATCAACTGTTGCATCTAGCCTTTTCAACTGCTTTTATAATTTAACACCATGATGCATATTGTTCCAAATATGCATCAAAGTGTTTTGTGTTAAGACAAACAGTAAAGGGACTAACAGTAAAAACAGTGAGTGCATTCCCCTAATTCTAATAATTAAGCAATCAGTGTGAACCCAGGAACCTTTGGAAGGCACTTGCTTCAGGTACTACTGGTCCATGACTGTTAATGTTACTGGTGGGTTTCATTTGTCTTCTGAACTAAAATGTAATGAGTTGCAGTGATGTAATCTCACAGGTAAATGCACTCCAGTTTCAGTTTGCAGACCTTTGTGTTCTTAGCGGCCATTTTGTTTACTGTTACAACCTTAACGATCGCACATGTTGTACCTGAACAACTGACTTAATGCTGCGTATATAATAAAAAACTGCTACAAACAAAGTATGAAAGTTTAACTACTTTTGAAGCGAGTGGTAGACATCTTGACTGTGGAAGCCAGGTACCACCCCAGAGCACCGGTTTTCCCTTTAGACAATGACAGATTTAATGCAACCTTTCATTGGCGGCTTTTACTGTTATCCAAAACACAGTTTTTTAAATTTCTATTTATTTTTTACTCAAACTTGTCGTCAACATTGCCCAAAGGAAGGTGTCCAGGGGGCTTCAGAAACAGATGTCTGAGTGAAAAAAATATTAGTTTACTGTGATCTCATCTTCTCATATCACAAATCAGGCATTCTAACAGGGGTGTGTAAACTTTTGAGCTGTAAGTACACAAACCCAGACTCCATATGGACACATTAGGTAAAGTGCACTTTTATGTTTTATAAACTACAATAAAATGTAGTTTAAATGTCTGAATTCTGATATTCTTGAGCATAAACAAGAGTTACTCATCAGCTATTACATTCTGTCTTCAATTGAAAAGACATTCAATCATCACATAATCAGTAGATTTACACACTACAAACCTTGTAAGCGATGCTGTTGAGGACTTTCATGGCCAAATCTGAAACCTCTGGGAAAGGATCTGCAGCTAGGTGGAGCAGCACTCTCCATATCTGAGTGTAAACACTGTTGAAGGAAACACCTGAAAAAGGACAGACAGAAGGAGCCAAGTTCAGACGTTGATGGAAATGATAAAAACACACAGCAGGTGAATATTTGGAGTTAAAAACTGAAATTCAGTTGATAAAAAAAAGGATATCAAATTTTTTCCTACTATCATAGCAATCGGTAAGGAGAGGGTTTTATTTGTGCCAAAGATAAACAAGTTTTGGTTTGAAGTTTGCCTATTAACCCCAGAATAAAGAAATGGGCTCCTGCATGCTCTCACACACATTTAATTGTTGCATTTAATGGTCGTTCCCTCTCGGGAGAGGCTACAGGGTTGTGCATTTTTTTTTTTTAAAGTGGAAAGCGGGGGTCTTCACAGAAATCTTCCCATTATAACCAAAATAGCTCCCATTTAGCCGAGCTGCATGGTGGAGCTTTCCTTTCTCTACTGTGCTTGGAAGGGTAGGATGTGGTGATAGAAAAGTGGATGGCACTACTAAAAACATTATTAACCTTATAGAAAACTATATCCTTAAAATTAAAACAGTAGATAAGGAGACCTTTACTAGTTAATGCACTTTATGGGGCCACATTTTAACCATAACCACCCATTTAAAAGTACTGCTGACACCACAAAGCCTTGGATTACCGGTACATAAAAACATAGTTAGCAGTTAGCATCCACTTTGTTGAAGTGTTAAATAGTATAACAGCATGTTAGAGCGACATACCCTGTCTTTTAATGACAGTTTTAAATCTCTGCTTATTGGAAATCATGTGTTTTATTGTATGTTTCATGTGTATTTTATTTAGATTTTGTTTTTATTCCATAATGTAATATGTTCCTCTTTAGTTATATCATATAAATAAACTTAAATGTTTAAGAAAACATGTTTTTGTTTATTTAGTCACCATTTATTTCAGTACAATACATTTGTAAAGCATAATGATGCCCTAGTTTTTAAATTCAGCATATTGTAAAAAGCCCTTCCTTTTATAGAAAGATCTTCTTGATACAAGAGAAAATTAAGGTTTTAATGTAGGGTGACCAAAAAGTTTTCCCAGGACATATGCGTATTTCACATCCTGTCCCGGGCGTCCCAGTTTTTTTTTTTAGAAAGTGAGGAAATGTCCTGTTTTCTTAAATTACCTTCATTGGACCATTAAATTTAAAGGCACTAGGGCACTGCGCAAGACGCTGCGTGTGACGTAATCCCTGAGCCGCGTCAGTGCGGGCAGCCCTGTTCTTAATCAGAATAGAGATAGTGTGGCTGTCAGTACGCCAACAACATGCCAACGCGCAAATGTATGTTTACCGATGATTTACAAAAGAGTTTCCCCGCTTTCAGACTGGGTCGAGACAAATGGGAGGCCTTGTGCACATATGTCTCTGTGTCCAATGGAGGTGCAAGAAATCTGAAAAGCCACCTGGACACCGAAAGTAATGATAGTCTATTGATATGTTTGTTCGTTTTTGGTACATTTTGGGACGTTTTTGCTACAAAAGAGGTATTTTTTGTTAATTAGCTAATTTGTCAATTTATTTTTTCCAATAACCTACAGAACAGACATTATTTCGTTCATTGCTGAGGCTGAGTATCATCTGTTATTGGGAGTTGAGAGTTATTGTTAACTTTTATTGTTAAGTGAGGGATGTTTAGATGAGACATTATTTCTTTCATTGTGCTATTCATTCATTACAGGAATTGTTAAACATTTTTTCATTTGGTTTTCCCAAATGAAAATATGGTCACCCTATTTTAATGAAAATGTCATTAGTGGATAAATCAGATCAGTCAACATTAAATAACCTAAATGATAACTTGCTTCCCAAATTCTAAAGTGTTGGTTATAATGGCCATTGTTATAGTGGGAAAGAATAGAGGAAAGCTTGCAAGCCTGTAAACACTTACCCTACTGTAAAGTCCAGTCGTACTAGCATCATCATAATGTTTGGGTATTTTACTGAAAGAGGGACTGGTGCACTTATAAAAATAGATTGGATCAAGAGGAAAGGCATAGAAAGTATATGCATGGGCCTAATTTACAATAACAAGTTTATTCAAAGTGCTTTACATGGTAAAGAAATAAAAAAAAACAAAAATGTACATCACAACAGCATTGTAAAGGAAAGTTTTAACACAGAGTGAAATAAACAAGGTTTTAATTATTAATCCATATAGAACAGTAAAAAGTATCTGTAAACAAATGGGTTTTTAATCTGGATAAAACAGAGCTTGGTTTAGCATAATGAACATAATGAAGAAAAATTAAGGCAACATCTGAAGGATTCAGCCTTGGAGTTTAAGGCTCGGGCACACATGGGTCTCCCAAATGAACAGTAACCCGAGGCGCCATGATTACTTGCTTACACAGCTTAAGGAAAACAAGGTTAATGTTTTGACATGTCACTCAAAAAGTCCTGATCACAGCCCATTGGAAAGGTCTGGTTGAGTGCAGAGCTGAAAAGGCGTGCGAGGGAAAACCAACCTTCAAACATGACTGAGTTACAGTCGGTCTGACAGGAGGAGAGGGACAAATTTACAGTAAACCACTAAAGAAGTATGCAAAATTTTCACTTAGGTTATAAAGATTAGAGGGGAGTTTTACTAAATACTAAGGAAAGTTTTACATTTAAATATAAGAAAAAGAAAATCACTGTTCTTGTATTTTTTAACAGATATTTTGGTAATCCTAACTGACATAAAACATAAAATGTTTAGCCTGCTTTTAAATAGGTCAATAGGAAAAGTGTCTTTAGGTGGCTACATCAACCTCGTTTATATCTTTTTACCATAGAAAATGGATGCCTTTCCATCCGAGATTTTACAAGATAAAGCAGGTTTATCATCTATCTAGTTTCCTTTTTGCTGTCTTGACCACCTAATTGACTTAGAAACTTGCTTTTTAAGGGAGACTTTACCATACTTACCGTAAGCTAATTTATTTCCTAATCCTATATTTTTGTCTTATCCTGAAGCCTTTTGGTAGCTTAAGATGTCTACTAATATGTCGTATTTCTAATTTAATTAAATTAAAAAATACTTTATTGATCCAAAAGGGAAATTAAATGGTGTTTCAACTCTAATATGGGTTTCTCAATGAGTTGCAAATGCTAATGATGTAGGATTCTGTCTCACAATGGGTCTGGAAAAGCCTCTTACTGCAAACAATCTGTTGCTGTAAAATAGTATGATGTGAAGAATGCTTAGGGTTGTCCAAAACATTATTCATTTAAGGAAGGCTTTGTTTTGTTAAATCATCCCCAAAGGTGGTAGAGGAGTTCTCAGAACAGCTAGCCTTCTTTACTAGCTTGATGAGATTTTTTTAACTCAATTGGTGTATTCATTTAAT
Source organism: Cyprinodon variegatus (assembly GCF_000732505.1). Lineage (NCBI taxonomy): Eukaryota > Metazoa > Chordata > Actinopteri > Cyprinodontiformes > Cyprinodontidae > Cyprinodon > Cyprinodon variegatus. Next base: position 710,973 of record NW_015150579.1, read on the forward strand.
ATTTCCTCCCTTAAAGATGTTTCTGCCCTTGTGTTTCTGGTATTTATATATATGTAAATGCAGAACACCTTGAATGACTGAAGTCTGACCTCCACTGTTACTGAGACCCATCTATAGAGAGGACTAGTCCCACGCCTCAAAGGGAAGACACCAGAGAGGAATAATTGGAAAAGGAGAAAGGAAGAGGGTTAAAACTGCCAGATAAACCTGAAGCGTATGAAACAAGAAGAGAGCCAATGCCAGGAAGGCCGGAAGGTGTGTTGGTGGGAGAAACAAAGACGAGGACTTAGGAGGACGACTTATTTCAGAACCTAGTACCCTCTGATAAAAGCAAAGAATAAAAAAAGAAAACTTGGAGAAAGAGGGAGAGGAAGCTAAAGCGGTGATTAGGCCATAGCCTGAGGACAGAATATTATTAGCGAAAGCTAGCCGTAGAAGCAGCTGCTGCAGTAGACAGAAAGTGGGGGGGGAGGCGCATTACAACTGCTTTACATTACAAGAGCACACGAATTAAAACTGCACCAACTCTACAGAGTCTCATGACAGAATGTGTCGTGATGAATGTGAATATTAAAGTGCAGCAGTGCCTCGTCCTGATCTGTCGCTCTTGTCATTTCAGCAAAAGTGAAATAAATGTGAAGTCATAAAGATTTTTAACTGCTGACTAAATGACCTACTGCATCTCCTTTTTTTATTGCCTCCAAATTTCTGGCAAATGGCTCAAATTACAGTTAATACAGCATAGGGACCAAAGGAGCTCTAAATGTGCAACATTAAAGATTAGCTTAGGAAGTTTTTTAATGCATAAAATCATCGCCGCAGCTCATTTAACAGGGGGATGCAAAAAGCATCACATTCTAACTGTTGTATGACGATTTTAGAACAAATGCACCAAGACAGATGCATATATAAACCCCTGGTTTGTCAAGAAAAATAAAGTTGAGCCAGATCTAAAATGTTTCACAATGTAAATCCTGGTGTAAGACCAAATCAAGTCAGCATTCACGTCATATTGTCTCTTGCTGTCAATTAAAATGAAAATATGAAGAAATAAAAAATAATACCTGATAGAACAATAATCATCATAATAATCATCATAATGTTAACATAACTTCGAACCTTGAACACATTATTTTTATACAATAAAAATGACAAATTAATGCAGTGATTCTAAAGTCAATTTAAAGCAGCCTGCTGTGTCTGAACATTTCAACATCTCCTAATGAAACGTATAACATTAACACTGAATGATCCTCCTAGATTCTCCACAACCTAAAACAATATCTGGATGTCGGCAAACTTGTAATATATTGAATTTGAAGGCAATGATGACACTGAAAGGTCAGTCAAACCCTTCTTTCTCACCAGAGAACGTTCAAAACACCATGCATTCTCTGTGTTTCACTAGTATACAGCCCTTTTGTTTCTAGGCCAAATAATTTTATAGTCAATGCTCTGGAATACAATCATGTTTTTAGTAGATTATCGTCAAAGCTTTGTTTTTCTATCACTGTGAGTTATGCTTGATTTATTTTAACTACAAAATGCTTCTGATTCAAATCACATAAAATACACTGCCTGGCCAAAAAAAAAGTCGCCACCTGGTTTCAACTAAGCAAATAGGTACGAGCCTCCTATTGGATAATTACTGCATGGGCGATTATCTTTTAGCTGGCAACAAGTTTTTAACCCCAACTGGTGCAATGACTTGCTTCTCATTTCCTAAACAACCATGTCAAAAGACACATCCTGTGGTCGTGGAAAAGATGTTAGTCTGTTTGAGAAGGGTCAAATCATTGGCATGCATCAAGCAGAGAAAACATCTAAAGAGATTGCAGAAACTACTAAAATTGGGTTAAAAACTGTCCAACACATTATTAAAAACTGGAAGGATAGTGGGGACCCATCATCTTCAAGGAAGAAATGTGGCCAGAAAAAAATCCTGAATGATCATGATCGGCGATCACTTAAACATGTGGTGAGATCAAATCGAAGAAAAACAACAGTAGAACTCAGGGCTATGTTTAATACTGAAAGTTAGAGCATTTCCACACACACAATACGAAGGGAACTCAAGGGATTGGGACTGAACAGCTGAGTAGCCGTAAGAAAACCACTAATCAGTGAGGCTAACCGGAAAAAAAGGCTTAAATTTTCTAGGGAGCATAAAGATTGGACTGTGGAGCAATGGAAGAAGGTCATGTGGTCT
>NW_015150579.1:718028-728663 GCF_000732505.1 Cyprinodon variegatus
TCTGCGGGAGTTTACGGGGGTTTACGGGGACGAAAATCTCACTTTTCATGCAGTGACATCATTTTCACACATGGATTGGCCACCACAGTCCAGACCTCAACCCCATTGAGAATCTTTGGGATATGCTAGAGAGGGCTTTGCGCAGCGGTCAGACTCTACCATCATCAATGCAAGATCTTGGTGAAAAATTAATGCCACACTGGATGGAAATAAATCTTTTGACATTGCAGAAGCTTATCGAAACAATGCCACAGCGAATGCGTGCCGTAATCAAAACTAAAGGCGGTCCAACAAAGTATTAGAGTGAGTGACCTTTTTTTTAGGTGGCGACTTTTTTTTGGGCCAGGCAGTGTTTATATTACAATAAAAACACAAACTATACTGCAAGTTGAGCTATTCTCTCTTAAGTAAATATAGATTTTAATCAGCACAACTGTAACATGTGTCAGCATGTTAAGCAGAGACCATTTATGTGTTTTATGCTTTATCAAAATAGGGTTAGATGGAATGAAAAATGCTGCTGCCCCCCCAATAGATATTGTTTAATATCTATAGGGTTGATTCCAGGGTTGGTATCTCTGGTCTGTGGCCAGAAATGATGAAAGACTGGACAAACCTAGGATGGATTTACAGACAGATAAACCACAGCTAGATGGAAGAATGGATGGATAATATGCAAACAGACGGATGACCTGCCAATTGGTGAAACAATGGATGATAGAACATTTAGGAGACAGAGATGTAAACCTTTTTATACTCCTCTTTTCCAAACCTATCAAGATCTGTAAAACCCTGAGATGAAAAACAGAAGTTATCCTGTCATATAGGAGCTCTGAATTTACAATATTCTTGCACTGCGTCCTACGTTAAGGTTAATGGACAAAACTGAGCCTTTGCCTAATTTTGAGCACGATGGTGCCTAATAAAAACAGCAGTGTGGTCTCCACAGTGTGGTAGGATTAGTACAAATGATAGTAGTGGGAAGTTAATAAATCACTTTACGCCAACTGTGCCCTCCCACACAGTTTTGCTGCCCTGCTGCTTTCCTGCAGCCCGATGTTAAGCCGAGGCTGCAAACATCATTTATGACTTCGATTTCCTCCAAGCGGCTGCATCATAACACACTTTTTTTTTTTTTTTTGCTCACAGAAAGATTTGATAAAGCCAAAATGGGGATCAAAAAGAGGAAATGAATTAGCTCAGTTTTCAGGAGAGAGGAAGAACGAAGCCCTGCGGGTTTTAGGAGAACAACTTCAAAACAAACAAGAAAGAAACAAAAGAACAAACAAATCAGACTTACAAGTGATGCTTCTGATAAACTCATATGTGATTTCAGGTCACAACACAAGAGCTGAGTCTGTATTCAGGCAGCTAGATGCAAGGTGGGGGTTCAAACTGTCTCATAGGAAGGCAGGAAGTGTTTACATCTGCAGCTGGCACAGAGCTTAGTGGGCGAACGGCCAGTACGTCTTCCATCATGCTTTATCTGGGACCTCATGGCAGCAGAAAAGGGTTTAAATGAGCAACAAATATTTGATTTGGGGAATTTAATTATAAGGAGAGGAAATGGTGTGGCACCATAATCACAGTCTTTTTTCATCAAAAATGTACTTTCAAACTTTTCATGTTTTTGTCAAATGTTTCCCAGAGGATAAACTAACAGTTTCCACAGAAGTAGATGACAGACTGAGGTTAGATTTTCAAGCTTCGGTTAGTAGATTCATTACCTTCCTGAAGGAAATAAAAAAGAAACTGAACATTTTTTGGAGAGTTTTGCAATGACTTTAAATAGATTTACAGAGCAGATTTTGCTAAAAGCTGTAAAAACAGAACAGAGTAAATCAGATTATCTGATATATGAAGCCATCCAAACAAACAAACAAAAAAAAAAGATTAGTTTAGATCGGAACTGGAAGGAAACGTGCTTGTAAGTGAAATTGAGATTAATGCAGCAGTTTTAACTTTTAAAGTTAAAATTACAAATCGGTTTATGGCAGCAATGTTGAACATAGTGACAAAAGCGAATTAGGAAGAAAACTGAATAAAGAAAGTTTTATATCCCTGTTATTTCAGTAATTGGAGCTTCCTTTTAAAATGTCTGTATTGCCTCAGCAGATGGTAAAACCCACCAAACAACAGACAGAAGTAGAGAATGGAAATGGATCCAAAAGCACCTTAAAGGTATAGTGGAGAATTTTCACGAATTTTTGAAAAGTCCCGCCCTCTCCACTTAAAAAAAATATACACATGCACAACCCTGTACCCCCTCCTGTGAGGAAATAGCTATTAAACATGTGCAAGAGCATGCATGAGCCCATTTCTCCTTGTGCACACTGTTTAAAAGTTGCTGTTTGCATCGCTCATGCAAGCTTACTTTCCAAAAGAAGAGTTGAGATTTTTCCACTATATCAGACTCACCACCGGTAAGTGAAAATGGGGACGAGCACATAGGACGGGCTTACATAAATATATAACCAGACTGATTGACAATTAGGAAGACCACTTGTTTTGATGATCCACCTGGAAAAAGAACATCCTCAACTATACCTTTAATGTCCTGCATGTTCCTCTCTGATGCTCTTTGCACTTTTTTTTACTCTTACCGACATTTGGAGGCAGTGATTCTCTTGTGGGAGGCCCAAAGGTCTCCATCCTTCCAAAGTGCATTCATCCTTTATTGTTTTTAATTTTCTGTCTGCAGATTAGCTATCGTCCAGGTTAATACCAGTGAGAGCTGCTGCCCAAACTGCAGCATAACAGATGCAGCAGCAGGGCAGATGTAGCATAATGTTTCTAATGAAGGCATTAGATCATGTTTGAATCACTGCAGATTCATTACTAATGAAGCATAAGGTTTGGAGTCCCAGTTATTAAAAAAAAAACCATTAATTCTTTTAAGGTCAAAGGCAATGTTGAATCTATACATATAAGTAATTCCGAAAGCCACAAAACGTGCTTTACAAGCAAAGATTATGTTTTGCACATGACGTTTAATATTTCTTCTACTGTGGCAGATCTTCTATGAATGATACCCTGGGTCAGACCCTGTTTCCTCTTTTAAAAGGAAAGTTTTCAAATTTCCTGGGTAGCACGAAACCAGACGTAGACTTCAGACACCTGTAGCTAAAAGAAAACACTAGGAATAACATTCGCTTCACACCATATGAGCTGAGTTTGAGTCACAGAAAACAGCTGTGACTTCTAAAAAATAAGCAAAAAAAGGAAAAGTAAAGGAATGAAGGTAAAATGGGATAAAATGTGAGAAATGATCTAAAGGAAGGAAACTTTCAAGACTTTATCACAGGAGAGAGTAAAGGTGTGTAAAAAAGGACATAAAACTGGAAGCAGAAAATATGAAAGCTTCTTTAAGGGACGCTCATCTTTGAAGCTCTGGTTTTATCTGTATTATCTCTTCAGAAAGCCTTCCTTCTAACCTTGTTTCTTTGTAAGCTGCAATCTACCTGAACTACACAGAGCCTCTTTAGAGCCCCTGTTATGTAACCTCTTACACAATGTTAAGCATGAATTTGAACTGTAGCTCTGGAGCCTTAAAACTGTAAGGTGGTTGTTACCTATGAGGGAGTTTAGGGAGGAATACGAAGAAACCCGTCGCATCTTGTCAATGGTTTCAAAGGAGAGGATGTACTCATCGTTGTCAGGACTTCCCAGTGTGCTGCTGGCGCTGCTACTGGTACTCAGGTTACCAGGAGAGAGGGCTGCTGGGCCACCTGAAGAGGAAAGACGAGAGGATTTCAAACAGAGTTAACATAAATGGAAAACCTTGGTATTTATTACTTCAATTATTGAAGGATAAATGATCAAATAAAAATAAACTGCCATATAACCTTCAGATGTGTAAGCAAATGCGGTTGTACCTTGAGGCTAGGCTCTCATAACTTAATCTAAACATTCAGGTCCAGTCATCAGCTGCTGTAACTCACAGTTCCCCCAAACATTACTCTGACTCATACAGGCTCAAATGCCATGTATCCTCCTAACAAACCACAGGCTGAAATGTGAGAATGGAGATTGGTTGAGAATAAAGAGCCGCTCTGCTCTAAGCTCATTGATGATAAACACTCCTGCATATTGGAGCAAGCACAGAGAATGTGAACTAGAAATGGTGTCAGCAGTAGGTTAGGCACTTCACAGAGCGCTGGTGATTTAGCGCTGCGCAGAGCTCATGGCATTACTCAGTCTGGCAGCGCTGGATTGGAGGGGAGCGTGCTTGGCTTTGGACGCCTGAATCACAGGGAGGTGACAGAAACACAGAGGGCTGGGAGTGACAGCAGGCAGCTGGGTGCTTGAAAAGCTGTGGGAGGAAATGTTAGACTGACATTTCTACAGCTGGCTGGGATAGAGATTATTTGTCTTTATTCAGAACTTATTTTAAGAAACAAAATAATTCAACCTTTTCAGTCTGCCAAAATACAACTTAAGTAGGCTTTTAGATATCTACATATAACGCAATTATTGATAGGAAAAGGTTAGAAAAAAATAGACAATTAATATTAATATTTAGATCTAGACGTAACTGTTGATGTATTACATTAGGGTAAAGAACAGAGGGATCAGGGTCAGCAAAGCAGTGTTGCAGACCAGATGAAAAAAGTGCGATAAGGAAATGTTTTTTCCTGCTTATTGTGAAAGGTCACCTTACTTTGAGAAATTAACTGTTTATTTTGGGCATCACTATTTCTAAAAGAGACCCATGAATTAATTCAAGAACCACAACATGGGTTGATGATGAATATTACTGATAAATACCTTTCCTTTTTTTCTTTATTTACTATCAGTTTCTATCTTTTTGAATGAAAAAAAGAAAAGCAAATAAACTGTAGACCTGAAGTTGTAAAAACTCCATATAGGGTTCATGTAAAAAGCAAATGGGCTATAAACTATATTCATAATTTCCTGTCTATAAGTTCAATCAAAGATCTATGTTAACTCGTTGTGCAGCAATGAATTATGGAAGACATGATAGCTGCATGCAGTGGGATAAACAATAACATATTGTGGGTCGAAAGTGGCCTGGAGGCCTTCAGCAGGAGATGTTGGCTCTTTTAACGCTTGTTCAGAAGCAGAGAGAAGCAAACACAGAACTTCAGCTAAATATTTCAGTTGGTTTCAAACTTGTTGCATTTTGAATGAATACTCTATCCAGTGTCATTGCTCACCTTCAAAAATCAAAACTGATACAAAATACTACATGACTAAAAGATATATTTCTTAAACTGAAAAAAATAGTTAGTTTTCTAATATAATCCAACAATTGATTAAATTTAAACGTTTGAGAACAAAATGTTTAATTTTGGATGAATACATCTGCAGCAAAGAAAAAACAACAACAAAACAAACAAAAAAATAACTTAACAACTTAGAGAAATGTTTTTTGCCCTTCAGCACCATGGACAGCTCACAGTGCTTTATAACAATCAGAATCAGCACATGAAGCTGGAGCTGTTTTCTTATTGCTTTATTTATCAAATCAAAGTCTATAGAGGGTTGTTAATAACAGTCATGAAGGAGAATATAAAATATTTCCCCCAAACCCAGGAACCATGTAAAATATAAATATATCTATGATAGAGGTAAATGAAACCAGCTGAACTTAATCAAGAAATCACATATAGAATACAATAATGAAACGAATGGAAAAGCATCATGGAAAACTAAGAATCAAACCAATTTAAATGCAGTCCTCAAACTCTGAACATTAGCAATTATAGATAATTTGGAGGGTGGAGAGGTTATGGGAAGGAAGGTACCAGAGCAATTAATATGTTAAAATCTGAATTTAAACGACAACAATCCATTTTCAGGGGTAATTTAACTACAGGTGTCAATTTCTCTGCACCTTTTGGATACAGGGAACTGACTGGGACAGATTGAAGCTTTGGACTGCAGATATAGCTCTATTAGGGTCCCTCTAAGTCATTCCTGCATAAAGGTGGCTGATAAATTAAAGAGGGGACTCCAAAACATTAGAAATTAATCTTATCAAATACGCTTTAGCCAATTTGTTCCTCCTCAATGAAGCTGTCTTTAATCAGTGTCTGAGCATCCATCTGTCTCCGTCATACCTTCTTCGTTGAGATTCAGGTTCTGGAGGCTTTTGTTCAGGTTGCGAGCGGTGGTTACTGCTCGGATGTTGGTGTAGGAATTAACGGACCGAAGACGAGGGATGGCCGGGCTGTCCCTTACTGGAGTCATGTTGCCAGGTTCTGATCGTTGGAAAAAAAAAAAAAAAATAGTCAACAGATATACTGATCTAACCTTAAAGACAAAACCCTCAGCTTGATTTGGAGACAATCGTGAAAATTTTGAAAAATTCTTTTACTCAGGAAAAAAAAGAAGAATTATTTCTTTAATTTCAGCACCCAGAAATGTGACAGTGCCACAGAAGTGCAACCTTTTGATTTACTCCCCTTTTTTGTTAGGTTAAAGATGTAGAAGTGAATTAAGAGCCAAAAAAGCTACTTAATGTGCAGTTTTCCACATAAACTTACCCCTGAAACACATTACACACCTGCCTGTGCAGAGAAGCTTAACTCCAGCCTTAGATCCTTTGAACTCCTCCTTAAATTTAATCTAAAACCTGTGACGGATAAATGGGGGACAGATTTGCAAAGCGTTCTCAGCCTCGAGCTCTGAACGTCACCAAAATTATTAGTCTTGGTGGAACTGGAATTATCCTCACAGCATTCCAAATATACAAATAATTAACCATTGTTGCATAAAAAAAAAAAAAAAAAAAAAAAAGTTTTAGATTTTCCTTTGCATGAACTGGATCCTAAATGCTCCATGCGACAAAAAGCAGTCAGAACACGGGTTTTATTTGGCATGTTTTCAAAAAGGATCTGCACTTTTAAAACGCTACATACCTGAGGTGTTAGCTGGTGACGGTACAGCATAATTCTTCTCTTCTTCTATGAACTGCAGGGCAACTGTGCAGAAGTTGCTCTCATACTGGACCACCAAGTGACTCAGAGCTACTACCAGCTCCTGGAAAAGAGCAAGAAAACATCCATACCATCTGCCCTGCATGTACAGTTAGATAATAAAACAGACTAAAACACTATGAGGGAAGTCAATTAGAATTCATGTGTTCCAAATAAAAAAAACTACAAACATGACAGTTAAATTATTTTGACAGTTCAGATTAAAACTATTCAAAGTGTTATCCTTAGGGAGAGGCCAGATTTAATTTGGGTATTCATTCTACAGGCATTGCTTGACATTTGGGCCCTTTATAGCCTGGAAAATACAATATTCGCCAAAATCATTCATCTGTGTGAAATGGCTTATTACTCTGAGCTTGATTTTTAGGCTTCTGTACCTCATATTGGGGCGCACTGGAAAAAACCAAAGGCCTGAACCTCCATATGCTGTTTATCAATATTCATTTGGTCTGACACTTGTACAGATTTTAGGGTGGTTTTAAAAAAAGGGGAACCAAGATATGAAATATAAAACAGCGAAACAGAGGGATAGTAGCACCCTAAGATGAGTCACCATCACGGTGTTCTTCAAACAAGCAAATGAGGAGGAGCATTACAGCAACAGTAATAAAGACATCATTATTTATTCCCAGATGTGATAGAATAGAGGGCATCAACACTGTTGGAAGGTTTAAAGAGCTTATGCGGCTTTAACTGTGTTTGCTGCAGCAGGATATTTAAAAGAAAAACAAAAAAAGCCTGGATTTCTGCCATAAATGCTTGCTGGTATGAAACCTGTATTTTGTTTGTGAAGTACGATTGTGTGAAAGAGACCTTGCGGACCACAGGGCTGCCATCGTTGATCAGCTGAGCCAGCATCATGGCCACATTGTGGTCGATGGTGGTGGAGTGATCCGTCCTCTCTGCAGAGTTCCCTACAAACGTTCCCAGAGCAAACACAGCCGCGCATCTTACCTGCAATCAAATAAACATGTGAAACCATAATCAGAATTCTCCAAATTCTCAACTGGAGCCACAAAAATAATAAAAACATGAGAGAATGCCAAGTGAGAGGTTTGATTAAAACTTTTTAGGAGTAATTAAACACTAGTTTGTCTTCCAGCATCAATAGAAAATGCAAAGATCATGAGAGATGCGAGCCTAATATTAACTGATCATCGGCACTGTATCTCATTTCTCCCTCTTTCCACTTCAATGGATGTTTAATCTAAACCCGGCATCGCCCAGAGAGAATTCTCCATTAGGGACCCGTGTCATAAACCAAACCAAATTACAGCCCAAGAATGAATATTATTCTGAATGGTGGCAACGACAAACATTTTGTTTTTAGAGTCATGGGGAGGCTCTGCCACCTCTTTTTAATTCAAGTGAGAAATTTAACACAGATGTTACTTTAACATTGTTAGTTTTACCGCAGATAAAATGTTTATCATGAATATTTTAAAAGAACAAACACATTTGGAGGAAACAGAATAGCTTGTCTAAATCAATGAATTAACTAAAAAAGTAAAAATGGTTTTAGTCTGAAAACACAAGGCAAAACTTTTAAGATGGAGTACTAAAACAAGCCTATTCTCTAAACATTACCTTGTTAACCTTTGAAAGATAGCCACACAAATTTAGCTGGAGATTATGACAATACTAAGAAGGAAAAAAAGCAAAACTATAGGCTTAAGGTTTGCTTAAACCTCATGTCTTTTTTTGTTCATCTTTTTCTCAATTTCCTGAAACATTTTTCTCTACCTGGTCCATTTCATGAGGTTGTTTGAGCTACTATCAAGGTAATTGACATATATTGTGTCCTCATGCTCTGAGCTGCTCCAAAATGTGAATAAAGCAAAACCAAACAATACAGCATTCTAATCAAATTATTTTAAAGCAGATATGGTTTAAAATCACAGCTTGCCAACAGAAACTATGAAAAAGTTGAATGAATCGTAAATGAACTGCAGCCAGAAGCAGCTGCAGCCAGCCTGCTTGGTTCAAACTAAAAACCAATGAATGGTGCCAGTTGTGATACCTTGAATATAAACACTAAAAAAACATTCCTCCTTTACTGTTTAAACATTCTTAAAAATTCTTTGATAAACTTATGTCTCTCTCCATCTCCAGAAATACAAGAGTCAATTAAAATCAAAATTTTCTCCCAGTCTTTTAAAATCAAGAATGAAATTTGAACTAAGGTAGATGAACCAGTACTTAATAAATGTTACGTATCCCCCATTATACATTCCTACCTTTATTTTAGTGCCCACCTAAAAGGTCCTACATCACTACTACTACCGTTTAGTTTTTCCCAATCAGAAATATTTCTAAGCAACTAAAACTGGGGAGTGGCGGCCTAATGGTTAGGGCATAGAGCTTGGAATCCTGAGGTCCTGAGTTAAAGCCCCACTTCCACAGACTGCCTCTCCAGCTCTCTGAGCAAAGACCCTTAACCCCACACTGCTCCCCGCACAATGGCAGCCCACTGCTCCCCAAGGGGATGGGTTAAATGCAGAGAGTTATTTTCGTTGCTCTGTACTTGTGACAGAGTAATGACAATAAAAGTTGAGAACATAAATAAATAAATGAATAAAACCTTCTTTCTGGTAAATGCAGGAGTCTTCTTTCAGTCAGCTGACAGGCAGCTTGCTGCAACTAAAGGGGATTGTGTGATTCTGCTTAGGAAAGGTTCAGTAGCCGAAAGATGGCCACTTTGGCATTTTCCTATGTCATCTTATTTAAAGAGCCTAAATCTGAAAAAACCATATAAGGAAATCTGAAGCATTTTTAAATCTGAACTGTTTTAAAACCTTGATTTGCCTTTTAACCTGAAACCAATCTCTAACGACTAATTACCTGGAGTATCGGCAATATTCAACTTTATGTTGAAGTTACTGCAACAACTCCCAAGCAACCCATTTAATATCTCTCTGTTCTTCAAGGTGCATTACCCAAACGTTGGAAGAAAGTACAACCTTTTAAACTTCTCCTAAATCTCTGCTTAAGAGAGGGAAAAAAATGCTGTTCAATCTAAACTTTGAGAAAGTCTTTCCAACAGACATCAATTTACTGTAGTAGCATGCTCTGAGCGAGACATCCGTGGTCCCCTCCTGGCTCCTTAAATATGATCTATTCAATTAAATCATCAGTGCACCTTAATTACCAAAGGCGGCAAATAGAGTGGTCAGAAAATAGACAATATCCAGGTGGTCGCTGTTAAAAGGAGTTTTTTTTCTTCTTTTTTTAATGTTTTTTTTAAACCAAGACAAGCAGAAGAACATCAATGGGAGATGCTACTACTGTCAGCTATAAGAATGGGATGGAGGAAGGTTTCTGACATCTTGTTGAAAGAAACCGTGAAGTATTAATAATAATTTAATTTTATTGATTTCACATTTGTGAAATTTAACTCTGCAATCCCCTTGGGAAGCATTGGGCTGCCATCGTAGGGCAACCGGGGAGCAATCGGGGGTTAAGAGACCCAGAGTGGCAGTCTGCAGGAGTTGGGCTCGGACCCAGAACCTCAGGATTCCAAGCTCTATGCCCCAATCACTAAACTGCCACTCCCCTCTGTTATGCCTTTTCTGAAGACAAAAGAGCATCCAAACTAACTCAGACATACTTTAATAATCCTAGAGGGAAATTACTTTTGTTATAGATATACAAACATTTACATATATAGATATAA
>NW_015150579.1:728857-738183 GCF_000732505.1 Cyprinodon variegatus
AAAAAAATCCTCTTCCTCGAGGTTTTACCTGATACTAATGATGCTGGGATCTGATTTGCCCGATCAGACCGTGAGAGAAGTCTTTATGTCTCCCTGTGGGCTTTTTGGAGATAGTAGGATAAGACAACAAAACATTTCTACAGGTTCAGGTTTTTCATAAAATTAAAACTTTGATGAACAAAAAAAATAAATCTTTTTAGTCAAATAAAAGGAGGGATAGAGAGACCGACACATTCCTTCATTTGAAAAGACTTCAATCCATGGCCTCCACAACACCACCAAGTAAAATAAACGTGTTATTTGTTAGCTGTCTCAACTTTTTGTCATCTGTCAAAAAGTCATAAAAGACAGAACTCATTAGAAAAGGAAAAGAAAGCACTTTTCCACTCAATGCTCTTTGACCCTGAGTTGATCTAACCAAGCAACAGAAATGCTATTATTTCTTTTCAGTCTTTTGCAACAAGAATGAAGGTAGAAGAGAAAGCAAGGCTGAAAATCCTTTTGTCGAAACATAATGAATTTAAGGTTGAAGGTTAAGATTTGATTTGTTTTTCAGAAATGTGTTGCATGCCTGAAAGTCTGCGCCGCTCATGTACACTGCTGGAAACTTGAAACTGTGAAACTGCGAATGTCTGCCTGGTCACATTTCTTCAAACTGTATTTAAAACCAATTAGGTTACAGAAAGCTGTAAATCTGTGTAGGTCTTTATTTTTCCTGTCAGACTGTGAAGAGGCTTTAAAAAAAGCCACACGTCCATCATAAGAGAGTACAGTTTTATTTCTTAATGACATCCTTAAACTACGGGTGAAAAATATTGAGAATTTCTGCTAAAACAAGTTTGGGTATACTGGTGTTTGGTTCCAAAGTGGAGATGCCATTGATGCGACCGTATAAAGCGGACAGAAGTCCAAATAAAATACACTGAGGAAAAGGTATTTGAACACCCTGCTTTTTTGCAAGCTCTCCCAATTAGAAATCATACGTTATTCATAGGTGCATGTCCACTGTATGAGACATAATCTAAAAAGACTGTTTATATGGATGATAAGGCTGCAAATAAGTATTTGAACACCTGTCCATCAGCCCTCAAAGACCTGCTTCAAAATGTCTACCTCCCCTCCATTAATTATAGATGCACCCGTTTGATGTCATTAGCTGCATAAAGAAGCCTGTCCACCCCATACAATCACTAAGAATCCAACTACTAACATGGTCAAGAACAAAGAGCTGTCCAAAGACACTAGAGACAAAATTGTACACCTCCACGAGGATGGAAAGAGCTACGGGGAAATTGCCAAGCAGCTTGTTGAAAAAATGTCCGCTGTTGGGAAAATTATTAGAACCTGGAAGACGCTAAACATGACTGTCAATCTCCCTTGGACTGCGGCTCTGTGCAAGATCTCACCTCGTGGGGTCTCAATGATCCTAAGAAAGGTGAGAAATCCGCCCAGAAATACATGGGAGGAGCTGGTCAATGACCTGAAAAAAGCTGTTACTGTTGGTAATACACTAAGACGTCATGGTTTGAAATCATGCATCGCTTAAACCAGCACATTTCAAGGCCCGTCTTAAATTTGCCAAAGACCATTTGGATGATCCAGAGGAGTCATGGGAGAAAGTCATTTGATCAGATGAGACCAAAATAGAACTTTTTGGTCATAATTCCACTAACCCTGTTTGGAGGAAGAAGAATGATGAGTACCATCCCAAGAACACTGTCCCTACTGTGAAGCATGGAGGGGGTTGCATCATGCCTTGGCAGTGTTTTTCTGCACATGGGACAGGACGACTGTAATTAATTTTAATTAATGTTGAAAAGTAAAAAAGATATAAACCTCATTCAAGCTTTCTGAGAACCAAAATATTGCAACTTTTTGGTGCAAATTCTGTTTTTATTTATCCCATCATTCTGTTTTTCAATACATCAATTACAGAAAAGGTTAATTTATTATGTTGATATCGATGTGTGAGTCTGGATTCAATTATTCAGCAGAAACAATAAATTATCTATTTACAAGTAGTATAAACTAAGGCTGGGCGATAATTCAATAACGATATATATCAATCGATAGATGTGTGGCGCAATAGAAAAAAAGAGGGTCGATAAAAGTTCGATAAAGAAACGCAGTTTTCCTTCCTTCTCATTGTAGCCTAGCATGTAGGTTTATGCTAGTCGCTACTTCCTCCCAACCAATCACAATCATGGACCCAGGCACGCCGTCACCAAGCGCCGCCCTCTCAAACCACAACACAGAGCACATGAAGATGTCGCAGCAAGGAGAGGCGGAGGAAATTGTTCCAAAGAAGGGTTTTTGTAGTTCGGCAGTCTGGCAGTATTTCGGTCATGGCAAGTCGGACCAAAAACAAACCACAGTCATCTGGAAAATGTGTCGGGAACCAGTGAAAACCAAGTCTGATAACACAACCAACTTTTTTTTTTTTTTTATCATCTCAGCCGCTCACAGCCGCAGGAGTATGAGCTGTGTAATCCCTGGCGCGGCTCTGCATCGCCTACGAGGATTTTTCGGGAATTTCGGGAAAATATATATATAAAGTTCTGGGCAGTTTCCCACGTAGTTCTAACAATTGAGAGAAAAATGCTGAGGGGCCAGAAATTTCAAAGTAATAACTCAGGTTAAAGCAGGAAACTAAGCTGAACCAGGTTCAGTTTAGTTTCAGCTTAATTCGAAGTCTGTGTTTGTGTTTTTTATTAAAATTAAATCATTTAGCAAAATCATAAAAAGTCCAGGCAGAGCTGCACATAAAATATGGTTTCAAATCTTTTCAATAATTATCGATATCGATCAATATGCATTTTTTTTTATCGATAAGCTTTTTTTCTATATCGCCCAGCCCTAGTATAAACCCTGATATGCTTCAGAGGCTCTTCATTTTTTTTTTTTTTTCTGCAGACCTGAATTTCAACCCTGCAGGTTGAACAGCTGCCAGGGAGGAGGTTACCATTGGAAGCAGCTGTTTCTGTCTGGGTGAACTCTGCACGCCCCTCACCGGTGTCCCCACACCACCCAGTAATGTGTTTGAGGTCCAACTGTGAAATGGAGGGAGTGTGTCTCAACAGAACAAAAACTTGCTTACTCAGAATACAATAGGTCACAATTCAACTGGTTCTGGTCATAAATAAACATTAATCTGGGTAGCTCCCACCTTTCTGGTGTCATAGAAGCTTGTTTCAGTGTTTGCCTCTCTCCTCTTCCACAGGTAGATTCAAGTTAAAACTGTAGCCTGATACAAAATGACCCTAACTTAAATAATATCTCTGTTGGATAATGTCTCCCACTCCATGCATGAAGCTGTTGGAGAACTGGAGAACTCCTTTAGTGACAGACTGCTGCACCCATAATGCACCAAGGAGCGTTATCACAGATCCTTCCTCCCAGTAGCTGTAAGACACTTTAACCTCCACTGTTCCCAACAACCTCAATAAGTTGTAACATTCATGCTGATTTTTGCACAGTTTTTGTCACTTAACATGCTGCTGCCATTTTTGCACATATCCACTACTGTTAAAATGTCTACAGCTTTATATTACTCTTTCCAGATGCACAGTATTTGTACTGTAAAAACTCAGTACAGTACAGTATTATGTTTATGTGTTTTAACTCTTGTCACTCATTCTGTTATTTTTTATAGACTTTTTCTAAGGTCCACATTAGTGTGACCACTTTTGCTATAATCTTTTTGCTGCTGTAACACCACAATTTGGCCATTGTGGGACAATAAAGGGATTTTCTATTCTATTGTATTCTATTCCATGGCATGTAAGTCTAGTTCGAGTTCAAGTTAAAGCCACCTACCCAACATGAAATTAGCTTTAAGTTGAGTCCCGATGTAGGTTTGCAGGTTTATCTAGTCGAATCAATAAGAGGAAGAACATGTTTATGGAGAAGACGACTTTACATGATGGAATGGGTTGGAAAGTCAAATTTAAGAAATTCTAAAATCAGATAAGAATTAAAAATAAAAAAAAAATATACAGGTTTCATTTGATGTAGGAACTACCTTGAACTATTCAGTTTGATCAGAAAACCCTGGTATTAATCCTTTCCACAACAAGTCCTTCAGGCAAACCTGATGTGAAAGATAAATGAAGGATGAAGAAAGAATAATTATGTGTAAAAACACCACATGCCCTCATATAAGTACTACCTGTGATGCCTTGTCTGTTTTTACCATGCACAAACTGTTTATCATACCGGGACATTTTAAACAAACACCTCATAGACTTTACTAGAAAACAGAGAGCAATTTTCTTTCGATTCACAAAGACAATACCTAAACAAGTCAACCTTCAGTCTGGAACCTCACAGTAAGCTAAAGAGAAGAGAGAATATGGAGGACCAAACACCTTGGATGGTCTGGAGATGCTGAGCAAAGAGCAGTCATCAAAAAGTTCACTTTTCTGGGTGCTTACCAAACATCAAAGGAGATCAGTGAGTTAATTGTTGATAGAATATAGTTTAGCAGCAGGAGTAACAATTGTTGCATGGGTGATTTTTAATTTAAAAAATAATTTTTCAGTTTTAGATTCTGGTTCTGTGTAATATAATATATATGTTGGGGCTTTTTACAAATCCTTTACCAGCACTGCAAATAAATGAGGCTTAAAAACTAGATCTCCAACAGTTGCGGCCAAAAACAGAAAATTCCTAAAGTCTGTCTTTTCACCCCAATCCCATCAAAGGAACTATGTAACCCACAAGTACTTTGAAACTTTCTTTTAAGACTTGTTTTTAGTGACACCTTTAAAAAAAATTGACGTTTTCCCAAATCTACTTGGTCAAATTGTCCCACGGTTACTTCCGTACTGTAGAAAAGTGGGGAAAGGTGAGGTAAACAAGTTCTGTTTCAAGGTTTAGCTCATTACAAGCTTGTACTGATATACAGCAGCAGTAGTTTCATTGATATCTTTTTAATGAAGACAATATATTCAGGATATCCATCCATCCATCCATCATCTGACACGCACCATTCATGCACACACTCACACCTAAGGAAAATTTAGAGAAGCCAATTAACCTAACAGTCATGTTTTTGGACGGTGGTAGGAAGCCGGAGTACCCGGAGAGAACCCACATAGCTCAGGGAGAACATGCTAACTCCATGCCAAAAGACCCCGGGCTGGGAATCGAACCTAAAACCTTCTTGCTGCAAGGCAGCAGTGCTACCCACTGCTCCACTGAGCAGCCCATATTCAGGATATTTGATAAAAATAAAAAAAAAGGAAAAGGGAAGGGAAATACAGAAATAAAGATCAACACAAAACCAGCAATTCATACATATATATGTGCACATATATATATAAGCTAGAAAGTTTTTAGACCTCCATTACATCAATGCCACGATGACTAAAGTTTTTATAAAGACTCTAGTATTGTGACCCCCACTTCTGAACGCATCTCAGTCAGCCGAGGTTCACAAAAGCAAAGCCTCTGAAAAACCTGGAACTGCTGAGCGGGCACAGAAATAGCCGGCTTCTCTCCTCCCTTCTTTCTTTCCTTCCTTCATCTGTGAAATCTACACCCAGTGAAGCTCCCACACAGCTCCAGCTTTAGTCATAAAACACTTGTCAAAAGAAAGGAGAAGCCTGTGGATGCTGATGATCCAACCCAGACTTTCTTAGGAGGAATGTAGGAGTAGTTGGGAAAGAGAGAGAAAGAACAAGAGCTGGAAAGAGCAGCAGCTGTAGGAAGATGGCATCTAATTCTGTGATAAACGTGGCAACAACAACTACTGTCTTAACTTTTTATTGAGTTTGAGAGCATGAAAACAGCTCTTTACCAAATCTTTGTTAATAAGACTGGAGCTGGTCCATCTTTCATATGAAAGCTTCGAGTACAGAAGAAAATAA
Organism: Cyprinodon variegatus; assembly: GCF_000732505.1. Lineage (NCBI taxonomy): Eukaryota > Metazoa > Chordata > Actinopteri > Cyprinodontiformes > Cyprinodontidae > Cyprinodon > Cyprinodon variegatus. Next base: position 734,728 of record NW_015150579.1, read on the forward strand.
TGATGTTAATAGAGGACCCTCAAACTAAAACAAATGCAGCCTTAAAATGAGAATTTAAAAGATTTAAATATCTGGTTTTACATAGAAATTTTTAAGGTGTCTTTTTTATTTAACAGAACAACCGTTATTAAAACTTTAAATCATACAGAAAAAACAGCAGCTGCTGAAAGCATTCCTGCCTTTTAAAACATACATTTTGTCACATTACAAACATTATCTTTAACCTTTTATGACAAAGGTAGTACTTAATAAAATATTAATTTCCACTGGAGAGCGGAATTAATATTTTTCTAAAAATCTGGCAATGTGTGTTTGTATTCTCCCCCTCACATAGCTCCATGTGGAAACATACTACAAAGCAATTATGGCTGATATTCTGATCAAAATACTTTACATTTTTCAATGCATTTTACTATTTAACAGGATCTTCCTAAACCAGGGGTCGGCAACCCGTGGCTCCAGAGCCGCATGCAGCTCTTTAATGCCCCCCTCGTGGCTCCCTGGAGCTTTTTCAAAAATGTATGAAAATAGAAAAAGTTTTTTTTGTTTCTTTTAATACGGTGTGCAGGCGGATAAACATACATTCATTGTTTCCCAATGCTGTACAAGTACGCAGTGCCAGGCAGGTGGCTGTTAGTATGCAGAACGTCTGGATAAATTACAGGAGAGCAAAGATAGACGTAAGAAGTGGACTGCATCTCCAAACTCCACTAGTGCTGCTAGTTTTGTTGCAAGCATGGAAAACCATCCACGGATCCAACAGGTAGCTATTTTATGCAGGTATGTGAACTTTCTTCCATTTCTTCAATTTATTTTGGTCAAATATGGCTCTATCAGGTTGGGTTTCCGACCCCTGTCCTACTCAGTCAGCATTTAGCTACTACTTTCTTTATTTTTGTTGCAATAAAAGATTAACTTTCAACCGAGACTCAAAGCATTCCCACAGGATCCTACTGTCACCACCATGGGTCAATATGCAGTATTAGCTTTGTGCCGCTCTCAGAACTAAAATGTTTCCCTTTTATCTGATCTGAGGACATTCTCCTACATGTTTGTTATCCCCTTCCAAGAGTTGAGCCAAAATGCACAAATAAGCTGGTTAAGATTATTTGTCACCCAGGTCATATGAACTGCACAAATAACTTTTAATGGATCTTTTCAACATTAGTTGTTACTCCTCTATAAGAGTCAAATTTGTGGATTGCAAGACAAAAAGGTGCTTTATTCTCAATAGACTCTTCCCATAGAGCCGTTGATCTCTGCAGATCCTCCAGAGGTTATCCTGATCATCATGGCTTGGTGTTTAGGATGAGCTTGTTTGTTAAATAATTGCAACATTTTTAATAATCCTACTGTAAAAAACCAAACAAGTAAATTTCTCCACTGTGACATCGCATCAATCAATCAATCAATCAACAGGGTTTATACAGGAATGAATAACTCTAATTTAATGCTTTTTAATGCTCCTAGAAATAATTTTAATGCCTCCAACAGGTACCCGTCGACAGGCTGCAGCCAATTCCTCGTTTTCCAACCACTTTTGTTGAATTTGGCATTCTTCCCTAGCTTTTTCTCCGACTCAAGCTTCTTTTCCGAACATGTCTTTGCGATCAACCGGAATCAGTTCCACGCAAATATATTGTAATATATGTCTGACGAAATTGTTTTTATAAAAAAAATTTTTTAACAAAGCATTTTAAATGCCACAATAAACACATTTAATGAATTGTAATGCAAATTAAAACCTTAATAAAAAAAAACAATTTAATGACTTTTAATGATTTTTAATGACCCGCGAAAACCCTGATCAAACAATTAATTAATGAGTTATTTTATTGTGATCACCTTAACCAAAATAAAGTACAGCACTTACACGTCCAAATCCTCCACGGACAACTGCCATCAATCATCCCCAATTTATTTTTGTGTCAAAAAAACATTCATCAATATGTTTTGCTTTTTTGCAAATCTGCTGCCATAATCTTCAAATCTTTCCTCCAGCAACCCTTCTAACAATTCATTACTTTTCAAGCTATTGGAAACTGTTTAAAAGGCAAAGCTGAATATACAAAATAAGGCCTTGAAGGCATGAGATAGAGCCATTTGTTTCTCATCCATCCATCACTCTCAGCCTGGTTTGGCAATATCTCTGTAACTCACAGAGGAGTTCTTTAAAATGTCTCCTGAGACCACAAAGTTTATCTCTAGGATGTTTTGCATACAGCTTCATGTGAAAGATGTAGTAAATTACTTTTTTGTTAAGCTTTATTTGGACATTTGAGACTGGCAGCAAAATAAATCATGATGCAGTTTAGTTTGTTTAGGCTTTTTTTTCCCCAACTAATTTCTACATTATTTTTTTCTAGATTGCCTCTTTAGACGTGTAAAATTTACATAATGAAACCCTTTTTTCCTCACGTTTCCCTTGTATATATACCTTCACATGTTTTTGAATGTGTTCCTTACCTCGGGGATGGGATCGGACAGCAGGGTGTATAGCTTCTCATGAGCGCTGTCTCGGACTCCACACCACCGCGCCGGTTCAAAGTTCTGCCAGATCCGGCCCAGGCAGATCGCCACCCACTGCCGGAGCAACGGGTGTGGGTCAGAGAGCTGCTCCAGACAGTTGGCGATCAGGTTACCCTGCAGACAGGCCTCCTGAGGGGCAAAAAGTTTGATGTTTTTTTTTAGATGTCTGGCTTTAACCTGTTATTGGAGAACATTTCCAGTTAAACACCAACTGACGTATCCTGGCCATGATTACTCGTGGCTAAAGCTGGTTTTTCATTGTAGTATTACGGCTGTGACAATAAAGGCCTGACTGGAGCCTAATCCTCCTAAGCAGCACAGAGATTTCAGGCTGACTTTCACATCATTAGTTAATAAATCACCACTAACCTCTAAACCTCGTACTGTGAGTTTTGGACAGAGAATATTATGAGCTTGAAAAAGAAGTACTTCAAACATTTATTCATCAACTATTAACAAAGGGGATTTAATCTATCAAAGTCTGCAAAGTAATGTTTTTCTACAGACCGCTCTTCTGGCATATTAATATTAGGTATTGTTTCCTCCTCTGGAAAGAAAATCCATGTTATGTAAACCAAGATGATAAACCAGACAGTCTAAAGCCACGACGTCAGAGCTCTGCAGTGTCATTAAAACCATCTTTGAGAGTTGATCCTTCTGTTGCAATGTTGAACACGAAGGTCTTCATGGGTAAGAAAACAGTACAATGAAAAAGTATTTGCACTTTTTAAATAAACAACTTTTTTTCCTTTCTGTCACACATCAGATGAAATCGAACAAATAAAGGTAAGCTGACTAAATATAGAAAAAAGTTTAATGTGAGAGCTTTATTTGAAAAGGGAAACAGCTTAACAATATAAATATATGACCATTTTAGTGAAGGCTGGGATCGTTTGGTATGAAATCATTTTTTGCATCTTTCTTGGC
>NW_015150579.1:738746-765665 GCF_000732505.1 Cyprinodon variegatus
ATTGTTTTTATTTTAAAACAATATTAAAGGTTACAGATTATTTATCTTATATCTTCATTATATGGTATATTATATTATCTAGCTCTCCTAGAGTTTTTACCATTAGATTGTTGTTTCTTATGTAATTTTGTGACATACAATAAACAAAACAAGGCATTTAAAAACAGTTTAATAAACAGTCAGTAGGCTTACTAAAAAAAATAATTATTAGCTTAGCCAAAAAAAAAAACTTAATTAAATGTAATTGTGGTTATAATACAATTTGCCACTGCTAAGCTTTCTGAAGGTCTTTGCACAGTAAAAAAACAAAACAAAAAAAAAAACTTGTTTTCAGCTTTAAATCCTTCAATTTCCTGTTTAACATTAGAAATAAACAAGAAAATGAAGAAAGGGAGCAAGAATATAGTCTCTCTGTAATGTCATGATCATCTATTATTTACAGAAACCAGCAGGAGACGAGGGGAGCGCTCGGTTTACAGAGAAATATCCATGAAGGATTGGCGTTTCTGAGCCTGACGGCACGTACATGTTCTTTGATTTGTCACATTTATAAAATGGAATATCAGAGACGGGCACATGAGTGGAAATAAATGACTCCAATAACAACCACAACTAGACAGAAATATAACTAATATTTCCTTTCAGGAATTGTTTGGGCGTCTTGGTGTACTCGGTGAAATGATGAGCTACAATATCCCGACATTTCGCCGTTGGGTATTTGATGAGCAGCAGACATAAAAGGCTTCTGGGATTGCGCGCAGGAGGCTGGGGCAGAAGGAAGTGACTCACTAGTGATAAAGTGTCACCACATAGGTGGCTGGGGCCGAAACGGAGGCTGCAGAAGTAACTGCTTCCGACAATACTGTCACATAAGCAATATCTACTGGATATATACAACAGGTGAGAGGGATGACAGCTGCCGCTTAGAGAAGCCTGTTTCCTAGTTAAAGAAGTGAATTAATAATTTGTCATGGACTTCTTCTGGAGGTCAGTTTGGAGCCACACATGTAAAGTCAAGCTGGTTCCTACCTGCCCTGTGTTGTAACTGTTGACGATGACGGCTAAGATGAAGACGGCCATGGTTCGATGTTCAGCCTGAAAGAAGGAAAACCATCTCTCAGCTCCAACATGGTACGAGGGGCGTTCAACAAGTAGTGCCCCTGATACACTTCCAGATGTTTGATCCAGCTGAAATTTTGCATGTGACGTTATTTGAATCTCTATAGATTAAGTAGCAATTTACAGCTGTGAACTATTTGTGGTTTCTGACTTACAGGTGTTTGAACTGAGTAAAGCATGAATGGAGCCTGTTGCGTGTCGAGCAATGAGCCGGTTTATCTATTGGAAAGGACTCACACCACAGGAGACTTTTGATTAAATTAAAGTAACTTGTGGTTGTGAGGCCCGTTATATGACCTTGCGAAATGTTTTACAAGGTTATATTATGAGACATTATCACTATAGGTTACTTTCATTAGAACAAAAGTCGCCCGTTTTCTCCCGTAAATCAGAAACCACAATAAGTTCAGAGCTGTAATTTGCTATTAAATCTACAGAGATTTAAAATACTTAACATGCAAAGTTTCAGCTTGATCAAACATTTGGAAGTAGGCCAGGGGCATTACTTATTAAACGGCCCTCGTAGGTAGGGCTGAGCAATATGGCTGGAAAATGTATCGCAATATGAGCCTTTCATGTCAATCGATACTCATTATTGAGCAACTTTTTTGTTTTCCAATTTCTAATGAGCACCAGCGGAGATTGGACGGACTAAAACTGTTACCCTAACCTTATTTAAAGGTAACTTTTAAAAAGAGGTCAGCCAAAGCACCAACCTTGTTATCTTTTCTGTTAAGAGTTTAAAGGCTAAATCCTTTCCTCTGTCTACATCCCCCAGAATGCTTTGCAGTTCTGGGTCAGAGTTCAGTAAAATTATAGGAAATTCTTTTGGAAGTATTGTTTTATGGTTATTGATCAGGGGTCTATTGCGATACATATTATTGCTTTATTGCCCAACCCTAATAATTTAACAGCTTTGCATCACTTGAAACCGGAACAATCACATTATTCACTTTATACTTACAGGCATGTAACTGTCAGCTAACACAGACAGGAAGTACTTGTGTCCATTGTCTTTCACCAGGTCAGCTTGACATGACTGTAATGATGGAGAGAAGAGCTGAGAGGTTTCACTCGTCATTCAGAGTTAGCCTTATTATTATCTTTCCCCCAGGAGAGAAACTCTTAACACTGTGGCTGACAAAAAAAAAAAAAAAAAGCTATTATGAAATCACAACCCTTTAAAAAGAGCTGATATGAAGCAATTTGTAGATTTGCACCTTGGAGTTTTCCAAAAAACACAAAATATAACAGTAAGTTTTCTAATAATCTACACAAACTGAAGCTGGAGTCACTTTCAATTCATGAATTTTGTACTAAATTGTGTACTGTGTACTCAATATCTTCTGTTCAAAATGAGCTCTAATTCTGCCTCCGACCTTTTTGTGTTACATGAGCTTGGTAAAAAAAAACTTATATTGACAAAGAGAACAATCACAAAGCTAAAATTTCATTTAAGCCCACTGGAAAAATGATCTAGAAACAAATAAACATTTCTTAAATTAAGTGTATTTATCCTTAATTTGAGTAGGTAAATGAGATAGTTTGCCAGTGGAATGAGTATTTTTACTCTTAAAATAAGATATTTAGATAATATGCACTTGAAATAAGATAATGTAATTGCTTTTTCTTAGTTTAAGTGTAAATTGTCTTGTTCCATTGGCAAGCGGTCTCTTTTACCTCCTCAATCCAAAAAACAAATGCACTTATTTTAAGTAAAAATGACTTCTCTAGATTTCGATTTTTTTCCAGTGCCCACTTAGAGATTGCTTTGCTCTTTACACTTCAAGAAAGGAAGCTCCCGCGTATCGAGAAGGACGCACTCCTCCATATTGCACATATGGATCTGATTCTACATGAGGCAGATGTATGTAGATAGAATGAAAAATAAAATCCCTTGCATTCTCTTTATGTATGAGCAACAGGGAAGAATAACCATGGACTGTGGCTCATAGAGTTTAAAATATAGAAGAATCATTCTGAATTGAACACATTATTTGGAAAGTGACCAATAAACAACATAAATAAATATATGAACAAAATAAATAAATCAGTTCTTGATACTCAGTGAAAACTTTGGAATTTTCTGCTTAGAGAAAATCTTTCTCACCCTCTTAAACTAACCGATAACCAGGCTGAAACTCATGGTTTAGGCGCCTAAAGCTTGCATAATAACAGGCAATTCTGCATTTTGTGAGGAAACGGTCCCAACTGCATGATGGGATGGCCATATGAGCAAAAATGAGAACACCACCACAATCCTCTGATGTCAAGGAATTTGGGAAGTTCTGGAAATCATAAGGCACCTCATGGAATAACTTATAGAGTAGTGGTTGCATGACAGAAACCTAAAATCCTCATCATCATCTTTATTTGTAGAGCGCTTTAAAAGAGCTACAGCTGAAAACAAAGTGCTGAACATAGCTAAAGATAATAAAACACAATAAAATAATAAAATACAGCATAACTATATAAAATAAGGCAATAATATGAATTTGCTTAAGCTAAATAAACAACCTCAAAACAACTAAGTCCTGCCAGTGTTAAAAGCCAGTGAATAAAAGTAAGTCTTGAGCCGTGTTTTAAAATTCTGCAGGGAATAAAACATTCAGAATACCTTTAAAGATAAAAAATCAATAATCACATAAACAAATTTGGTATTCAGACCTTTTTTAGGCTCCAAAATAGCTATTTATAGTAACACTAATAAAGATTTTGATAATAAACAATGTTAATAAGGATGTAGAACATTTATTGGTAACAGTTACTGTTAAAAGATGTGGATTGTCTTGGTTTCAACATCATGAAACTGTAATTTTTACCTGCAGCTGATTTTTCATTAGTTTAACAAAGCAACAATATCAATAAATATATAAAAACTATACTATATAATTATACTATATAAAACATATATAAAATATCCTCTTTTTATCATTCAGATGGTTTGTTATTGGCAAGAGTTGTAGGGGAAAACAGAATGCCATGCTTAGACTCTAAGGCCTTAAAAGTTTTGTGCCGTTTCTTACGTGGTGCCACTTCTTACCCTAAGTTTTCTAACAAGAATATTGCTGTGTTGATACTTTAGCCCTAAAGCATTCAGTCATTGTTAATTAAATATAAGCCCAACTGAAGTAAAAGACCTCCCTCCTGCTTCCATCCATCGCTGTTATGTTTTACTCATCCAGAGGGAGGCTGTGAGGAAGCTGGCAAAATGCTTTTACTGGACAATTATGGAGCAACTCTATTATCTCTATGAAGCTGTCAGAAAAATAAATTCCTCTACAGTCACTATGCTGATTAAACATTGATTAAACAACATTTTATATGCAACCCTAACTTCTTTATTTTTTCATAAATTTCAATTTGAAGCTGATTCCAAGTGTTCTGCTTATATTAATATGAAAGTGAACCAACTAAAGAATTGAATAAAACAAGAGCAAAATACTTATCTGTGTGTGTGAGTGTTTTACAGTACTTACACTGTCAACGGCCAGGATTTTAGCCCAGATGAACACCAGCAGCGGCCGCAGCTCCCTGGCTGAACTCTGGAGCAGCTTTAACACATATGGGAAGATCCCCACAGAAAGAGCCTGCAAAACAAAAACAAACTCAGCGCCAGTGTTTACGGGGCAGGGAAAAATGCAGACATGTAAGGAAAGAATAAAGGTTTTATATTATAACATCAATAATGGGAGATTATTGTTAATAATTATCAAAGGGAAAAAATACACAAAAGATCTAAATTACAAAGCATTTTGAGTCGATTTAATGTAATAAAAGTAAAGGTAAAAGTTCCTGCTTCCCATCATTAGAAGAAAAAAGTTAACGTGTTCTTCTCAGCAAAAAAAGAGTAGAGGTTTTTTATGACTTATCTAGTTCTATGAAACATAATATCATTAAAGTTATTAACTCTTCGTGTAAACTTATTGGAGCAGCTGCCACTCTTTGTTCATCAAATAATTGGATTCCCTCTAACGTGTGACTCACTGTTCATTCCCTCTGAATAGAAGGTAAGCTTTATTATTTACTAGAGGGAGTAAATATGACTATAAATTCTAAACTAAAGGTAGTTTATTTAACCGACAGGTGTTTGTAGGGGTATGAGAAAAAAATCGGTGTGGTGATATATTGTGATTTCATGTCTGCCCAATATAATATCAATCTTTTAGTTCCTAATATGGATTCATTTTTATTTTCTTTTATTTAAAACAATGAGCTACTTCTGCCCTGCCAATAGATAGATAGGGCCGTGGAGCCCATTTGCTGTGTGCTGCAGCACTATTTCTGTAGTTGAGGCAGTCACAGTAGAAGATGTGGACTGACTCAAACCCCAAACAACATGGATTCTTTTCAACATATACAGCACATGCTTTTTTTTAATCAATAGATTTCATTTTTGATAGCTGGGAAAAATATCACAATATATAGTGATATTGCACTATCTTGATAATATCGCATCATTAACCAAGTGTCGTGACACGTATGGTATCGCAACAAGCCAATACTCACCACTAGGTGTTTGTTTATGCCCTTTTAGGAAATGTTTGAGCATCAGATTATAAAACAAAATACGCCACTAGATCAAGATAACGTGAGTAAATAGGATACTTGATTTGATTTTTTTTCTAAAACCCTTCATACTTCAAGTGACAGTCCTTTCCACTTTGCAAAGTTAGTGTTTTATTGCAGATTTCCAAATCTCTCAGATTATTTAGATATATTCCATAAAAATACAGTTATCACCATCGTGACCTGCATGTTGTTAGGATTATTTTTATCATCCATGTCTGTGCTTGTTAAACCCAAATACAGCCTGCCTTTTAAACCAGTTTTTTTTTACATTGTCCCCTTGATTTTACATTATTACATCATTTTTCTACTCACCCATATTAGTTTTGTGTCATTTGGAGCTGTTCTGGAAATATTCGGTTTTGTTATATCCAGGTAACCTCTTCCTATGGGCAACGAGTTGAAGGCACAAACTGAACTGTTCATAATTTATTCTTTATGGTTTATTCTTTACGCCAGTATTCAAAACATTTAGGTGAATCACTGTCCCCCAGACATCCGCGGTTATATTTTTTATATTTATATCTTTTCAAAACAAAGCAGAGTATGACGTCATCAGCGCGCGCCGGACTGGAGTTGTGACAGGCAGCCCGGGCCACAGGCGGCTACGCCCTACCCCTTCTATTTGTTCGGCTAGCTAATCTGAATCGTTCAATTCCATTTCGACAGAGAGATCATGTGTGGTAGCAGCACTAGACATCTTCCAGGCATGTGAGTAAAACTAGCAGCAGTTCAGCGGACAGGATGAATGAATGGTAGCCGGCGCACGCGGATGATGTCATACACACTCTGCTTTGTTTTTCAAAAATATAAATATAAAAAAAATATAACCATTGATGTCTGGGGGACAGTGATTCTCCTTCATGTTATGAATGCTGGCGTACCATAAAGAATAAATTATGAACAGTTTAGTTTGTGCCTTCAAGTCGTTGCCCATAGGAAGACGTTACGTGGATATAACCTAACTGAATATTTCCAGAACAGCTCCAAATGACACAAAACTAATATGGGTGAGTAAAACATGATGTAATAACTTAAAATCAAGGGGCCAATGTAAAAAAAAAAACGTGTTCCCCTTTAAGTGTCAAGAGTTGTGATTTCAAATGCAGTTTATCTAATTAGGACAGTAAAAAGTAATCATCTTCAATATGTACATCAAGATTTGGGAATGAAATAGTTGTCCTTGTTCTAAAACCACTACAGTACCTAATATCTAGATATAGCTCGAACCAGTGAAGCCTCCTTATGTACAATTATATCTATGATGTAATGATGTGATGATGTGGCAGGGTGTGACACTGGAAATGTATAAAATGCTTTAACTGGTATTCTCAGCCGACTTTCTGAAGAAGTGAGTCTGGTGGTAATTGCTGGCATCTATAAATTATGACAATGTATGATGGATGGTGACAATTTCTGTCAAAATCTGCTGTCATGCATCATAGTAATTTAATACATAAATGTTTGTTCCAAGTGATCAATTCTCAGGAAAGAATCGGGGAGAGAAAGCTTAAAGATGTAAACATAGAACTTTACTTTACAACTGTAATGATATTCAGGATTTGACTCTTCCATAAATTCACCCAGCAGTGTCTAAATATAAAAAAAAAAAGAGATGAACGGACCAGACTGACAGCCCAAGGTCCCAAATCCAGAAACCGTCCGAGCAGGTCCAGAGCCCTCAGCCGATGCACTTGACTGAGAAGGACCTGAAAGAGAGCAAGAGAGAGCGAGAAAACGCTTGTCAGGGGTGTGCCTTCAAAAATGGAAGGAAGTCTGAGATTAAAGGAAGAATGAACAGCAGGGAAAAGGGCAGAGAGGGTTGAGTGAAACAGGTGGCGCTTCCACCACCTCTGCTGCCATTACATGCCAGATCCAGAGCCATTACATGCCTATGTGGGCAGCTATGTGCTTCCTCTTGGCTGCCATTTTTTAAAGGCTAACAGTGTTATTAGTGTGTGACACCATCTGAATGGCTGCTGTATCTTACCTGTGCTGATATAATGAAATACTGACGCCAACTGGGAATAACTTCCATAGCTGTAGTGGACACAGTGGGCTAATTATAGGATGCATATGGCAGGTGCTAAAAATACACAAATGCTTATGTTTGCTAAGATTATGCAGTGAAGCACTAAAACCCCGTGTGAAGGCAGGACACCGGACCAGCTCAACGTGACTGTCACAGTGTGCGTGGGAACGAGCATATGGAGGACCGCAGACTCACACAAGCATCTCCACCTACACACGGTACAAGAACAGAGTCCTTAGGGGGACGTCGGCCTGCGAGCGTGACCATACAAACAGGGGGGAGGCTGGGGGAAGACCGAACCCGTGGCTGCCTACAGTTCTTATGGGGAGCGTGGGAATGTGGTGTATTTGAACGTGACGCAGGTGCCGCAGAAAAGCCACAGGGCAACAACCCAATCCGAACCTCTCCCCCTGGTGCAAGCATAGAGCTGACTAAATCCATATCTTTCTCACGTTCTCATCATCACCGAGTGCATTGGGTGTGCATTATTCATAAAGTAGAAGGCCTGGAAGGGATGGAAATAAAATCCCAGATCAACGCAGCAACATAACAGAGAACGTGAGTGTGTTTTTACCTCCTCGCATCTTCACCTCTGTTTTACACCTGTGAGTAAGCAGTCCCTCCTATCACCCTGTGTGTCTGAGCATTAGAGCGAATCATTTTGCCGGGCTTTGCAAAAGTATTCGCGCTCCATGAACTGCATCACGTTTTGTCAAATTCCTACTGCAAACTTCTTAGCTCTTTATTCAAAAGTAGAAAAGTAGAAGGTAAAGCAACCCATCTGTAGCAACTGAGAAGCACCAAAATATAATAAACTGGCCTTTAATGTAATCCAATACAATTGGATTCAAATCTGTAAATAAAGGTTTGCTAGAAAAATGAGTGAACAAATTGCATCATTTGAATTAAAAAAACAACGTGGAAAGTTCTGGAGAAGGTGGGCATTTAAGAATAGTTTATAAAACAGAGTGGAAATAAAAAAGTGTTTTATTTTTAATATCATCACGCATCGTATGTTGCAATGCCCTCTTTTCCAAATTGTTTGGATCCCTACTTTAAACCAAGACATGGCCACCCCTGTAAACTGACAAGAAGTGCAAGAAAAGGTCAATCAGAGAAGCGTTATGGTGAACATAGCATAAACCTAGAAGAAAACCTGTTAAAGGCTGCAAAAAAAAAAAAAAAGTTCAGATTGGGAAAGAGCTGCATCGTTCAGCAGGGCATGAGTTAGAATGACAGGGTTGCTCCTGTAACTTGCATTAAAGATGGGGGGGAATAATTACTGATTCAGCAGGGGTAAAACTCTCCAGCTACAGCTTAAAACCATATCTGCTTTTTCCTTCCACTTCCCGATCATGCATAGATTTGATTTGGTCTACCAGTTTATATCCTAATACTGTGTGCTGCAGCTGCAAAATGCTAAAAAAATTTAAGGCTTTATGTGCATCGTGTTGCTTAATAACGATAATCGCATGTAGAGGAACAAATAGGTGTGAATTCTTCTTTGTTACCAAAACACAGAAATCCTGTAATCCCTTTACACAATCTGCTAATCCTTTTAGATGAAATGGCTGTTGTCAAGACAACGCAGCTTTTCCAACCTCCTCAGATGTGTTGGTTGCTCATTTTACTAAAGAGCATTATTGATGGTTTATTCTTTTTTGCCTGCTTTGTGTCAATCATTCATCCTTTAAATGGAATGTGAGAATACTTTGACATCAACTCATAAACCCTAAAGAAATGTAAATACATCTATGTGTTAAAGTGCACAGGCTTGTCCTGTCATGTCAGACACCTTAAGTACCCTTCAGATCTTTTTTCTTATGACAGTAGAAAGCTGCAGGAAGATGCACAATCTGAAAGGCTACTGCAGCTGTTTCCCTGTCGTTCCAAAACAAGCAAACGCACACTGTCCACATGCTTTCAATCATGCTGCCTTTTTCCTTGGCTTTTAACGGGTCTCGATGGGCCCCGCTGTATGGATGTGCCTCTGCTAGCAGCGCGCTGACTCAGCAGGAAATTACCATTCAGCACGGACAGCTCCATGCTGCTACTACGATGTGATATAATGCCACACTGCCAGCGTACCACCCTGTGGGGAAGATGGCGGCAGAGGTGGGAGGACGAGAACACGGCATCAGAGTGCAGCCCTCCCCCCAAAATGTAACATCTCAAGCAAGCACAGCAGCAGCCACTGACATGGGTTTAGCTATAGGGCTGTAATACAGGAAATTGGCCCGAAAGTCCTGAACTGAACTTCCATCAAAGATTGTCATGCTCCTGAGGTAAGAGGTGGAAAAAAAGAGAATGCCTGATGTAATAAATTATAATAAATTAAGACTCAGGTCTCAGCATAAGAAGAAGTCCCTGTAGCAGTAATATTCCAGGTGCAATCCTGGCAGATGATTGGTGAGTTTAATCAAGATGCTATTGCTTCATAATGGAAAATAAAGCCCTTTCTGTGCAACCTGCATCACCCATAGTTTTACATTTCAGGAATTGCCAACAGCAACACATTATGCAGTTAGAGTGGGTTTAAAGATATAGTTCACATAATGGGGAAGGCTTTGATTCGGAGAAGTCATGGGTAAAAGTCAACAAAAACTTATTAGTCAGGCCAAAATCAAGATTTCCATCATTTTTTTTCTTGTATCAAACTTTTGTTTGTGTTTTTTTTTTATTCTAAAGTAATTTTCTAACACAAAATATACAGATTCAGTGACAAATCTGTTCAGAAAGGGGGAATAACCGATTTCAAATGCACTGATTTTGCATGCTTTAGAGAAGGGGTCAGAAAACATGGTGCTTGCGGGCCCTCGAGGACCACATGGTACCTTCAGCCATCTTTTGAAAACAGTAGAAGTCTCCAGTGGGCTCAGTTTGAAACTTATTTTATTTTGTTGCTCTTCTTTTTTAATCATATTTGCATTTATAGATATTTCATAGCAAAACATCTAAAGGAACATTATACATTAAAAAAAAAGTACCCATGAAGTAGCCCTCTGCCTTAAAAAGGTCAGTGAACCCTGCTTCAGAGGACTGCAGGCTTGACTAGCACATATAACTGTAATCTGGAGCAATAGTTAATCAGAATATTATATTTAATCCTACAGGATGTCACCAACAACTGTTTCTGATAGTAACAGCTTTCCAGATAAAAATGCTCTTTTGGTTCTGACTGAATACAATGTGCTCTATCTCAGGCTGAGATTATGCTCCAAGCTGTAAATCTATCCACTGCTTCTCTTTTTATCTGCAGACGCATGCTCTCCTCACTTTCTCAGTGTCTAAAAGAAATCAAGCATTCAGTGAACTTGTAGAAAAGTTTTAACAACTGATTTCTAAGCCATCCCACTCTTGTGTATGCACACATGTTGGATGTTATGCATGCAAATGAAGTGCCTTAATATGATCATTGCACAAGTGCTAATTATGAAAACAGATTAAATAAAGCCAGAAGTAGAGAAAGTTAACTGAATCAAGCACATAACAGAAAGCACAGCAAAGATCCTCTTCCGGTAACTAACTGATGGATACGTTTGTTTGTTTTGATGATCATTAGTAATCAATTCATGGTTTCCAAGGTTTGAAGACGTTTCAATTCCCCTCCAGGAAGCTTTCTCAATTCAATTGTCTGGATCCGCAGTGAGTTTGAGGCTTTATATAGACTATCACAGGTTACTGTGTGATTCTAAAAGATACTCATGAGGACCTAGTCAATAAAAGTGGAACAATATTGTGAAAAGTATGATATAGCAATGTTGGTAGTTTGAAGAAAGAACCGATGCAATAAAATTTCATAGACTCTTCTTTTTCTTTTCAAACCATGCATCACCCTTTGTTCTTTTCAGCTTCGATTATAAACTAATGTACCTAAATCGGCATGTATAGAGCTAAATATTGATAACAAGGCTGAAGCCTGCAGTATAATTCAATGTATAGCATTAATCTCTTAATTCCACTTTACTTGGTACTAATCCCAATGCTTGTAGGCATCATTAACTAGTGATGTACTCTATCTACAGTTTCAAACAGACTATTAGGAGATTTTAGAATGACACCACCTGTGGGGGGGGGGGGGGGGGGGGTTGACACAAGTATTTTTTAATATAACTAACTTGTTTGACCCATCAATCACAGACCTGATTCAGATATTTTATAAAGTGAACATGTCAGGAGTGACAGCGGTGACAGTCAATCACACACAAAAAAAGAGGGTTGACCAATAAGGAGCTTGTTGGTGGTCTAAGCTCAGGGACGCGGGCTTTAATTTGACCGCAGTTTTCTGCATGATCCTAGTGCTCGACAAATGTCTGCGTACTGTAGGATAGCAATGTTTTTGGACAGTAAAAAGTGCAGGGGACCAAAAGAGACGTTTGAAAATGTGCAGGGGTTAAGTCGCCTTCCCAAAATTAAATCCATGGTATGGAATGACTTATCTTAAGAATTATTTGTTGTCTTTTTGTTTTGTTTTTTTAAATCAACACATACATTTTTTTTATGCATTTAAGATAGATTTTTCTACAGTTGAAAAGACAGAAGAATAAAAAAAGGATGAAAAATAAAAAGAAAGATGAAGAAAAAGCATATAAGGGCTGTAGAAAATGATGGAAGAGTGAAAGAAGGTAGGACACAAGAAAGCAAGGAAGAAAGCGAGGACATAAGGAACACAAGCAAAGGAGTTCATAAAATAAATAAATAAATATTTTAGATAGGTCGATAGATGGAAGTAATAAAGAAAGAATACTGACCAATTTGAAATCTTTGTAGTTTGTTTAGATTGGACATAAAATATTAAAGCAAAAAAAGCGAAACATAAAAAAAACTAGCATAAATTTTACTTTGATGTTAATCTGTGTGCAGATCATGTCTGGGCTAAAGCATGAGTATAAAACATTATGACGTGTTTGTGTGTGTGCATACCTGCAGAACTATAGGGAGCTGTTCAGGAGGGTTTCTGTTCTCCACACCCATAGTCAACCACACCTGAAACGCAGTGAGCTGTTCTGCGAAGAATGGACTGTGCTGTGGACACAAACAGCAGATGTAACAGATGTTAGAGATTCGCACAGAGCTGACTCTCAAACACACACAGCCACTCCGCGGCGACTAGCTCATCATTTCATAAAGGGTCCAACATAATGAGCTGAGAGATGACACTGCACTGCAGTAACAACATAAATCCCGATCAATCACACTCAGCTTCCCGTCCCTCTGCCCGATTGGCTGCTGGCTGCACGTTATTTGATCATGCTGCGAGGTGAAATTACAGCAGGAATTATGCAATCGTTTGGTTCACTGATGGATGTTGAGGAGGGAAATAGCAGCGCTGCAAAGGATTGATGGATTCATTCATGAATAATCGTAGCCGGAGAAAAATACTCCCTGAAACCCTGACCTTTTCATTGGTGTGTGGTTTTTACAGGGAATGCTGCGTAGATGGCATCTTAAAGATAATCTGTTTATAGGACTAACAGAAAAAATAGATGAAGTAGTTTGGAAAAAAGCCCTACCCTCTTTATCCATTTCACCAACTATAACTTGTCAAAAACACAGAGTAAACATACAAACTGCTAGTCAGCAAATAATTCAAGGGTTTAAATGCTGTAATGTCAGAAGACTTTTCCAAAATGTATTGAAAAGGATAAATAGTGTTTTGACATTATTTTAAAGATAAATGTAAAGAATAAATGTTTCAAATTATCAAAAATTGATATCTATCAGGGGTGTAAACAGGCTTAGGAATAACTTTAGGTTGCAATTTCTAGAATTAAAAATGTAAAATAAATTAGTATGGCCTGAAGTAGTGGAAAATTTTAAGTAATGTACTGAGCTTTCCATTTAAAATTACTTATTTCTATTAATATTTTCTGACTTGCCTCATAGTCCTCTTAGTGTGGGTAATGGCCCAAATTTCTAATTTTGAGAAAAAAATACAAAGGCTTAACCAAATCGGGTCGAGAGTCGTCAAAGCTGCTCTTGACACGCATCTCACCTTAATGTAGACAAGCATCAAAATTAGGCAGCAGAAGCTTTTTTGCTGCTTCTAACGCTTGCGGTCCGAACGTAGCATAAGTGTCAGCCTGTGCAGATGTTTTTCTGTATTAATATAATTCTAATATACATTTTTCTGACAGCCTCAAAATGTTTAAATACGCAATGAATCTCTCTGGCATTGTCCTCATTTGCGGTGGATTTTTTTGGATGCAAGTTTGCGCCTGATATTCAAAAGTACTAAAAAAGCTGCAAAAGTGTGAGAGTGAGTTTTAGATTTAGATAA
This sequence comes from Cyprinodon variegatus, assembly GCF_000732505.1. Classification (NCBI taxonomy): domain Eukaryota; kingdom Metazoa; phylum Chordata; class Actinopteri; order Cyprinodontiformes; family Cyprinodontidae; genus Cyprinodon; species Cyprinodon variegatus. The sequence continues at coordinate 752,747 of NW_015150579.1, forward strand.
TTGCTTTGTATCTGGTAAATGTTTTAATTTACATATCCATCACCCAAGAATTTGTGAAATTTGGTCATTAGAATATGATCTGCATAGTGATAAAGGCACAAGTTTATTAATAAGTTTGCACGCACCATCTGCTGAACTTTACACCTTCTTTGAAGATCTTCTCTGTGTGTAAAAAACATGTTTTAAGAAATTCAGCCCCTAAGACATAAACGTATCTTTCCACAGGGCCAAGGTAAGTTTGAAAGTGTTTTACATTCTGAGAATTATTAGTATTAAAAACTGTCTTAATCGAATGAAAGTTTCTTTGAAGATCAACAATAAAGTCTGTTCAAAATTTAAGCAAAAATAAAAAAAAGACATTTTGGAGATTTTTGGTTTATTTTGTAGATGCTTTGGTTTGATTTGACTATATGCATTTTTAGCACCAATTTTAAAAAAGCACCAAAAAAATAATGCGCATAGCCAAAGAACAGCAGACTACTCTATTTCTGAATCCAACACAGAGCGGGAAGCTCTGCTTTAACATTCCTCAGGGGCTTAATTATGATGCTGGTAAGTGTTTTCATTCTGAGTACCAGGAAGGCAAACTACCCCCAGGGGAGCCATGGAGAAGAAGCTCACCTCTGAGGGCAAGGTTGGTTGGGGGTTGGTGGTGGTGGGGGGGGGATTAAAGGGCCAAAACACAGGTAGCAACTCTGTGATCCATCCAGAATCAAAATGAGTCGATCAAGATATATGAGCTCATCATCAGCTCAATAAGCCTCTTGCAGCATGTTTTCATTGAACTCAGCATCTCTATCAGAGTCCCCTGCCATGTCAGTAAATATAACAATAAACACACTGGTGGCTGAAAGTGCAGGGCCAGTGGTTTCAGAAAACCGTTTTTTATTTGACACACGCTTGAGTTATAAGAGCTGACATTTTACAATGTTATCCCCTGAGAATGTGTGAGTATGAGTAATTATTAGAGAAGGTGTTGGTGCTGAAGGGAGGAAAGCTGCAAAGCAATCGAGAACAGTTTGGTGTTCATGGACATCAGCAGAGGACAGAAGCCATCCATCAAGGCTCAACGTCCTGTGATCACAGACATTCTCATTGTCGCTTATAAAAACAGCGGCAACGGGATTTGTTCACGTTTTAAAAGTGTGAGAGTGCTGGTTTATCCCTCAACTACATGTGTGTGTGCACACTTACTCTGAAGGCGGTGCCCTCCTCGATGATGGTAGGCAGCTGAGAAAGGCAGATGTCCACGGCCAAGTCCCAGGCTTGCCTGCAGAGAATTAGCACAGAGACCAAAGAATTACATCATCCTCAAAAACAACCAGAATCAAGTAGCAGAATAACACATAGAAAAGTTTATCCTGTATTAAAATAAGTTTTACCACAACAAAGAATTATAAAACGATGACGCAGTAAATAAAACATATTAATGGCAGTAATGATGAAAATAATTACCGGTAGGTGTTTATTGCGCATTTGTGGCAATAACATCCTACCTCAATAGGAAATAATTAAAAGAATACAAGAGAAGAGTAATAAGGTGCTTGTAATAAATATTTTATTTTCAGTAAAACTAAAATGATGCAGTAATGATGCATGTGTTGAAGGGTTTATGCATATAAGCTTTCTTAAAATGTATATTAATAAAGCAGAGTCATGTTTAAAAATGAAAAGAATTACCCCTTTATGCATTACTTATGATTATATATAAAACTGATTGGATGCAAACATATTATAGACTCTTTAGACCACCTGGGTTTGAAAATAGCATTTTATCCAGGTCTAATGTATGAATCAAAAGGTATTTCATTTACCTCGATCACATCTTGTCAAATACAGCTACATTGATTTTTAGATTGTATGTCAGTGCAGGTCAACACCAGGACTAAGGTGGCGTTTATAACCGTACATTCAAATCCATTTTTCTCAGACCAGATAGTCCCTCCTGTATTGTTCTCCGCGTGCTTTAGATTCCCATCCAATGGGTCTTGCAGAGGGCAGTGAGGAGCCTTTAATCCCCCCCTGCTATACACCAGCTCTCCTCCCATGGTCATCATTTTTAATTCATGGAGTTATGCAACCCACATCAAACCTTATCACAGCTTCTCTTTTCTCCCTTTCTGTCCGTCTCCTCGAGTCTCCACTTTTCAGCTCCTTCTTCTTGCAGAAAATTAAACTCGCAGCCTCGGTGGGGCTTTTTCCTCTTGGTTAGCATGAGTTAGAGGTTGATTCATGCTCCCAGTCGACGCACAGCGATGTAATGCGATGCTGAATGAGTGACGCCAAGTTCACTCTGTCTGAGACTCTTTCTACTACTCAAATGGCTTTTCCCATTATTCCAGTGTAATATAATAGAGCTGCATTCCTAGTTGACAGCAAAGAGCAAAACATGTAATGGACTCCCTGATGAATGTGCAACATGAAAACATTTAAAGGTGGCTTGATGTGGGGCATTTCTGTCCGCAGCAGCACAAAGAGTTAGCGCTTTTGTTAAAACTTTGAGAGAGAAAAGCTGAGTGCATTTCTTGGAGGAGATGCTGCTCTTCAAACGGCCTTCTTTAGCTACATACAATGCTGTTGTACCTAAACTAGACCTAATTAGGTCTACAGCGATAAAACTCAACTGAAGTTGGGAGGGAAGTAACAGAAAAGTACTCCTAAATGTCAAACATGGTGCTGGCAATGTAGTTCTCTGGTGCTTTTTAGGAAGTGGACAACTTGCAGCGATTGACGGGAGCCATTGTCTCTGCTCTATGGTAAAAAACCCAAAAGAAAGAGGAGAAACTTAAAAGTTTAAAAGCACTAGGATCATGCAGTGGAACAATCATCTAAAGTGGATTGCAGAAAGTAAAAAAAAAAACACTGGATTTTAATCTGGCTTAGATGCTGAAGATATCCCTAAGCAGCCTGTTTATGCATACTTGTGTTATGCTGCCCTGAATTCAAAAAGTTAAATGATCTAAAGCATTTAAATGAGAGCAACAAAAAAAGTGGAAAATCTGTTAGGTTCCAAAAACTTTAAAAAGCCTGTAAACTCTCTGTATAGTTTTAAATTTTCTTTTTTTGGAATGCCTGTAAACTTTTTTCATATACAGTTTCTTAATAACAGTAAAATAGAAGGTATGACCAAAAGCTCATACAAAGCAAGCACTTCTTAACGTGCACCTAATGTGTACTTTTCCAAATCAGGTACGAAAACACTACATAGGTTTCCTAACTTGATCTGAAGCTCTGCAGAAAAAACATTTTCAATGCACAGATCGATTCTTGCTGGTATGTATGGAACCCATCATGATAGAGGCAAACACCATGTTATCAGGAAGAATGCACTCTAAAGATGGAAGCTGTCCCAAGTTTAACATGACACCGTTAACTCGCTCGCAAGAACGAAAAAGTGACTCATCACCACAGCTCGTGTGTGTGTTCAGCGTGAAATGGAGGGACAGCCAACAGCAGGGCAGTGTAGGGGAGCATTTGGCGGCTGACTAAGCTCTTTTCTCCGGTTGCCCGCAGAGAGTGGTGCAACAACATCCACCAATATAAAACGGACACTCTACTGGCATTGAAACGGCTCGCAAGGGAGTAATCAGCCGTAGGCTCATTTGCCTTACGCCATTCTGCTGCATTTGAATAACAATAGCTGTTTGTGTTGTGACACTAACATGAATCAGCAAGCCCTTAAAGTACTTATTCCCCCCCTCTCCATTCTCCCCGGCCCAGTACATGCTGGCCCAAACTTTTATTTTCCTACTTGCCTTTTATCTGTAGCACTTACAATCTTTATTGCCCTCCCAGTTTGGTTTTCTGCACTCCTAAAACACTCTTGAGTCGTTACTCTATCCTGCTTAATACTGCATGTGGTGTTGTGAAATCCCAATTTGTTGGGCCACAAACACTGAAAAGCAGCCGCAATCTCAGCTAATGGGGATGAACTAGTGAGAAAGAAAGACTACAGCGTTATCAAGGAGTAAAGAGCAGTATTTGTTACAGGAAGACATGCCAGGTGGTTACACAACGAGCCTCTCGCGGAGGCTTTGCCAACACAAGCCAGATAATGAGTGGGAGAAGCAGAGGAAGGCATTTTTAGAAATCGATGTGGAGGGGGGAAAAAAAGATGGTGAGATGTTTGTTTAACTAAAGAAAGATGGATGATAAGGTAATTGTTCTTACTCAGTGCAAAGCAGCAGGGCTTTATAAACACGTGTGTTAATGAGGAAACATGCTGGAAAAATCAAGCGGCAAAAGAAACCTGTTGCTGAGAAAACCAATGGAGGTAAAGCCTTTTTTGGAAATACAGCAGGACAACACAAACGCAAAAGCGCAGATTCTTAGATAAAATACATGTTGCGGTTTTTAACATCAGTGAAAGCTGTTTTTTTTTTTATGAAATCATAAAAATATTTGAAAAGCTTGGAAGGTTTACTTAAATGCAACATCAAACTGGGTCACCAGCTGATTACAAGAGGCATTGTTTAAATACTCTGAATGCATTCCCTTCAAAATCATATATGCATATTCCCCAGGTACAGAGTAATCTGTCCCTTTACTTAAAATAAACAACAAGCACAGTTTAATGTCTGGAATAGGCATTTCATATTTCATAATAAACACTAAATAAGTTGCCCATAGTACAGTACTTGTATATGATGGACATAAAACAGAAGGTTCTGCGCAGGTGATTTGAGAACAACTCCTAAACCAAGGCTGCAGGAGCAGATTACTGTAATGCTGTTCTCACACTATGGGCCGGATTTATCAAAGGTTTCCGTGTATAAAAACGTGAGCTATTTCACTGCGCACGCTAAAAAATGTACAAACTGATCTATCAACAGCGTGCTAAAAGGATTTGGTCTTTAAAACGTGCTAAATAGCGCCTCTTATCCATTTAGTACTTTTTCTGCAATGAATATGCAATTTGGGGCGTTTACACGCAAACGTGCGTCTTGTGGGAGGAGAACATGTAAATATATTAATTTAGCACTCGCAAAGTGATTTATCAAACCTGAAAGCAATTTTGCTAACGGTATCTGACTCTATATTTAACACGTTTCAAAAGAAGGTGCAAATGGTCTGTATGCGTAATTGCGCACACATGGCAGCGGTTATTGTCGCAAGAAGGAGACATCGAAATGAAGCAAGGAGACGCAGAGAACGCATTTTTTCACTCCGTGTGAATATTTTTGGAATGAATGAGGAAACGATCATCAAAACATTTTGTTTATCCAGCATTGCCATTTTGGAGCTGCAATTCCAGTGATTTGCTCCTCACAGAACGTCAGCTGTACTTGTTCCTCAATGCTGGTCAGAGGCATCTCATCTACTGTGCCCCCTCCTCTTTTGTTCGCAGATGTTTTGTTATATGCCAGTTTTTCTTTGGTTCGCCTTCTAATATCCTGGTATCTTCTTTTTACTTCATCCACTGTTCGCAAGGTTTCACCAACAGCGTTTACTTTATTACAGATTTGTTCACATATAGTGTTCCTCTGTGTGACAGGCACACTTCTTTGCTGTAGCTCACTTAAATGTTTGTTGGCTTCATCCACCAATACCTCCATTTCCATGGGGTCAAATTTCCTTTTGCGCCTTCTGCTGTCCAAACTCGCCATGCCGCAAACCACAAAACGCGCAAAACCATCATTTAAATAGGGCGTTCCTACCAATTTTCTTTTCCTTTTGTGTTTCTTCGTTTGATCATAACACAAATCATGGAAGAATAAAACCAGGGCTGCAAGTAACAATTATTTTGCTAATCGATTAATCTGCAGATTATTTTTTCAATTAACAATCGGATAGAAAAAGTTTCCACAAAGATATGTTTCTACAGAAATTAAACCAGGTGAAATTTTAATGTTTCCCCTTGAGGAGTTCTGGGTAGAGCATATTGACAGAGGAAAATGTGTTTTTTAATAATGACCAATATGTTACAGATTTTACAGGATCCTATTAAGTTCTAAATTAACAGAAAAACGAATGCATTGCTTCAAAGAAGTTAATCTATAAAATACACTATGCAATAAAGTTTAAAAAACTGGCATTGTCCAAATCATGTATAATTCTGGAAAACACTGAAAAACTAGTTCTAAATCAAACTTCCCAGAATGGTGCAGACTGTTCAGGAGCGGGACAAAGTGAGATAGGTATTCTAGATGTGCTTACATACAGCCATGCCCAGGCTGGGGTTGTTCTGCTGACAACACAGAGGTGACTGAAGGAAACTAAGGGTAATCTGTTCAGAAACTATTCTTAAATAGAAGGGAACCACTACTGAAATTTACCCGAGAACCATTAACTTTCCTTCAGCTTATTGGGTCACTGTGTTTGAGAGGGCAAACACAACTATCAAGTCATTTGAGGGTCACAAATAGGTCATGCGAAAGCAATGCATGCTAAAAACAGCAACCACACTCCAACAGAATGGCTTAGGCAGAAAATAACAGTATTTCAATGGTCTAGGTGAAGTCAAGACCTCAGTCGAGGAGCACTACCTCAACATACAGGGAAATCAGAAGGCTGAGTGCGTTAATATTACTTCACTAAGATGCATTAAGACTCCTACGATAAAACCAAAAGACAGTTAGAGCAACTTTCTGATGCAAAACAAACTAAGCAAAAACTACATTTTGGATCCACTTTTTTTGCAAAATGTTAAAAGAATTCCAGCTCAACTTCTTTTAAACAAATACTGACAGAGTATAACCTAAAAGGCAGTGAGAGCAATTTCTTCTATCTGAAATGGAAAAAAAGCTTAAGCTAAGAAAGAAGTTTACCCTCTGACTACCACAAGTCTTCTGTTTCCATCTACTACTTTTGGTTTTTTGGTAATTATCATCTCTGTAAAATACGTTTTTCCTGCTAAGGCAGCAACACCTTGTACATTCAAGATCTAAAAAAGATGTAAAGAAAGTATGTGAAGAATCTGCATATGCTTGAAAGCAGAAACATAATAAAAAACACCTACACACATTGGCTTAGAGCTGCAAACCAGTACCTATTAAAGGAAGTGTTGTGGGAATTAACTTTGTTTTTTTTACATGTAATGTATACTCAGAGCAACTCCAGAAGGCTGTGTTTACATGTTGTTTGCTAATAGATCCATGGTTTTAAATGAAGGATAGGGCTCCAATGTACTGTAAGTTTTTGACATAAAGTATCTGTCGCATCACTGCTGGACAAACAGCAGCAAAATCTACAACAGAAGCTATTGATTTTTTCATGTCACCTGAATTTTGTTGAGTCAGGAACAAACAAAAGCATGAGAACAGCAACTTCCCTGTGACAAGAGCCCATTTGGGATCATGTTTCCTCAAAAACATCCCCTAAACCTCCCTTTTAAAGATCACCTTTGAAGTTACCACAATATGTGTGTGCACTTGTTTATGTTACTTATAGGACAGTTTTTGGTATTATTTACTAACCTTCCGAGGACCAACACTTTTTCCTCTTTCTACCCACAAAGTGAGGCCCATTTGTTGTAAAGTGATAACCTAACGAGTTATTTTGGCATTTGTTAGGCTTAGGATAATTGTCAGGATTAGGGCATAGAAAGGCTTTAAAAGTACTGACAATCCATAGAAGTTAATAGGAGTAAACACAAAATCCTCAGTTTATATAGCAGGACAAGGATGTGTGTGTTTGAGTGGCCAAGTATTTGTAACCTTGTGGATATGGTGCAAGTCCAATTTCCCCCAAGCATATTGTAGGAAGGTTTAAGACGAAGGTGTGAATTCAATTTAGGTTAGGTATCGGTTGGTAATGTTAGGGTTAGTGAAAGGGTCTGGGTTAGAGTATAGAAATGTATAAAAGCCATCCCAAGTTCATGTCTAATGACTTGATGCAATATGGTACATCCCTCAGACAGCCAACGTTTTAACCACAATGAATAATAATCTGAACTTAATTGTATTGTTTGACAACCAGAAACAAGCGGCCCTGATTTAGCCTAACTGACTTGGAATCTCTGTCTTTTTCTTAAATGCCTTTGGACAACTTGTTGAAATTTACACTCTCTAGAACAGGGATCTCCAAAACTTCACCCTTCATGAGCTACGTGAGTTTAATTTAACAAAAACCAACGTGAGCTACTTATGTTCAGAAAAAAATTATTTTGTTGCCGTTTTTGCCTGAACTAAATTTATTTTGTATTCTTCTAAATTTCTGTTCACAAAATAGATTCGGAACTTAACACATGGTGGACCATGCTTTTTTTTTTATGGATGATTTACTCACAGGTTATCCACTGGTTACCATCTGAAATCACAACTAAAGAACCAAACAAGTATATCATTGAAATGACAAGTAGCTAATTCAGTGTGATGACCGGCACTGCATATTGTCAACTAGAGATGATTATTTTGGAGTGCAGCCAATCAGGTTCACTCTAATAGACTCATGCAAGAGTTCATCAGTCAGTCTTGTCCTTTGATTGGATTTGAGAACATTCATGTCAGAAAAAGCAGACACAACCAGGTAAGTAGACCTAAATAAAGCACACATTTTAAATGTCAACTCATAGAGATTTTTGAATTCATTTGGCTCAACGAGTCTTCAGAAATTAGCACATCCATGAACGGATTTGCCAGAAATGTCACACAAATCTGTCTGAAAACTATTGCCCAAGCTTTGCCAGAAAATCACAAAATGTTTTAACATTTACAGCACTGGCTGCACCTGGGTTACTCTCACACATGTTCAACACAGAGGGAAAGTGTTACAACATTTTGATTTTAACTTGCTGAATGCACAATGTCTGTTTGGGAGCTCAATGGGCTGACAGACCTGATCATGTCAGACACATGCTTGTCCTTGCCTTGTAACTCCATATTGAGTTGGTTGATTTTATCCGTCACATCGCTGAGAAAGGTGAGATCAAGAAGCCGCTCTGCATTCATTAATAGAGTTGCATCTTCTCCTCTACTCTCCGTAAAAGTCTTAATTTCTCTCAGCAAAGAGAGAAAGCATTGCAGTATCTTATCCGGACATAACCATCTCACGTCCGTGTGAAAGAGGAGATCCTTGTGGTATGCAGGGCACTTTTCCAGTAACAACTTGAAGCTCTGGTGCTTCTTGGCCTTAGCTCGAATGGAGTTTAAAATCTTCTCAACGGGTCCCATTAAGTGTTCAAAATCAAGAACTTAAGCACAGATCTCTTGTTGGTGTATAACGCAGTGATAGTTCAGAACTTAGGGAAAGTCAGAGTTTGCCTTGCAGTGTGCTGTAAGAGTGCTGTCCTGTCATAGGATTTTACTTTGTAGTCCTCAAACTGGAGCAGGGCAATGTCAGGACTCCTGTAACCAAGCTAGGTTAAGGCTGTGTCCAAATGTCCACCCTAATCACTTCACAGTGGTTACGCCATTTTAAATGAATGTCCAAATGTCTAGTGGATGAAAAAGTAGTGGACTTGAAATTTTCCACAATACCCCTTGAAAAGTAGTGATCATCCATAATTCCTTAACAAGCAGATATATCCCATAATGCTTTGTGAGGAGAGCTCTCCTCGCAAAGCTTTATGGGATTTGTTGTCACTGTGGCCTGAAAATAAAAACAAAATGCACAGGCACCGTGCGGTGGGGCGGAGTCACATTACCAATTAGTGAAAATTAGTGATCATCTGTCTGAACGGTCAGCTACCCGAGTTCACCAGAAGTCCCCCATTTAGTCCCTGCTCTATATAGTGATTGAGGGATATAGGGGTTAGGGCAGACATTCGGACACAGCCAAAGAGTGCAGTGCAGCTATTTGATCGACAGCTGGTTGACAAATAGATAGTTTGTACATAAGGGGAGATCATATTGACTTAATGAGCTTTGATAGGACAAAAGTGCGCCTCTAAAGATAGTGATAGCTTTATAGACCTGGCACTAGACTAATTTAACTAAATTGAACTATTTATGTTACTAATTTTACTATTTTGAACAATATGCTTAGTAACAGATGTTTGATTTGTCCCAAACAAATCAAACATAAAAAATTAAAACAGTGTAAGAAGCAGTTTTCTTTTAATAAGCAATCCCTTAACATTCAGAAACATTTGCCTCTAGGCAAGCTTCACTGTTTTGTCTCTTCCTAATATCCGAGTTGATTTTCAAAATATCCAGTCATTAAATGTATCTACAGTTACATGAAGAAAATTGCACCATGTGTGCTAATTAAGAATATGTTGGAAACTCTTCTCAGCCTTTAATTGCTCTCTGTCTTCAAAAACAGCTGGGCCTTAAGGGTGGCTCGTTTCTTTCCTCTAACCTCCAGCTCTACAAAAGCCACCGACATCTGTGCATCTGTGTTCCTGTGCCAGGAGCTCTGTTTGTGAGAGTGTCTTACCACATGGCATGCATGTAAGTTGGGGGGAGACGGGGGCTGCTGACTGGTGTACAGTTGTACGACCTCATTATCCTTTCTGCCAGCAGGAAATTGCGGAACAAGCTGGCCACCAGCAAGTCCTGACGAAACAACTTCTGGAACAGATCTAAAGTTGGGGATGAAGAAAATAGAAAGGATTCATTATGCTGCATATATAAGAAGGGCACAAAGTGAATTAGATTAACCTATATGTTGGAATAAAAGAGGAAAATGGGGCATTCTATAGGTGAACTAAGACATAATACTAGGACAAAGTGAACCATTTTGAAACAATCTGGCTAGTTCGAGTGCTTGCCTCCAGTATGTAAAAGACCTTGCAATGCTACTTTTGTTAAGTTGGGTCCTTAATTATGTCCTCTTGTTGCAGCTCAGATAAACAACAGAGTTGCTCTGGTTGGATTGCAGTGTCAGAGCAAATTTGTTCCACTGACTGGAATGATGTAGGGGACTCACACAGTCACAATACACATTTAAAAGGAAACATTCATTAAGAGACACACATTCTTCTAACAATGTGACATTAATCAGTTTTCTTCTCTTCTGTTCATTTAGGATGATCAAAATAATTTATTTAAAAATTTCTAGAAATATGAGGATAATATCATCACAATCCATAAGGCTTTAATCCAGCTCAAGAGACAGTGATGAATACGACATGGTTTTGTAAGCTAATGATCAATACATATAAACTTCTTCATTGTAAATATTTTATAAAAAAAAAAAAAAAAAACTGCAACAACAAAAGGTTATTAGACAGGTTCTGTTGATAGATATATAAAAATCAGCCACACACACCCACCAGCACACAAACACTGTGTATAGCTGTCTTGCTATCTTTATCCTATTAAGCATCCACTAATTTACCTCAACTTTAATTTACTTTAATGGAGCCAGGCCAATCCCCTGACACCATTTCTGGCTGCTGATAATGATTTCACTGTTAGTTTGTGTGTGAGATTTCATAAGGGACTATGAACATGTTGTTGGTGTCAGGCTGCTGAAGTGTGCAAGGGTGTGTGATTTTGCATTAGGTGTATGCCGTGCCTTCATTACAGGGATTCTCTCTAAAGTGAGCTGCTTCATTAACAGCAGAGCCCCGAGGCTCTAAAAGGCTTTGGCAGCCATCATCATTGTCACAATGCTGTTCTAGATGGAATACAGTTGGCCTTGTGGGAGTCCCAGAGTTTGATTTTGTGGATTTGTGTTTAATATGCGGAGTAGGAGAAACCAGATCATCTGTGTATGAATGTGTTGTGAATACAAAATCTAGACGCATGTCAAAAAATGTGTGTCGCAGTGTTTTTACCAGAGAAATCTCTAGTTGCAGCATGGTGTGTTGGCTGACAAACACTGGCTGAAGCGATATCCTCAATTACAGAGCGAAGAAATCTGCACAATTAATCTCCATTTTGAAGAGCTGACCTACACAAACTGCTCTTCTGGTATTTTATATCAACATCCTCTTGATTTTAGCCACCTGGGATGTTCTGGTGCTCCTATAGTGCTGCTGATGCGTAAAAACTGCTGCTTTTTATTTTAGCTGCCCCACTTTGGACTCTCTCAGAGCTAAACCACAGGGGATATTTCATTTTCCATCATTGCCAAGATATGTTTAAATTAGGATCTTAGTATATTTCTGACGTCTTTGAAAGCTCATCGCCTCCCCTCACCAACTTAGATGAACGATTTTGAGACTAATTTATTAAAACATAATCTTTTTCAAAAAAGGAGCTTATTTTCATATTCCCACAATTGTTTACGGTGGTCACAGTAAAGCACAACAATACGTAAAAATACATTATAAAAACTGCATTATTTAAATTCCCAATGGAGACAAAGAAAGATAATTTGTTTTTCTGTTTTTTTTTATTTCTTCGCTGTTCCTGTTTACATGTGTACCTCACAGCAGGGGTTGTTTTTATGATGTTAACCAGAACAGAAAGGAAGCATCTCTGGGGAGGAATCATGAGACATGAAATCATCCCAAACATTGATTTTTATGAATAATCACCCTAAAAGTACAAATCTTTTGACTAGGCTGCAATATACCGAGAGGAACTTAACTAAAACCTTACACTTCAATTATTACAGTATTTACCCAGAGGACAGAAAGCTTATTGAGGATTGAAAGAAACAAGAAAACACTTAAATGAAGGACAGGAAGAGTGAAGGAATGATGACAAGGAAGAAAGTGCCAAGGGAAAAAACAAGGATGTAGGGAGGAAAAATGTGTGGAAAAGCATAAGGAAGAGAGGGATCTAAAAAAGGTCAAAAGAAAAGAAGGAAGCAAAGAAAAAGGAAGAAAGGCTACAAGAAGGAAATATATTTTTAATTCTGTTTTACTGAATCTGTTCTTTTGATTGGCATCAAAATTAAGATTAGCCTGCAATGTATTGTTGAAGCCTGCAGGAAAATTGCTGGCATAAGATTGACCAAAGCGAACTTTATAATTCCAGGTCCTTAAAGTAGGCTAGAATCAATATAGCTGATCCGAGCTTTCCTCTGTGGGTAAAATTCCTCATTTTATTAACCAAAAAAGAGATAAAAAAAAAAAAAAAAAAAA
>NW_015150579.1:765945-771699 GCF_000732505.1 Cyprinodon variegatus
TATATATATATATATATATATATATATATATATTTTTAGCATTTGAAGAAAAATATGCAAAAATTATAAACCAGCCACAAATCATCTGATAAATCAGGTCCAATTCCTTTTAGAGCATTACTGGCAGAGAATGTATCATCTAAATAGAATGGGGATTTCAAAATTCCTATTTTTATTTTGCCACACTCTTATAAAAACATTACCTAAGCATGTACCAAAGATCATTTTAGTGTGAATGTGTTTAAGAGGATATACCTAGATAGTTCTTTTATTATGAGAAGGATGTTGTGATGACATGCCAAACCATACATTAATGTTAATATAGAGACTCACCTCTGGGCAGCACGTTCCACGCGATGGTGTCTGTGATGGCGGTGAAGATCCAGTTGAGCTCTCCAAGGGGTGTGCGTCTGTCATTAAGCCTGCCAGGGATCCTGCAGTGCAACACAACACAGATGGCATTGTGTCAGCCGCTCTCACAGTGTCAGAGTTTACTCATAGAACCAAGTGGCAACTGTTCTGCACTATTACAACACCATGTGAAGAACTTAACATTCCAAAGCACCAAGTCTCTTACACAGAAAGATTAACAACTGAATATTCATGTGTTTTTGTGCCTCAGATCCACTGTGGGCTCGGATCAGACCGACACCAGGAACGAACACAAAGTAAATCCAGCCTCAGTCTTTGATCATGTTTGAGATCAACAAGCCGAGATGTTTCAGGGGGCAGTTATAATGCAGCGATGTTTATTAGCTGTCTTTACAAAAAGAGCTGCATGAAAATAAATCAGTATTCTGATGTGAGATGACAAGGCGAATCAGCTGTAAAATATTTACAGAGGTGGCGTTAACCTGCTGAGAAGCAGAAATATTATTCATGAAAGATAAATGCTGTGTGTCCTGCAGCGGGATCAGATAAAAAAAACAACGAACTGTGAGATCAGAAAATTTCAGTTTTCATCTCTTGATTTTCTTTATCTTGATTTCTTCTGTTTTTGTTACTTACTTTCTTACATTACAGAAAGATAACTTTGAAAAACATTTTTTACATTGTGATTTATCTATTCAGGAAAACAAATATATCTACTTGCATTGTTAAATCTTGAATTAACTGTGATTAAAACTTTTGTTTTTAGTTCACTTCAGTATCCACAACCAGGCTTGACCAATGCAAGACCTGTGGAATCAAATCTCAGGACAAAAAGAAGTAGGCCAAAAGATCTCAGAAAGGAAACCATTCTGCCCTGAAGTCACTGACATCTATCAGACTGGAACAGGTTATGGTTCCTCTGCAAGCAACAGGGACAGCCACCATCTATAAAACAAGGAACGTAGAACAGTAATGATCCTTCCCAGGAGTGGCTGGCCTAGAAAAATGGCTCTATATGTACTTTAACAATTGATCCAGGAGCTCACAGAAGAACCCTTTCTCATTAAAGGCCTCATTGGCTACAGTGAAGGTCAGAGTTCATGCCAAAGGGAAATAAAAGGAGTATGCAAAATCAACATGATTGGACGTTATAAGGTTAAAAAAAAAAAAGTTACAAATCCCACTTTATCTAGTAAAAGTAGAAATGCAGAATTCCAGGAAAAAAACACCAAACATATGAAACATAGCGATGGTGGCGTTATGGCCTGAGGCAGCCTTGCTACAAAGGACCTGGACAGCTTACTGTGAGATGGAACCGTTCCTTCTGCCCTTTAGTAGACCTTGAGCTCAAGCACTCTTAGGTTGAGCAGATGAACATCGATTCAAAGCTCACCAGCCAGTCCCCCCCCACTGACTGCCTTGAGAAAAATAATTTTCTCATCTCAACAAAATAATAATAATTTTACTTTGTTGATCTCACACTGGAGAAATTCACCTCTGCATTTAACCCATCCCCTTGGGAAGCAGTGGGCTGCCACTGTGCAAAGCCCGGGGAGTAGTGTGGGGTTAAGGAAACTCAGAGCGCAGGCTGTGGGGATCGGACCAGGTACTTGGATCCTTCTCAGAGGACAAGCGGACTGCTCTAATCACTAGAGCAATATTCCCATAAATGGCCGACTTTTGTAGATGTTCTAAAGAAAGAAACTAAGATTCCAGTAAAAAAAAAAAAATCACCAACAATGTAACAAAATGTTCGATATCTCATTTTGAAAAGGCACCATGAAGATGAGAACCTCTGCTTGAGAAAAATTCTGGCATGCATTTGTCAGGACAAGAACATTATATATATTTATATATATATATATATATTTATATATATATACTTTATTTTTTTATTTAATTACCATTATTTAAGTATTCTTTCATTTTTACCCCCTTATATCTGATGAACTGAGGATAAATTCTGTCCTCCACTAAACTGACTCTAAGAAACATAACCTAAGTACAATAGTTTTTGTATAAAATCTTAATTTGCACCTAGACGGTCACCACCAGCTGTCATTTCTAGACCTTTACTATCACCATTAGATTCCATGTTAGAGTAAAACCTATGTTTATGTCCCCTTTTCCAACAACATATCTTGACTTCATTCATTAAGCATCGTCCACCCATGTTTTGTAAATTAGTAGAGGGTGAACCTTTCCCGACCCAAGCCCTCTATTTCCAACTCTAAGCAACAAATAATAGCAGCTGTGAGGCTCTTGGCACTACAGGTCCTCCGTCTAACCAGCCAACTCCTGAGCGCTTTGACTGCCTGCCAAAGGTGTTTGAAAAGGCAGTAGTCAGGATGAACACTCAGCAGTTCATATCCTTGGGTGATTCTCTGAAATACATTTGGGAAGAGGGAAAGTCAGCTAAGTGGTGGATGGATGAAGAAAAAGATAGATGAATCACTAAATGGGTAAGAATACCCTCTGAAATGTTGAGGCTTAGGCCATCAATCAAACCTTGGGGAAGTTTTGTCCATCCCTTGCTTTATCATCCCACTTTCGTGTCCACTAATGCTCTTGTCTAATACCTTCGGGTATGTTTCAGGTTCCAAATAAAAGAAAGAGTACAACACAGAAACTGCTCACATTAACTTCTCCCTTTAAAAAACTTGAGACGTTCTTTTTTATATATTCAGCGGGAAACGTAAAGGCACCGACTTTATCATCATCTATCATTTAGCTTCTAGAAGTTAGGTTTTATTTCTATACAGCTGCAGTCTTTTGTATGATCGGCATGTAGTTGCTATCTGGTAAAGTTAAAGTCGATAAATAACAAACCCAGTTATGAAGATGCAATGTTAAGTTTGATATTGGCCATTTCAATTACTTGTGCTGATAAGTGAGTAATGCAATTCCAGTCCCAAGACATGCTGGAAGGATAATACATGTATCTGGATGACTCGACTGTCAATGCCGGAATTGACTTGCTTTTAGCCAAAATAATGACAATTTCTAATTTAAAATAAGGAGCAAAGAGAAGAACTTTGTGCATTTGTAGATGGGAAAGATGTCTGTGCTGCTTTTCTGACAGGATTTGGAAAAATTTTAATTTATCAGCTTACTCCACTGAAATGTCACGATTCGCTGCTACGATTGGCTGAAAGCATATTATGGAAGGAGCTGGGTACTAGCTGGCACGTCACCGAATCAGCTCAAAGTATTTTACTAAATGTCCCTCCTTTTCATGGATAGACTGAAGCCATCTGGCAGCCATCCCAGATTGATAACGTAGAACTCAACGCAGTTCCCTACATATCGATCTGGCTACTGCCAGGCAAGGAAATTGGACCCCAATGTCTGACATTGAGGAAGCCCGCTAAAAACCTGTGTACCATAACTAAAAGAGCTCCTGTGTTTTTCATTTTACTAAGAGGGGGAAAATGCCCTTAATTAAAGAAAGACAAACTGTAACATTTTTAGCCACAGAGCTGAAGTTTTTTATCAATGTAACTCGTCAGTATATCTACTGTATAAATGCAACAAACATGAGCCAGGTGTTGCTTTAGACATCTAGATTGCATTTAAAAGCTGTTACTTTCACCTGTTCTTCTAAGATCGATTCAAACACTAGCAAATAGCATTACTGCATACGGTAGGTAAACATTTCAGAAAAGAGGTTAAAGTTAACATTTTAAAAAGGGGAAAGGGGAGTTTGAACTCTATATCTATTCAGGATCGCTACAATTTAAAGTGACACAACAAGTCAGCTCCACGGTGGGTGGTGTTATTTATACTTTATGTTATGTATACTTTTAAGTGAAGGTGGCCAGGTTATTATTACCTCCACTTTGTCATGATTAATGCAGGAGACTCTTGATTACGAAGGTATTTTAGATCATGTGACACTGAAATTTATATATACATTTTTATAAATAAAATACACTAGATGTAAACAGGCTTGCAAAGCTCTGTCTGGACAGAAATAGACAGACATATCTATACTACCTTGAGGGAATAGGTAGCTCTTGACGTCACAAAGTAACGATGCATGAAGTATTTAATTACAGGATCAATGCAGCATTTCCACTGTGTTCTAAACTAAGGGTTATTAAAGTGATATGATCCCTAAACAGAGTTGGAGATCAGAAACCTGCTGGTGACTTCAGTACAGCACACTGTGTCATGTTGTGAAAAGACTGAAGAAGGCTTAATATGGATCATCCTACATGATCTGCACCAACACCCTCATCTTTGAGACAAAGGATGAGCAAGTATGTGAGGAGCCCACAATGGCAGGTAAAATCCACATGCCCTCAGCTTCGTGACTCCATTATGTAAAAACGCTACAGTGACTGGATCCGTCCAGAATGTGAGTTGGATAATCGTGGGAAGAAAGGAGACAGAAGGGTGTACAGATGGAGTAAAGACCAAAGAATGATCTAATTAATAAACAAATCATCAACATCCAACTATTCAAAGTTGCTGCTACGCTGAATGTGTTTTATAACAAACGATTGCAGCATTTCAAAAATGATGAGTGATTACTGCCATTTCAATCCATGTGAAACCTTTAAAGGTGAAGATATGAGCAAAGAGAGTGTAATACAGTAGCTAGCTGTTTGCACATGCTGAGACCCGTGCATTGGGTCTCAAAAAGGAGAATAGAGAAAATGAAGAGGAGTCAAAAAGTTACTGCATCTACCAATTACATAAAGGCAGTGACTTATAAAACCATTAAAAAAGCTGTATGTGGGGTTAAAGGATTGTATTTCTAGAAGGATATATCAAAAACAAATAAATGATAAAAACTTAATTAACCTCCAACATAAGCCATGTGACATTTATGGTTATTTGAACTGTCCTTACAGCTCCCCAGGTCAAATGTTATAGTTTCTTTGCTCCGCAGGATGATTCAGAGAACGCAAGACATGAAAGCTAAAATAAGGACATGAGAGCTTGGAGCATAAAGGGAGAGGTTCAGTGTCGTCAAACCAACAGACGATGTCAGCGTGGTTGAGAAGAAAGAATATATGACTGAAAAAAAAAAAAGCTATACTTCTTCAAAGGTGTTCATCACATCTCTAGTGGGCTCCCATCCTGCCTTTGGGAGTCCTTCAGCTCAAGCTCTGCCGCACTACAGCATCTCCTGCACAACTCCCATCAACTGGAGAGTGGTGGTGTTTGAGAAGAGATGAAAAGAGGCGATGACGGTGTGTACAAATCAAAAGATCAGAGGAAAACTAAACTAAAAGGACCGTGGTTACATGGGCGAGGAAAAACTGGAAAAATACATACTTGGATTATGAATAATTCTCATCAATAGTTCAAAGAAAAGGGAGAAGTTTTCTTATTTATTTGACATGTAAACTAGATAAAAAATGCAAGAACACC
>NW_015150579.1:772125-788998 GCF_000732505.1 Cyprinodon variegatus
ATCAAGACACTTGACCATGGATGGCTAAATCACACCAAATCAGAATGGTAATAAAAGAAAACCGAAAGAGAGGCATGTTTATTCACTCTTTAGTAGTGGTCACCAACCCAGTTCTTCAAGTCCCCCCCTCCTGCATGTTTAGGATGTGTTTAAGTTTCAGCACTTATGATTCAAATGATTGCTACTCTTCTGCATGCTTTCAAGTGCCACAGTAGGCATTCATTTAGGTCAGGTTTGAACTGTTTTGTGTGTTGGCATAATGCACACAAATAAACTACACACATATAGATAGTCAAATAGATAAAATATGTGGTTATAGCTTTCCTAGGTTCCAAGTTTGTGGGATATTAGTACTTCACCTTAAGATTGGATAAAAAAAATCCTATTTCAGTTGCAACAAGAGATGTCCTGATTCAACCTTTTTGTTTACGATACGATAGAGATATTGAATTGACCGATACTGATATTATTAGCATGAATTACACATGCTTTTATTACTTATATTGTATTGTAGAATGTTAAAAAAGGCTTAATCAATGAAGTGATATATTAAAATAACAACTGAACCATGTAATATGAACCAATGAGTTACAGTTGCAGAGTCTTTCTAAAAGCATCTAAACATCAGAAGAATTTAAATACCACCCGATACAATCTGATATTAGTTTTTTGGCCAATATTGGACCAATGTTTTATATAAAAGCAGGTGCTGCTGAAACTGTTGGTGCCAGGGAAATTATCATCTCATTTGACTTTTTATTTCTCCATCAATCATGATAGTCAATCAAAGTTTAAGAGGAAGAACAGAGTTTCCATCGAGGTTAAATTAAATTGATTGGAGGGGGGTTCAGTATACAGCCAAATGAGGAAAGGTTATCTTCTTGGGGTGGGGGTTAGGTTAAGCACTACGGTGCAAATTAAGTTTATGTTAGGTTTAGAGTTAGGTATGTGTAGGTAATGGTTAGGAAAATAGTATGTCTTGTATGTCTGCTCTGGAAGTTTCTTCCTGTAAAAAGGGAGTTTTTCCTCTCCACTGTCGCTACAAGCATGCTTAGTGTGAGGAATTGCCTTAATTCAATGAGTCGATGCATCAACTGGTTTTTCTTAGGTAGAAAACTTTGAATCAATTTGACTGGATGATCTGTTTGAATTGTAAAGTGCCTTGAGATTACATGTGTTGTGAATTGGGCCTATATAAATAAACTGAATTCAGTTTAATTATGGATTAGATTATAGGAATGAATGTAAAAAAGAATGGAAATCAATGGAAAGTCGCCGTAAAGATAGCAGCCTAGAACATGGGTTTGTGTGTGGGTGTCCACATTTTCCCGGCTGGTCCGCGGCAGACTGGTGTCACAGTTATTACTCACCTTCAACAAACTCAGTTTGACAGATAAACACATCATTAGGAGACTGCCGAGACGCTCTTCAAGTTCAACTCCCTCAGGCACTCTCAGACAGGATCTATTTTGTTTGTTTTTGCTAACTCACTTACCCTTTTAAAAAAACAAGTCAACCATCTTAATAGACGAGAGTCATTTCACCCTCTTCTGTGAGCTCTGTGTGGATCTTAGACACATGCTTCAGTGAAAACAGTAAAACTTTGGATGTAATGAGTGCTGGCATCATTCTGAGCATGGAGATGCCTGAGAGCAAGAGATGATCCACGTTCAGTTGCTCAACACCCAGAGGTTAATTCAGCAAATTTAAAGCTTTAAATCTGCCAAAGTGCTGCCACTTTGACAGTGAGAGGGAAACAAAGGCAAAGGATTACACCTTCGGGATACAAAACAACAGAGAGGGGAAGCGAGGGAAGCAGAGACAGGCAGAAGAAGGAAAATGGATAATGATGTCTCGAGACTCTGCCCTGCTGCCAATGGGAGCCAAAACTGTTGCGCCATGCTACTTACTTCTCAATGAGGTCTAACGTCACTCCTGGCACCAACTTGGCACTCTTTTGCATACAGAACCTGAAAGACAGAGGGAATATGTTACCAATCACAGTTAAAGAGAACATAAAAGACGCTAGAAGATCAAATCTTTGGCCTCCATGGTGCAAATTTTATTTCTCACTTTAGAGTCAAAAAAATAAATCATCCAAATGAAAAACAAGAAATGCAAAGACTGTGTGCAGTAAGGACTGAGGGGTAGGAATATTCTGGCTGAGTTATAGTCGAGCAGAAGGGGACAGTCTGTGGGAAATACAGACTCTTATTTCAGAAATTTCTGTCAGGGGGCTTATTGTTTATTATGCCTGGTTAGGTCTGACAGGTCGGGCCAGCTGTAAGTCACAGCAGGCTGCTGTTCAGAGTCCTGACAGTTGCACGGATCGCCGGGAGTCATCACGCACCTGGAGGTAAGCAGGTGTGTGTGTGTGTGTGTGTGTGCTTTTTGCACCTATAGTGAGCAGAGAGCAGCTGCAGGGAAGACGATGATGGAAATAAATCCTAACAAATCATTACCATTTAAAACACAAACAGGACTTTAATAATTATTAGCTTAGCAGGCATTAATGGTAATGATACGCAAATAGTTTAAAAAGTTTCCATCGACTCACAACCAATAAAAACAGAGTAAAAACAACAATGCAAAGGCAAAAAATCTAAACTTTTTCTGATTAAAAACATTAATTCTAAAGAAAAAAAGGGACTTTTTATGCTCAAACCGAACCCAACTCTTACAGTCTAAGCTACAACTATAAAAGACTGTGCCAACACAACATATATTGGGAATGATCATCACAGAACAACTACTCATACACCTGGATGCAGGGTTTATACATACATGAGTAACTCTTATTTAATGCTTTAATGCTCTTAAAATATTCTTAATGCCATCCACAAGTAACCATGACTTATATATATATATATATATATATATATATATATATATATATGGCAAAAGCCTTCGTCATCTTCACCATGGACAGGCTGCAGCCATATCCTGAGTTCCTCGTTTTCCCGCCACTTTGGTTCAAATTTGCATTTTAATGCCACGATTATCAAATTTAATGAATTGTAATGTCAATTAAGGCCTTAATTTAAAAAATAAAAATGTAATGGCGTTTAATGACCCGTGGAAACCCTGTGGATGACATTATGCTCACTCTAGAACTTTCTCTGGTATATCGATATTAGGAAATTAGCTTGAAAAATGTGAATCCTATTGAAACATAACTTTATTTTAATATACATTCTTTCAGCTGGAAATTGATCCTCTCCCCAAAACTAGAGCCACTCTGCCAAAACGATGTAGAAATAAGTCAATACTTATTAAATTAAGTGTATTTACCCTTCATTTGAGAAGGTAAATAACATGATTTACCAATGGAATTAGTCATTTAGATATATGCACTTGAAATAAGACAATGCAATTGTTTTTCTTATTCTAAAAGTACATTGTCTTGTTCCATTGGCAAAGTAGCCAAGTGTCTCACTTAACTTGTCAATTTTAAGAAGAAATTACTTATTGAGATTTACATTTTTTCCAGCGTGATAGCGGCTGCAGAATACAGAAGAGAGGAGAATTTGTATCATAACGTGCCATGTAAACTCAATCCACCCGTGTGATTTAATAAATAAAACCAAATGGTGGAGAGCATTTCAATTGTAAGTTAAGCTTCAATGAATTTTGATTTACCTTTGAGCCCGTAAAGTCAAAGCTGTGTCTTAGTTTTATTGCCGACTCTTAGACTGATCCCTAAATATCAATGGCTCCCTCACGAGAATAAGTGGGCCTAGTTTATTCAGCAGCATGTGGAGCTGCCACCATCACACTTGGATGCACATCTGAACACCAAACTGACTCAAGTCAACCATTCGTAGCAAAATTTGTATCCAGGATCTAATCCAACCCGACTGGCTGTGACAGAGGCTGCTGTGATTTCATTTTCTCTTCCTGAAGAATGATCAGCTCTAACATGACACCAGCACGGTTTTCTGGCTCTTCAAAGATCAGCCAGAGTCGTGAGTGCACCTGACACTCATGAAGCGAAGAGCAGGAGCAATCTGATCAGCACAACTTGTACTAAGGCCTTTCTGGTCAGAAACTCCTTACTTCAAAGTCAAAACATGCAAAATCTGGTCTTATAAAAAATACCAGAGACCAGCTATATCAATTCCAATAAACATAAGCCATAAGCCAATAATCTTTTTGCCACAAAGATAACACAGCCCTATGATTAAGGGTTTTGTTTATGCCTTTTTTATGCTTCAGGGCAAAATGTAATCAATTAATCTCCAGACATAAACAGTGGATTATTAAGAATTTAGATGGGATGATAAATAGACAGGCTAAGTAAACATCAGAAAGGTAAAAGGTTAGTTTACATCAGGATGGGACTTTGATTCAGCCGTCTGTGGTGAGGGACCAGAACTGTTCAACAGGTGACAGGAGGGAATTAAACAGGAACCCCAGCATTGAAGGTCAGAAGCAATCGGGGACATTTTATCATTCATACCAACTATGATTATGATCCACAAGCTGACTTTATCCTTGCTTTGTGAAAAGCCGTGTTTGTGCTCTTTAAAGATCATTAACAAGCTCGGACATTCTGGGCAAACACTTTGATCAGACAAAAGTTATGCAGCTTAATTCCAACTAGTCAAAACTATAAAGACAACAAGGTTGAATGTGCTCAGCATATCGGAGGAAATGAAATAACCAAAAGCAAAATCTTTGAAGGCAAGAAACTGAAATTGACCATCTTTTAAAGTAGCTAAACTGAAGTTATCTTTAAACCAACTTCTGAGGTTGACAGAGTTATTTTTTCTTTTAAATTTAGTTTCTGTCACTTCAAATAATGTTTTATTCATCCGACTATAGCGTCTCCTAAAGCTATTAGAAATATATATGTGGTCTTTTTCATGTTTCTTCTGTTTTAAACAGCCAATGAGTATCAAATTTAGAAATCTGTTTTTTTTTTCAGCCTGTTCTTCTTAAAGAGTTAAGATACCCACCATGAAGAGAGAAAGAAAACATATAGTTGTACCTACATTGACTTAAAATAAAATCAGGCTCAGTCCAAACACCACAAATTGGAAAAGCAAATTGGAAGTTATGTCCAAATAGGTCTGGCAGTAAGAAAGGAGGTAGGAAGAGGAAGCAGGATGCTTCCAGTCATAGTTAATTTTGCATTGGGACCTCCAGACATTCTAATCTGGTGCTTAAGAACTAAAGGGTTTCCCCCACAATCCTTTACATGACTGGAGGTATGGGCACAGCCTTCCTCATCAGGTTTAACAAAGTTACATTCTTTCTCTTATGTAAACTCTAAGACTGCAAGGTTCAGACATTTAATCCATTTGTGTAACTTGTGTTGGAACATGCAGTTCTTTTTCAAAAGGCTCAAGTCCCTATTGAACTAGGATCAACCAAGTGTAATACTGTCTCATAATGACATCCGTAACGCAGAAGGCTGTCCGGATTCAGCAGAACAGTCTGAAGATCTCTTGATCATCAAGTGTTTTTACTGTCGACCCAAAGAAGTTAAAGGACAAGTCACAATTTGCCGTAATCGGACTGATGTTTCTCCTGTATGGGTGGTTCCATCCTCTGCATGGGATTTTTATTGCCAGGACAGTTAGAAAAACCCCAGCTGCTGATTGGTGAAAACGCACTAGTTTCAGTAGAAACAGATGGTTTAAACATGGTGACAAAAAACATTTATTACCGTTTGCAGTAAAACTGGGCAGCAAACACTCATTTCAAGTCAAAACAAAAGTCCATACTAAAACAAACAAAAACTTAACTGGCCAATACCCAAGAAAGAGGTGTTAAGCTTTCCTATGAACCACAGATTGGTATACCTATATAGAGAAGAACACATAAACATGAGCGGACTAAAGTACAGAAGGGCTGCCGGGTACATATAATGAGGAAATTGAAGGATTATTACACACAGAGAGCAAAGATGGTGGAACTTAATTTGGACTGGTGAAAAAAAGGCTGAGCAAACGCGTGGGCGATCAGTGCAGAGGGGAGAAAGTGAGCATGTACATATTAAACTTTGAAGAGGGAAATTAAGTGGACCCAATGTGAGGTAACTACGATGCTGCTCCCAGGGCGAGAGAAAGGAGAGGAAGAGTGGGAGGAACTAGTGTCTTCTCTGCTCCCTGCTGAGGTGGCCGGAGTCTACAGCTCATTACCCCTTCAATCAGCCTTCCTCTTCTTTTAGTGCTGCATGTACTGGGAGGACTGGCAAGCTGTTACAAGGCAAGTTACTGACCAACAATATAAAGCAGCATATTGGAAATGAAATTAATGTTGCGGAAAAGAATATAGCAAAAGGTTATTACAACCAAAACATTGAATTAAGAGAAGATGCTTAAGTAAAGAGGGCAAATTTAGGGGTATAGAGCTAAATAGAGGGAAATCCTGGAAGATAACCTGTTAAAAGGCTGCAAAACCCTCTAGACTAGGTTGGAGGTTTACTATCCAGCAGGACATTTACCTCACAGCTAAAGTAATAATAAATTCATTATGTCCACAAATATTTAGCATTAGTTTGGCCCACTCAAAGCTTAGACCCTTGTTCAATACAGGATGTGTGGGTTAAAATTAAAATGTCTTCACTCAACAAGTTTGAGAAGAAGCCATTTAAGCTGGATCCTAATGGGCAGATCTGTTAGAGACATACCCTAAAAAAAGACTGGTTCTACAAAGTACTGACTTTATCTTGCTGCACTACTAGTAATGGGGCATAGTCACGTTATACGCCTATACAAAAAAAGACCCGCCAAAGATTTAATCATGATAAAATAAAAATGGCGTACACCAAGCATCAGTCCTAATAGTGTTTAGACTGTATGTTTTGAGCCTAAACTGAATTCCGGCATTGGGTGGAAAAAAAACAAAAAGCAGACATAAACAGATCTAGCACCATCTGCTGGCAGACAGCTAGAATGAGACAAGGAATGCAGCTGCTTTGTGTCTGACGTCCTGCGATGTGTTAAGGTAAATTGAAAACTCACAGTGGTCAAATACCAAACAATATTATTAAAACAAACCGATCTAGAGCAACTCTTAAGTTCTAGTGAATCCTCCCAAGAGTCTCCAATCAGAACTTAAAGGAAAAAGTAAGTTGTTTCTAACAAATGCAAACAGGGAAACAGTATAAATGTAAGAACTAATCAATGAATCAATTTAGTAGACCTTTTGTACTGTAGAGACTAAGAACAACATTGATATCACTAGTATCAGCACATTTATTATCAAAAGACATTTATTCTAACAGATCAACTTAGCAGGTCCATTTGAACAGCTTTGTAGCTTTAGCCTTCGCTTCGGTGAACAATAATGTTCAAACATAAGGTTTGTGGCACTATTTAAGTCTTGTCATTTTTGGAATCAAATCACTTTTTGTTTTTTCCACACTAAACCTTAAGAAATTTCATAATTATTTTCAAACTTCATTGGGAAAGTGTCATCTAGTTTAGCTACATTAGGCTACTTCCTAGTTTACCCCATGCACACATACGTGGTAGTATATGTTCTTTGTTAATGTAAAGATTCACAGAATTACATAATTTACTAAAGACCCGAGCAGAACAATGTGTAAACACAAAAATAACTAATATTATGCCAGCAAGATGCAGTTGTATATGTCGTATAACTTTATGCACCTTTAGAATTTTTACAATAAAGACAGTTTTGTGTTGGTCTATCACATAAAACCCAAGTGAGCTTCTTTTTTCTCTCGTTTTATATTTTTTGTAAAGACCTTCCTCTCATTCTATGTAAAGGTCAGGCAGCTATGTTCCGTCCCTGGCATTTGTTCAAGTGTGCTTGTACCATCAAGTAAGAAAATAATCTATGCCTATGCATTTACCACTGTGCTGAAACACAGGCAGGGCAGCAAAAACAGCTCTCCTCCAAAAGATATATGCACACTTGAGCATAGAAAAGCCAAGCTCTGAGCTGTTTTCCATTAGTATGCATGATGAGGTTTTCTGGGGTAAACCTGCTGCTCCTTTCGAATCCACATGAGTCTCAAGAAACTCGTCACCTAAAGCCTATGCAGCGTTATGTAACCGTTTTCTCTGTGCTTCATCCTACATCAAAAGACAAGAGGGAGAAGATGAATATGTCAACATTTTTACAAGTAATTTACATTTCTGTTATTAAAGCTAGCGCTCCTGAATAAAATCAGCGCTCTGTGTGTGTGTGTGTGTGTGTATATACGCGCTCTCTTGAAAGCTTAATTTCCCCCGTTTCTTCCACAGACCCTGGGAATGGGAGGGAGAGCAGCAATCGTTCTGAATAAACATAATGAGGCTCTATTGTAATGTGTGCATACAACCAAGCTGCTGCTACTTTTACAGTTAACTCGCATCTGGTTTTCTGGCTTCAAACAATGTTTGATAATGAAATCTTACTTAATTCTATTTGATTGTATCTGACCAAGATTTGCAGCAGCTACCAAAGATCAAGGTTGTGTTAGACACCCCCCAACAACAGCTTCTATGCAATGCAAAATGAATCACATGTATGCAAAAAAGAAAAAAGAAAAATTCTACCCAAAGGGAGGATTAGCTTTTGAACACTTGTTTTAGAGCCAGGCTGAAGAATGCAGGGGATTCATTTGGCAGTTGAATCTTTCCTAACTGGATGGATTTTATCTGCCAGGAGGTTATAATGAGGTTAGCTCTTTATAACAAGCCTCAAATTCTCTAGTTGAGCTTTTTCTTCCGACTTAAAACCAAGCTGATGCCCAACAGGTGCTGGAACCCACATTCACATTTACTAACACATTAGGGAGCATAGAATTAAAGAAATGTCATTAGTGTTCAAGGCAAAGATGCCCGTTTATTGTAATCCAATTTGAATTCAGAGGCTCAGAGCATTAGAAGAATAAAACATTGTAACGGTAATGATGGTGGCCAAATGCCTGTGAGGGAGGTAATTGCTGTTCTTGCTCATTATTGTAAGATGGAGGACAACCGAGCTGTTGTGTGTCAGCCTGATAACTTTAACAACTAAGCATCTGAGAGGTTGGGTGTGGAACCACTGTAGCCTTGAGCCAGGCATGCACTGTACGATATTTTCAATCGTCGCATGCAGCTACAGCTCAAACTTTATACGTATGTAATGATGTGATGTAATTTTGATGCCTATCTTGGCCAGGTCTCCCTTGCAAAAGAGATTTTTAATCTCAATGGGTATTACCTGGTTAAATAAAGGATAAATAAAAATAAAAATAAAAACTTTATGTTGAAACTGCAGGGTTTAAGAGTTCCCAGCTCACGGTGTATGTTCTCCCACTATGCAGCCCGACGCTCTTATGTGATCGCATCACTGCCAAACTGATCCATCTATCGATCTGACGCTCCACCCATCCCTCACTCATGAACAAGACCCTGAGATAATTTAACTCCTCCCCTTGAGACAAGGACTCTCCATCGACCTTAACAGGGGAGTTCACCCTTCTCCAGTGGAGAACCATGGCCTGCAGAAAGGTGGACTCCCCTCTTCACTGAATTCATTTGATCTATTTTTCCATTCATTTCTATAAATCAGTTTAAATTTTAAATTCTAACATGGTCCTTTAGCCAGAAAATAATAAAACACAGATGGTTTATGTTTCACCTCAGATTAAGCATCTTTTATGGCATTTTGAGCTTTGGGAAGTGGAGCATATACATATGAGGCCTCATCAGTCTCATATCATTAATCAAAATGATGAATCTAAGACTTTTTGCCACTTTGAATTATTTCAACTTCAACAGAAAATGATACATAGAACTCCAGGCTTAGAAAACCTGTTTTATTAGCCTGAAGAACTTTTCACTTTACATAAATAAACCATTCAAAAATACTGCAACTATATAATTTACATATTATCAACAGAAATCAATGAAAAATAAAATCTTCACCTCTCTCTACAGTGCTAACTGATTCCCAAACAGAGGTTCTTGCACAGATCTACTTGTTTTAAGTATTTTCTAGAAGTCAAAAAGAAGCACTAAATCTGTTAGCTGTAGATCAGACACAATATTGATCTATCATCTCATGCAATCCATTGATAGGTGATGCAACTAAGAAGCACTGGTTTGCACTTTGCTGTCTTAAAGTGCAAGTCATGACTTGAAAACAATAAACACTCTTTCCTGAGTTGAAAAAGCATTACATTAAGTTCAGAATTTGTGAATGTATAAATAAATGAAGGACTGAATGCTTCTCCTTAAGTGATGGTAAAGACTTTACTAAATAATCCGATATCAGGATAGTTTAGAAATGTTCAAGTTCAACATTTTGCCGCATTTAGTAAATAAACATTAATAGATTATTTAAAGAAATAAAAATATTTCTTAATGCTGATGGTGACTTGTAAAAAAATAAAAAATAAGGTCGGGATCAGTAAAAGTAAGAAGGAATCAGAAACCTTTTGAGCTATCAGTGTGAGAGAAGCGCTGATATTTCACTCTGAACCAAATAGGAGGACAGCTCAACAGGTCCATCAAGCTGAAGGCCCCCCAGGAGAATCTGCACCCCGATCTTTTATTCCCTCATCACAGCTTCTCCCTCCCTGTTCCCCTGTGCCATCCAGCTCCCCCATCTCTATTTTAGGAGGCACACATCTTCCACAGATTCCTCCCTACCCACTGCAGTAGCAGCAGGGAAATCCCTTGAAGATGCCGCTCTATCAATAATGATTTTCTGCTCAGCTGAGCAATGAAAGGTACACATGCACCCTCCCTGCCCGTCTCTCCCTAACCTCCTCTCTCTGCTCAAACCCCATCATCTATCCTTCAATGCATCTCATTAAAGTTTTAAAGTGAAGGTAAGCCAGCACATCAGTGCATTCCTTCACTGTCCCTCCCTAACCTTGCTGAACTGCTGCAGCACATCCCTAGCTTGTTTTGTCCTCCGCTTTTTGATCCTCCCATCTCAAGGTTTAGGCAATAATATTAAAAGATTATAGAAGAGCTGGTTAAGTGGTGAGGATATAAATAAAGGTAGAACCTTGCATTGGTCATGGCGGGTGTATGTCAAAGTATAAATTAAATTCAGTTCAACTTCATTAAAAAATACCTCATTAATCCTAAAGGGAAGTTAAACGTAGTAACTCATGTCCTTTTTTTTTTTTTTTTTAGCAATTATTACAAAGATCAAACTCAGTTTAAAGGCAAAATATCAATTTCTGCTCACAAAGATGTTTTTGTCGTTTGGAACGAAGTCTCGGTGTTGGAGAAACATTTCTCTAAAATGAGAAACAATCACATTTAAAACTTCACATTTTAACAGAGAATATCTTTAAAGGTTTGGAGCAGGCACAGTTTTCCATAAAAGGGTCTCTTTGAATGATTATGGTTTGGAAAACTGATTAGCACAAATAATTCATATGATTTGCACTACAAGTTTTTATGTAAAATATTCATGCGGCAAAATGCATTCATAACTTTACTGAGAAAATAATCGTTCTTCTAGATGCATAGAGATGAATGCATTTTCCATTCCTTAAAGGGCTGTTGCTCCTAATGAAAAATATTCCAACATGTTTTTTTGTTGTTGCTTTTTTGTTTTCTCCAATTAATCTTAACACTTTATTTAGAAATAAAAGTTTTATTCCATTTAATTTTAAATAAAAATGATGTCAGCAAGTAGGTTTCAAGATTTTAAAGGTAAAACATATATGAAATTAGTTTGACATCCAGTTGGGCGGAAACTGTTGCAATGACCTGCTATTGGTGGCAACCCAGGGCGGGGCTATTAGTGTGCACACCTGAAGTGCTTTGCCTCACATTGCTGAATGCATAAATGACACCTAGGAAAGCAGCTGCTATTTTCCTGCAAGTTGTGTAAAAGACTCGTGCTGAAAACTAGCTGCAGAGAATTGAGGGCCCATGTCAAAAAAGATAAAGAGATGCAGTCGGTAAGAAATCTGAATTTTATAGGATCTTACTGCTACTGCTCTTTAATTACGTGTAATTTTAGGGGAGTCCTCCTCATTTGATTTATGCTCCTTAATTTGAAAATGGCTGCAGTGGTGTAAATAATTATGGAAATGTACATCCATGTTGAGCTTTATCAGGTTGTGTTGTATGGTACTTAAGATTAAATGTCTGAGCAAGGAGCAATATTGTGGTACATTTTGTAAAACTGTCATGTGTAAAAGATTATATTGATTCAATTATTTTGATTTCATTTATAGTTTGTGTGTCCTGAATATTATATGTTCACTAACAAACATAACTGTCTTTCTGTCCTAAGGTTTTTACCTGACTGTTGTTAAGACTGACCACAAAATGGGGAAATAAAAAGAATGGGAAAAGTCTCAACTGCTTTGTCTGAGTAAATCCAGCTATACTCTTAAAGTCATGGGTCCAGCCCTTTTAAGTGTGGGGTGCAGTTACTGAAACGCTTCACAGAAACAATTAGGCTGCACAATGAAATAATCGTCAACTAATTTAGAGTGTAGAAACTCTAAAATATGCCTTTAGCCGACAGAGGAACCCACTGAGAGCAGTAATTATACCATAACTGTAAAAAAGAAATATGTAAAAACTCTTCAACTGTCAATTTGGTCTGTGCAGAACTCCTCAAGTGGAAAAGTTTTAGTTTCACCTGGTTTAATTTCATAAAAAGTATTCACTAAGGAAACTTTTGCTATCCTATTATTTATCGGTTAATTGAAAAATAATCAACAGATTAATTGATTTAAATATAATCTTTAGTTGCAGCCCTAACATCCAGTGTGACCAAAATAATCAAAAAACTTACTTTTATGAATTATTATGAATACTTAAATATTACAAAAACTCAATTGCAAATTAAAAAAAAAGGTAATTAGTTGTATCAGGAGTGCAACTCTGAATAAATGATCTATTCTATAATCATTTTGAGTTGTTTTTATGTAATATTAAGAGCTTTTCTGCTTATCATATTTATTTTGATGATAAAACTGCAGAAATAAATAAGTCTGCACATTAAAACATGCACATTTAATTGTTTTAAAATTTTTAGCATTCACTGAGCTCAGGAAAAAGGTGTCACATATAATTCATTAACAAATATAAAAAAAAACTACAAAAGATATGTGTAAAAAAAAATATGTGCAGTGAGCTGCACAATGGCAGGGATGGGATGGGTTAAATGCAGAGTTAATTTTGTTGCTCTGTACTTGTGACAGTGTAATGACAATGAAACACTGGTGAAAAAAAAAAATAATAATAATAAAAAAAAAAAAGGGGAATTAATCCTGCATCCAGACGGTTGCTGGTTTAAACAACGGTTCCATCGGTCTAAGGTTAAGCCCGCATTGTCCATTGATGGTGCACAGAGCGCGAGCCCGATGGCAGCTGTGGCTATTATGTAGCATAGCACCATCAGCGCATGAATGTTTTTGAAGCATTTTGAAGTCCTCTGAATTGAAAAGGCGCTTTATAAGTGCAGGCCATTTATCATTTCCCAGCCGAACCGATGAATCACTGCCTCACCTGAGGCCTGAACAGAAATGTAAACCTGACCCCAACAGCGTCTAAATCAGAATGGAAAAGGCCCAATTTTGCCCAAACTACAGAGATATATCATTTTTTGTATTATGGAATAATTCAGGCAATAACATCAAACAGCCTCTCAGGAACCTGTTCCTTGAGAGGAAATGCTGGTAAGTGATCAATATTTATGGCGAAGAAGTGAGACCTCATTATGCTGAAGGTCATGACAGGATGTGGATTTAAAGCAGGGGAAGATGAACTTAACTCTTGAACATTTGTGGCAGAGCAGAAACATTTGTCTTTCTGTATGACACCCTCGGAAGGCAACATGTCATTCCCACTTAGATCCTTTTAAAAAAGTTTGAAATTCAAGGGGAAAATTCGTTAAATCGCTCCTGCGACTTTCAGCATCTACAAAGTGAAATCAGTCATTAAAATGCAAAAATAAAAAAGGTGCTAGGAAATACTGATTTATGCGACCAAAGGGACTTTGAACAGAGCAGATAGAGACTGTATCTGGGCAAGTAGTGAGGTGCATTAATGATGAGCTGATCACCTGCTTTTTACAGTTTTCATGAGAGCAGAAATCTCTTAAAGCCAATGGGTAATGAGTGAGCCAGGCAGGCTGGATTTGTGCTTGCTTCACTTTGCTTCTATTCTCATTCTTGTAGTCATGAAAGACATCATATCTAATCAAAGGACAATGAAGGATCAAAACCCATAGAAAAATAGTGAAATAGAAGGTGGATTTAATAGAATATCATTAATATTTATCAGAAAACCAGCTCTGTGCATCTTGCAAGCTTCTCGTTCTCTGATAGTTTTTCTAGTTTTTGATGAAGATCAGGATAACCTGAGCTGACA
Source organism: Cyprinodon variegatus (assembly GCF_000732505.1). Taxonomy (NCBI): domain Eukaryota; kingdom Metazoa; phylum Chordata; class Actinopteri; order Cyprinodontiformes; family Cyprinodontidae; genus Cyprinodon; species Cyprinodon variegatus. The sequence continues at coordinate 786,426 of NW_015150579.1, forward strand.
TGTCATGGAGGCAACCAATAAAACTCTAAAATCCAATCCAGGTTGGTCCACAATGACTGGGTATATGGTGCTCAGATTGAAAGAAGCATGAGGCAATAAAACAATTGAGTATTCATGAATTTAGTCAGGCTGAGATCAGCTGATGACAGACTTCCATAAACTTTGAAAGTAACTCAGTAGGTCTGGCAGATGAAGACAGATATTACATTGCTGATAAGAAAGTGTCTATAAGTGCACCAGGTTTAGGCAAACCAATGGAACTGAAACATAATAAAAAGTAATATGATGTTACATATTAGGCAGTGCACAGGGATCGATGTTAACCATCGCTGGATCTCCCGGGGCAATTGGTTTTTATTGATGGGAGAATATAAATTTCATTGCATTTGCCCGCCGGGCAAGTGCAATGATCGCAAATAAAATCACGACATTCGATGAAAACGACCCAGAAGCGCTGCCGGCGCCATTTTTGTTGTTTTGTACACATTCTCGCGTGATTTGAAAAAGCCTGGTGATTTTCTGCCAGATGGCGTGATTTTTGTCCACCTAGCGGTAATTTTGATGTAGTTGCCAAAATGACAAATGGCTGCATTTATTTTGTCAGGGAAACTTAATCCTGAGTCAGTTAAAAATCAGAGAATTCTGAAATTATATAAGACTGTGGAAACCCTGTATAAAATAACTATGTATAATGATTCTCTAGAAAAGTTACATTATATTAATAGTATTATCTGACTCTAAAACAGAAGTTATTCATTTGTGACATTGACTTCTGTCTTGTGATTTATCTTAAGTTTTTAACCTGTCAAGTTTTTTTTAGATTTTTAACATTACAATTTATATTTTTCCAAGCACACAACAGTTTAAAGCAAAGTTTAGTTTGAAAAGAATTTGCAGGAAGGATTGAAAAGCATGTTAACAAGGTAATGTAGGCTTGAGTTGCATGCATATACACACCAGGAACATGTAAACTTAAAAAATACTGAATTACAAAAAACATTTAAAAAAACAAACATGTTTCATTGATATATATACAAAAATGAATATTAGGAACTATATTTATCAAAAATTATACTGGGCAAGTAAAAATTGTTTATGGGCAAATGAAATGTGAAAGCCACTTGCCCAAAGGGCAAGTAGTAAAAATCCTTAACATCAACCCCTGAGTGGACTAGATCATATGATGCCTTCTTTGTCATCCCTGACCCCAAATATGAAAATACCAAGGCTGTTCGTGTGTCTCTATTAGCTGATGCAACCATGTCATGCTAAAAAGGAAAACCCAACACTGACAGCTGCTGCGTTTCTGATGCAACCAATGTGCTTTATCTCCAGCTTCCATCAGTATGGTCCTTTGAATGACACATCGCAGTGCATTTACATCAGGCCACCAACTATATCAACCAAACCTCATTTTTCTTGAACATCTTCCACCTTTTTTTTTTTTTTCCTGACGTTTCCTCTACAGGGATGATCACCCTGCATCATTGCAGATGGTGTCGGGCTACATTTTTCATCACAGCTGAATATTCCTCATCAGCTGAATACTGAGCAGCAGCTTGGAGGAATAGCTACTCTGTGCCCAGCATGTGTGACAGCGTGCCTAGGCAATGATTGGCAAATACAGAAATAACACTAAATAAATAAAACATCCCCTGCATGGTCAAAGTGGGAAAAAAATGTGTTTTATACAATTCTGAGGCATATTTGAGTCTTACCAGCAAAAATCTATGAAAACAATAGATAGGATAATAGAATGCACAGTTCATCTACAGGAGGAGGAAATTATTGAAACATATTCATGGAGGCAACAAGTGAGAAATTTACCATCTCAGCGCAATTTTGATAGGCGTGGTGAGACAGGAGGTGAAGAGGTCAGCGGGGAGGTCCGGGTTCATGGGAAGCAGCTCGTTGGCCTCACATGCAGCCAGCTGGATGCAGTTCTTCATTGAGGGCGGAAGCGGCATCTGTGCAAGCGGGTGGCTGGGATTTATAGCTGCAACCTGAACAGACATACAACAAGAAAGAAGCTAGAATGAAACTTCATTTGACGACCAGAAGAAAGAATGTAAATATGCACTCAGAGCAGGTTTCACATTACTAAATATGGCAGCTAAGCCAACCCACAAGGGAGTCTGGCTTTCAGCTCTGAAACAGCATTTTATTGCAGTTACTTCACTGCATGACCTGTTCTCTCAGGAAATAAACTACATTGAGGGCAAGGAGCTGTTGTACTGACACTGGGATTTAAAACAAACAAATCCAGCTCTCATCTGTCTGAGTAAAAAGCAGCAAACGGCGTCTTTAATATTTCATTTTGATCCTCTAGTGTCGGAAAGCCTGACTTAACTTGTTAGTGTAAAACCAGTGACCTACAAAGGAAAAACACATTTAAGGCCTAAAACAAAACAATATGATGTGGTAACACAGCTGGAGATATAATTCACACGTTCACAGAGGACTCAGCCGCTTCTTCACCTTTATTTTGGTATTTTCTTTAAAATGACAAGGAAATTATGGTTGAATTTTATTCGTTTTCCAAGGATCTTCAAAGTGTACACAGAATAAATATA
>NW_015150579.1:789483-792397 GCF_000732505.1 Cyprinodon variegatus
TATGATTATTAATAGATTAATTGAAAAAATGATCCATAGATTAATTGATTTGCAAAATAATCTTTAGTTACAGCCCTAATTATATTACTTCATCTAAGGAAGAGCTTTCTGAAATCAAAGCAAACAAGACAGTTGATCTGAGGTGTTAGGAACAAATGTACAACAGGTGATGGCTTTAGCACTCAGTCACCACCTACAGCAGTCTGCTCTGGTGTCATCCGTGCAAGCAAACTGCTCTCATCTGACTCCATTTCACTCTAAGGCTAACTAAATGCTGAGGAAGACAATTATCATCTCTCCTTTAACTTCTACTAGACCATAAAATGCTTCTATATGCTAACCCATCCTAACAAAGCAGTTTCATACTGATTATTCACCTTTGCCCCTGCAGACTGCAGATTTGGACTGTATGCTACTTTATAGTAAGGATACATTTAGACAGAAGATGGCAAAACAAAAGGTATTGGCAGAGCAATGAGAGTGGTTTTATTTTTCCCAATGCTGCACAAAAACAAGCTGAGAATTCTCTTGCTTATAATATAAATCACAGCTTTCAAACAGACAAAACAATGATAACAGGTTCCCTGGAGAATAAAAAAAAGTGTTTAGGCAAATAGTTGAAGTTTTCACTGCCCCTTAGCAGTCAGTCTGCAATGGAAAACAATTGGCCTGTTTATTCTAGGAGCCAAATTATGGAGCTATTTCAACATCCCAGGTTGGCTGAGCCAATACTTCCCAATGTGAGATATGGAAGCTGCTTGCAGAAACTTTAATTGTATTTGGAGCTCTTGACTATTTATAGGCTCATTTTGTTTAGGACTCCTGGTGTGTTTGCCAGGACTTCTATACAGTTTGTGTGTTGTGCTGAGTAGACTTTAATGAGTACTGGATCGTATCAGAGGCAGCAATCCAAACACCCCACCCCCCCTTTATCATCCCAGACTCTGAATGCATGTTTCTTTCAGTTTGAAGCACTGCCTAATTCTGGAGATAAATCAGTCAGGGAGTTGTTATTCAAACCAAAAAATTTAATAAACGGCTTGATGATGAAAAAACATGATCATTTCAAAAGCAAACTCTGACTATAGCTTTAAAAAAAATATCATAAATCAATTTGATTTTAAAGAGTTTAAATCATTAGAAATGATTCATTGTTTCTGTTACTGTCCACCATACGGGCCTGTAGCTGCAGTTTCCTGTTCTAATTGAGAGAATTCGCACTCACTTTTGGTCTAATGTTGTATAACCCTTCTTTTCAAGGTTCAAGGTGTCATGCCCCAGAGATTGATTTCTGCACACCCATAGTTCATTTTTTGAGCACCTTTCTATGATCTTGGAAGAGTCTCAGTGCTCTTCTCTGATCCTTGACATCAATAAGGGGTTGTTCAGGCAAGGCAATACAAGTTTATTTATATACCACATTTAATAAGCAAGACGAAGTACACTGCAATATTATAAAGGCAGCTCAAATAACTAAAGGAAATACAACTGAATAATTAAAATAAAATGTTATATTAAAAAAAAACATAAAACACATAAAAGTGAAAGAGATTACGCTCTGTCCCATTTCTATCACTTGCACTCATTTTGGGTCCTAGCACACGGTTTTTCACATTTACGTGTAAGGGTAAGTGTGTCCCAATACTTTTAAGAGCTAGGGGGAGGTGCCCTTCAACCCTTAAAATGCTACCTTTAAACCAAGGGTGGTCAAGAACTGACCTGGAACAAAGTTGTCAGGCTGTGGTAAAGAACTGCACAAATGTAAGTATATTTTTGCAATTAATAGCATGTTTCAAAAAAAATGTGTTGGGATATCTCAGTTAGATGTAAATACAATTGAATTCCGTACCGTTGTGTTAAAATGTGAACATTGTAAAATCACTATTTTTTGTAAAACACAGATCTACCCAGAGAGATGTTTTTTAAATACATGTAAAGCATTATGATTATGCATGAAAGCTTTTAACAAAATCACTTTATCACCATTTCTGTTTTGATATGTGCAATTGCCAAGGTGACTATAACAGCATAGATGGTATAACGTTACACATAATTGTCATTGCTCTAGATTGCTGCACAGTGCGTGCACACAGTAACTGTCATAAGGCATGATATTTCAGGTTTATGAGTAATATCTCTGTAGTTCCTGGGCCAATCCATAAGAAGAAAAACTGTTGCCCAATGTCTTCTATGTCAGCAGAATAATTTATCTTCTCATAAAGGTGTCAAATATTGGACCACAGACTGCAATCTTAACTAATTAGGTAAAGATGTCAGAGTCAAGGTCCACTAGGAGTGTGGAAAAAAATTGTTTTGGCAATAAGTATCGATTTTTTTTTAAGTAAAACATTGCCCAGGGAAAATGGGTTACCTCTACACCACCAGTCTGACAGATGGTGCTATGGAGCCCTTTAGCTGTACGGCGCAGCACATTATCTGTAGTTGAGGCAGTCAGCGGGGAAGACATGAACTGACTCAAACCCCAAGCAACATGGATACCAAAATAACTGAACAATAAATATCATCTGATGACCATATACAGAGGTTGCTTTTTTATCTATATATTTCATTTTGATAGCAAGAAAAAATTAGGGATATATGGTGATATTGCAATATTGTGATAATATTGTATCATGACCCAAGTATAGTGACACACATCATATCGCATCACCCATGACAATACTCACCCCTAACTTCCACTGTATATAAAAAAACTTTGTTTTTTATTGATTTAAAGCAATTTAGGGTTTGAGCGCTTTTACAGTTTTCTATGGGTTTATACCAGATTAGTGGAGCATAATAACTAAAAGTAACATAATTCTGATCAGACACATTCATCACTGAACCTCAAATTGCTACATTATAGTGCAATAAACACTTTGGGCCGGATCTATCAAAGGTTTGCGTGTATAAA
>NW_015150579.1:793979-795351 GCF_000732505.1 Cyprinodon variegatus
TCTCCAACAGTTTTGCACCTGCCACCAGTTACGCAATCACCCGCAAACCATGGTTCAGCCCCTCGCGCAAATTACTGCACGCAAAATTGGATCTTGATAAATCCGGCCCTTTATACAAAGAGTCAGATGAACAGCTATTGTTGCTGCCCAGGTGGCTTCCACGGTGAATCTTACAAATGTTTGAAGCCAGTTTTCTCCTTAAAGTACTGTGGAAAGGTAAATATTTAATCAGTCATGTCTTCAATTATTTGATATCATTGGAAAGCTTCGACTCCACTCTTTCAGGATCTGTATACATCTCCAAGCAAGTGTAGACTTGTTCCAGGTTCGGCAACAGCCTCTTACGTTCGTGTTGCCAATTACCCTCTGGCTGCAAAGAGCAATATAACATCTCAAGAGTAGAAAACCTGTTGATAGATAAATAGATCTCTCTATAGCCCTTAAAATTAGTTTAAAAAAATCTATTGTATGAAATATTTGAAGGAGGGGTGCTAAGGGCCAAAACTACTTCCAGTGTTTGCAAACCCCTTTGGGAAAATAGGAAGCTAAGCAGAAGGCGCTTGAGAAAAAAAAAAAAAGTGAGATTAAAGTTGTCTCAAATTCTGATCCTGAAGATGTATTTCTGCTTTAACAAAACTGACTCAAACATTAGATCATTAGCTCTGTAGATAATCTCTACAAGATTATCTTAAATGATTTAGTGACATTAAATGTAGATTTCCGTTAATCATGTAAACAGAAAAGTTTAATCATTTAAATGTTTTTTTAATAAAAGACTGAGGTGTCATGAAGGTGGTGGCATCTCCAAACTAACAGCCAGTAGATATGTTGTTTTAAAGAGGAAAGTATTTGAGCAACCCAGTTTTCTGTAGTACTCCTAAAGTAGGGGTGGAACGGTTCACAAAATCCACGGTTCGGTTCGATTCACGGTTTCTGGTCATGGTTTTCGGTTCGATTCGATACATGTTCATAGCTACACCGAAATCCCATAAAAAATTATGAAAAAAAAATCCGCCCAAAAATAATGGATTGTAATTATTTTAAATGATCCGCGGAAACCCTGGATCATTTCCGTATGTTTTGCTGCTTTGAATTTAATCATCTGGCGCATGCTCTCTAACCTGACAACAGCCAGATGCATGTCTCGCTCCGGCATCTGGCTGTTGTCAGGTTACATGCTCACTAACATCTCCAAGGGACTCAGAGGGGAGCAGATGAAGCCACAGTGGGGGCTGTAGGCTTTGCTTTCAGCAGCCGGTCTGGAGCGCAGCGGGGCGGAGCGGGGGAGAGTATGAGGGATTTCGGGGTTAGCTTGACATGTTGCTGTTAGCATAAACAAAACGTGTTGCACAATGCTTGCACACTGTTGCAC
>NW_015150579.1:795447-801235 GCF_000732505.1 Cyprinodon variegatus
GCATCTCCAAACTAACAGCCAGTAGATATGTTGTTTTAAAGAGGAAAGTATTTGAGCAACCCAGTTTTCTGTAGTACTCATAAAGGTGAATAAAGAGGTTAAACTTGGGTGAGTGCATATATGTGAGACCCTATTAGGGTATCATACTAACATAGACATCAGCCCTTCTTAACTACATAACTAGATATGGAAATGGTGCAGCACTGGATATACTTTCCAGATATACTGTACCAACATGTTTACATGCATCTAGGAGGAGAGCTGCTGTTAGTGCCCCCATCCTCCTCCACCAATAGCCAGAGGCTCTTAGTGAAAGGCAACAGCAAATATGTTTTTTTTTTGGCCCAGATGCCAAGAAAAGTTAGTTGAAAGCATTTCATTTAGCTAAACAGATTACAGTTACCAGTAAGGCTTACTAAACTTTGAAGAAATTCTTGTAATGATGCAGGGTAGATTTATATAGGAATTCTTTATTGCTGTATATGCTGCTCTTTACAAGCTCAATAACTCATTAATAGGCTCTGTAATGGAGGGCGAGAAAAAAAGGGTGAAAAAAAAGCTCAGATCTCATTACATTATGTATTTAACGCATAGCTTTAAGAGATCTCTGTGCGCATGAATAAATAATGATATTAAAAAGAAGAATGGTCTCATCTAACAGCTACAGCAAGGTGCGGGACCGTGTTTCTTTTCATCATATCGAGCACATTTTTTTTGTGTCCGACTGTTGCTGCTCGGATGGATTTGTGCCAGTCTTGTTACAACATAATTCCTCCTCCAGCTAATTAGGAGTTCCTGCTTACAGAGAAATAAATCACAAACAAAGTAGCATGTGCGTCTCTAATGCTTCTCGGTGTGTCAGCTTAAGAACATCATCTGGTGAAAGAAAGCATGTCACTGCCAGCCGCGATAATCCTGACGGTAAACACAACAGCAGCGGTGGCACAAGCTGATTAATGCTAAGCATCCACCGTAATTATCACATTAGCATATTGTAATCTGCCAAATTATTATGAAAATTATAACAACAGTCTTCTTTCTCTTTCACCGGGGACAAGATAGTAGGATACTGCTGAAGATTCTCTTCCCCCCCAAATGCACCGTTAAATTACCTCCTCCCTGGAAGAGAATTTCAGCCATTTTCAGCAGAAGAGAGCTTCCATGTGAAATACTAATTGAGAACTACAGTGTAAGAGCTACACATGCATTATTCATTGCAATATTACAAGAAGAAAGAAGGCTTAATGGAACCATCCTGGAAACAATGAAACCACAGCATACACAAACACGGAAATACCCAGAGAGCAGCATGTCTAAGGGCTGCACTGATTCCTTATGAACATCCAACACACATACACACACACACACTCTAAGCTCAGCACCTAATGCACCAAGCATGTTTGCTGAGTGCACACAGGAAGTGAGAAGACATTTAAAAGGAACCAGGTGGCCTTATAATTGTTCACTCAGTGCATGCATCCCACACTAAAGCACTGATGAACTGCATGGACCAAATGAGGTCCATAACATAGAAGCGGGGGGAGGTAATAAAACACCCCCGTTGTCTCTCATACCTCCCTATTCTCAGGCAAGGACTTGATCGGCATCACTGTGTTTTCAAGTAGAACGGCCCCTTGTGGAGTCAAGCGTGTGTCTTAGGGCAGGAGCCGACAGCTGATGTTCTTTGGTGGTGTGTGGTTGGATGATTCCTGCTTTGGCCCGGTGAAGATCAGGCAGAATGTGATGCAACACACACTATCTGTGGAGAACAATCCCCTTGCAGAAGATATTCATAGCTCAAAAACTTTTAAACAGCTACAATCTTATCTATAGATAATTTCATCTGACAGACTCGTGTAAAAATAGGGTTTTTAATAGATTGTTTTCTATGCAAAAATAGTATATTTATAATTTGGAGTTTTTAAATATTGTGCGCTAATGTTTTTTGCTATGATCATAGTTTAAAACCTTGTAAATCAATAGATTAAATAATTTCTCTCTCATCTTATCCAAACCTTTGTAGGTGAAAAGCATCTGTGGAAATTGTTTTTGAAATATTTCTAGACATTTTCAATTGAATTTAGGTCTCCGCCATTCAAATATATATAAATACTATCATCTAATATGACAGCCTTCCAAGACAATGATGCTACCAAGCCCATTTGCTGCTAAAGGTACCAGGTTTATGCAGGTTTTTCAACCATGGGTCGACACGCTAACAATCAGCATTTGGCTTCCTTCCCACTGGCAGAAAAAGCTGGGCCTAACTTTTACCTGGCAAACTACATGACCTCTGTGCCCCCACAGCTATGTATCTGGTGACGCCATCATGCTGGGTTAGCTTTGAAGATGTCACAAGTGCAACAGAAATCAGGAATATAAACAATGGAGAGCAACATGGAAAGAAGCCAGGACGTCGTAAGTGTGATTTATTGTTTTGCTCTTTTATATTTTTGAATCCCTCCCACCAGTACTGCTCCATATTTATTGAATGTGAACAGAGTTGTTACGGCTTGTTAGATCAGAAGCGACTGGCACAGTGTGTGTTGATGCTCGTAGGTTGCACATAATTTAAAAGATGGGGGATCTGGAGTCAACAAGTCATCTCTATGTCTTTCCGTAAAAGTTCACAATTCAAATGTGAAAAAGCTTTCTGGAGAGGTGGCGAAACGTCTTCAAATCTTGAAAACCAAGTCCAGTGGATTTTTTTTTAACTTTTACGGAATGACTATGACCTGGAAGACTGAGAATCTTTATCAGCATCATCTCTATGTCATATGTTTGTTCTGCAATGCCACTGAACCAGGTGAGTCCAATCTGCACAGGTTAATTCACCCTACAGATTGGACTCATCTGGTTCAGTGGCTGGGCAAAACAAACACGTGACATAGAGAGGACTTGTTGGCGCCAAATCCCCCATCTCTGTGTAATTTAGCAGGTCAACTCAGGTCTGGTGTTCCCACAGCATGTCGATCAGGGCTGAGGCGATTTAAACATAGGTCATTCCGGGTCAGTGGGAAAGGGGTATTATTTTTTACAAAGTGCCTTCTACAGATTTATATTGAGACTCTAATGAATGTATTGATTGTCCATTTCACCAGTTTTGGTAGATAGCCATGTCTTTGTACTTTTGCAGATGTGCATTTTTTGGAGGATTCCATAGAGCAGCTTTAAACTGTCTCACAGCATTGCCCTTGACCCGTCTCGTTTTTTGTGCTACATGATGCTCGAGTGTTCAGAGATCACCAGCTTATGTACTGAGAATAAATGACACACTGGTAGCCTCGTCAGTAGCTTCGTGACTTCTAGTGGTAGTTCCGGAGATCCTCTCCTGAGTTATTATCAGTTTTTTCAGTCAGCCCTTTTATCCTAACCTTCCATTACATCACTCTATTACATACAATCACTTTAATGGAGTGGGAAGTGCAAGTACCTGTTAAAAATAGTGATATTGTTATGAACATTATGCAACTTCCCATGCATCTAACTAAATGACACCTTAAGCCTAACCACCCTATACCCTATAGCTGAACCCAAACGCTTTGGGATTAAAAACTTATTGTACATCAAAGCTGCAAATATCTTCAAAGTACAGTGTTTTCTGCTATGGAAAATGTAAAACAGAAATATAAATATGGCCAAATATGTTCAATCAAGGTGTGTCCATTGATTCTGCTGTTGTCAAACTCAGTCCTTAGGACCCCCTGTCCTGTATGCTTTAGGTATTCCCCTGCCTTTACACACCTGACTTAAGTAAATGTGTGATTAGCAGGCCCCTGCAGCCTATGGTGGCTGCTGAGGAGGGAGTGTACTCATTTGATACATGTTTGCTGGAACAGAGACGCATCTAAAACATTCAGGAGAGCGGGTCCAGAGGACCCTGTTTGAAACCCACTGAACTTATTAGCATCACATGTGTCTACAGTATTATAATCAGTGGGTATATAAATATAGAGCTACCGTTAGTCACTGCGGTTTGGTGACATAGTGTGTACCACACTCAATGTGGACCACAGAAAGCCAGGGAAAGAGTTGTCTGCACAGAGATTAGAAATAAAATTATAGACAGGCATGTTAAAAGTAAAGGCTATAATACCATCTCCAAGCAGCCGGGTGTTTCCGTGGCTACAGTTAAACCTAAGTTCGATGGGACTGGAGCCAACCTCCCTAGATGTGGCTTCAGGTGGAAAATAGATTACAAATCAATGAGCCTGATAATAAGAATGGTAACAAAAGAGCCAAGAAAAACATATGAAGAGTCTAAAGGTGAACTTCATTCTTATGGAACATCAGTGTCAGATGGTACCAAGTGTTGTTGTTTAAGCCAAAGTGGACTTACTGGGAGACGACCAAGAAGACCACCATCATTGAAAACAAATCATTAGAAAGTATGACTAGAATTTGCCGAGCTACATGTTGACAAACCACAAAGTTTCTGGGAGAATGTGACACGTAAAGAGGAGACAGAAATTAAACTTTTTGCTAAAACACATCACCTCGTTGTTCTGGGGCTGCGTTGCTTCAACTGACGTAGCGTGTCTTGAATCTCTACAGAGTTCAATAAAATGTCAAAACTATCAAGCGATTATAAAGAGAAATGTGCTCCCCAACGTCAGAAAGCTTGTTGCAGGTCATGGACTTGCAACAGAATAATGACCCAAAGCAAACAGCTAAAAACTGCCCAGAATGGCTAAGAGGAAAAAACTGGACTATTCTTAAGTGGCCTTCTATGAGCACTGACCTAAATCTTATTGAGCATCTTTGGAAGGAGCTGAAACATGACGTCTGGAAAAGGCAACCCTCAAACCTGAGATAACTGGAGCAGTTTGCTCATGAGGACCAAAATACCTTTGCCAGAAATATATATGTATATACTTTGCAACTGTATCTATCTTCCTGTCAGACTCATGACAGTCGTATGTCCGACCAAAATAGACCAGGGGTCTATCTCAGTCGAAGCTATGCAAGCACAGATGCACAAACTCGTGCGTGGTCTGACCAGCCCGAGGTATTCTCATCCAATGTTCTTCGAAAACTAGATCTCATGCAATCCATTTTTTTCTGGCAGATAAGACACTAAATTGTTTCTGGGGTGTTCAGATCTTAATACGGCCTTTACATCTCTACTTTTATTTTTTTCCAAAGTGTTTTTAAACAAGTTCTTTTTATGCACAATAAGTGTATGCAGATGACACACCTGAATTTTCCAACTTTGGGACAATAAATAAATATTTTATAGTACACCAGATACAGAAAAAAAATCATCCCCAAACCCCCCAATTTTTTTTTTTTGATAAAATCTAAGTCCTTTTTGAAACCAAGAGTGAGGATTTTTAAAATCCATTTCTAACAACCTTACCATGACCTGATAAAACTCAGAAAAACAGCAGGTTAATCTGAGGGCAGCACAGGCATTGTAGCGACTCAGCAATTTATCTTCTGCTTTCACCTTTACTTTTTAAAAGGAATGCAGCATTCACTGTGGCTCCTCTTTGCCAACTTACAGTTCAACACTGTACATCTTCTGCCTTTCTCTCTGCCGTTCTTTCCATTAATCTACAGTTTGGCAAAAACTTCTTTATGAATAATTGAAATAAATGACAGTGCCATCTCATCAGGAATTCACACTGAAAGTTTCACCAGAGGAGAAAAGATGAGACCACATAATAAAGAAAAGGTGAGGTGTAGAGAAGACTGAAGCAGTGATGGAGCACTCACAGAGTTCATACACACTGTTAGAGTAAAAAAAATAAAAAAATAAGAATTTTACAAACTCAAGTTTCCTGTG
>NW_015150579.1:801436-816336 GCF_000732505.1 Cyprinodon variegatus
AAGGATTGATAGGAAGCAGCAAATAAAGAAGTAGAATCCTATTTAAAAAAGGACAACAAAACAAGAAAAAGGAATGGACAGTATTAAAGGATAGAATGAGAAAATGTTTATAGAATAGGGTGCACAAAGTAGGAAGAGAGGAAGACAGAAGGTAGAACGGATCAAAAACAGAGGAAGAGAAGAAGTAACGACAAAGGCAAATAAGGAAAGAGGAAACAAACAAGGATAGATTGAAGGACAACGGAAGGGAAAGAAAACATGTAATATAAAAAAAACAGCGTTAAGTAGGGAGGAGAGGATATGAGTGAAGATCGGAGGGAAGGCAAGAAGGATATGAGTAAAGGTAAAAAGGAAGGAAGAAAGAGCATTCAAAAGAAGGAAGACAGCAGGACTAAATGAATAAATGAAGACGAATATTTGAAAGTACCAACATTTTTCTTCCCTCTATTTTTTCATTCTAATCCAAACTTGGAAAACTAAATCAGACTTCACACTTTTCCAGACCTTCCCAGTCTGACTGGGAACCCTCTGTTTATGCATGAGGGGAAGAAGCCGAGTCCTTTGGATCCAGCTGCCCATTAGCACCAGCACAGCACTGAGGAAGGAACCCAGCTGAGAATTATGACTCAACACCAATTAGGCTCAACCTCCATAACTACTGCACATACAGTAGGAGTGTGCTCAGCTGGAACACTCCCGGTATCAGCTTAATAACTCTTAAATACCAACACTTCATGTTGTCCCATTTGCGCACCAACTCGATGTGTCTGTATGACTCATCTATTAGCGGACCATCCTACCCTATTAAATCCCATCTTGTATCTCATCATTTCTGTGTGCAGAAACATGTAGCAAACCACAAGTGTTTTGTTGCAGCCCCCTCACCTCCAGTTCCTGTTCTCTCTGCAGGGCGAACTGCTTAAACGACTTGACAATAATTCCAGCGTTGGAGCAGTCGTAAACGAAAATAGACGGGCTCCCCATCCACGTCTGCAGGTCATAGATGGACAGAGGGATGTACTGGGTGTAATTCTGGAAAAGAGGAATGAGACGAGTATGAGATATAGTGCAATGCGTTACTGCTGATAAGTCACTTTTATAGATTTTTACTGTGTTCAATTATTCATTAGACCTCTGCTTGATGGAAAGTACTGATTTAAAAAAAGGGGAAAAGAGAAAACCATAATGTGTCAGACAGGGTTAAAAACATGCCAATGTTGGAAATATAAGGATAGCATTTCATATTTGAAATTTCATTCAATATATTACTTTAAACATCATCAGCTTCATTTTCAAATAAAAAAACACTTTAGACAAAGTTATCAAATAAGGCAAACAAGTTATTCAATCAATCTGTGGTTCTGCTCAGGTGTTAGGGAAGCCCAAGCTTCTTTAGTAGCAGCCTTAAGCTATTTTGTATAGCTTAAGCCCATAGATTTCCTATGAGGCTATGGTTATGCATTTAGCTTGCCAGCCAAGCAGTGATATCATGTCCATTATAGTGTTTTGGCACCTTTGAGCCAAAAGCAGGCATTGTTGGAAGAAAGATTAGATCAGAGGGAAGTTTAAAGGACTGTAGGAGCCACTGACTGATGGCTCTGCTGAAGTTGGACTTAATAAAACATAATGGTACTACACAAGCACATGACAAGGATCCTCAACTTACCACTGCTGCTCAACCAACAGAATTCTTAGCATCTAAACTCACAAGTCATTTTTTTCCCTACTTAAAGCACATTGAGAACTTGCTTACTTTTAAGGGTTTTTTCTCAAAATTGACCTTTTTTGTGTGTGTGGATGTATGATCATGTGCTTTGTACCATGTGGGGAAAGAATAAGGCCAATTTCACAAGAATTTGCTACTTTGGGACTTGCAGTTACTTGTGGGGACCAGTCGATCGGTTCCCATGAGGAAAAGTTCTCTTCTTGGGCTGGGAGTTTGGGTTAGCACTAAGGTGTGGACGATCCAGAAAGGAGTAAAAATGTCTTAAATTATGTGTATTTACCCTTAATTTGAGTAGGTGTATATGTATATTTTGTTGTTCCATTGGCAAAGCATCTGATAAACCTCAATTCAAGAAAAAAATGCAATTATTTTTGGATTTTGGATTTCTATTTTTTGTATTGTATAAATAAAAACTGAATTAGATATGTAAACAAATAGATAAAATGACCGTTATAGACTTGTAAAATCACATGATTAACTACTCAGATTGAACTTATTATGAGGTTCTGAGATTCAGAATATTAAAGTGAATTTGTGTGCGTGTGGATGTATGATCATGCCATGTGGGCAAAGAATAAGGCCAATTTCACAAGAATTTGCTACTTTGGGACTTGCAGTAACTTGTGGGGACCAGACGATTGGTTCCATTGAGGAAAAGTTGTCTTCTTGGGCTGGGAGTTTGGGTTAGCACTAAGGTGTCGACTGAGTTTACATTAGTTTAAAGGTTGGGTATATGTTGGTAAAGGTTAGGCCATACAAATGAATGGAAGTCAATGGAAAGTCCCTGCAAAGATTACTGGAAATAATGTGTGTGTGTGTGTTTGTGTGTGGGTGTGTGTATGTGCGTGGTTTGATGATCCTTCTTCCTATTAATAGCTAATATGTTTTTTTCAACACATGAAGCTAAACAAGTGTGCTTGTGATATATTTCAAATGAATGTTTTAGGTTAAATTAAATAGCTTGAGATAAAGCAGATTTATAAATATATATGTGATGCGATGCCCCGTTTCATAAAACAAAAATAATAAAGGAGATATGCCTGTACTGCTTTAGTAACTTATCTGACTAAAATCCCCATGTCTCTTAATTTGAAACTTTTAAGTTAACGGGCATCAGATTTTCAATTATGCAAAAAGAGAAAAGAGACAGGACTGTTACAAGATGTATCTTGGGGAGTTTCGTGAGAAAATAATCTAATTTTACAATAAACATTATATAATTAATTTAGATTATTTTCAATTTGAGAGTAACAGAATTCTCTTAGAGCATTTTAAATAAAAAAATTCTCTTTAGTTTAGCATTTTTAGCTTGATGGATGTTGTTAGTTTGTGCGATCATGGGGGCGTGGCAACCAATACCAATGTTCCAGAAAATAAAAAATAAAAAAATTATATCCCAGTTCACGAGCATATGATTTGTCTCTCAGATGAATCAAACTTTTAATCACTTCATATTTGCAACATTAGAAGATAAAATCATGATTCTTGATCATGTCTTTTTTTTTTTTTTTACCTTGTTAAAAACCCAAATTTCCCCATTAACGGTTGGCCGTGGCACTCCATGGCCATTGTAGTGGAAGAGGACTCTCTCCTCTTTAGCGTTGCGCCGCAGGGACGTGCAAAGTTTCTTCACTTCATCCACTGTGGGGTCCAGACTCTGTTTGTAGCGTGCCTAAGAAGGGAAAAATAGAAAATAAATGATTTTATTATGGATTTCCAGGTTTGTTTAATATAAGCTCATTATATCAAGCTTAAAACAGATACAAAACAATCAGATTGAACACAAGTGTCAAAGAACACAAGGTATCTAAAGACGGGGGGAAAAAGAAGTTGCTCAACCTAAACCAAAAGATAGTACTTGTGTTGGAACGTCTTAGTTGGGAATTAAGTTATACAGCATGCAACCTGCATGCAATTGCAGGTTCTCTGCCTAGTTTTACTCAATTAATTTTAAGGCCCTTATAATGCAGGCAATTTTACAGCATGACTCCTTTTTAGGGCTTATAAATCAATCCATCCATTTTCTGTCATGCTTATCCCAAGCGGGGTTGCAGGGCGTGCTCGATTGTTAAAATAATCATCAACTAATTTGGCAATGAAGTCGAATTACAAACTGATGTAAACTTAATATCGAACAAATTAGATCATTGCATACATTTTTGTAGAAAAACACAATAAAATTCGGTGAATATTAGTAAATATTTTTTACCCATCAACAAGTACTTAGGTTACAACCTAAGTACTTTGGAATCGATGCAAGCAAGGAAGCAAAACAAACCAAATAAACCAGAAAGTTTAGTTTTTTTTCCCTCTCATATTAACAGAAATAAGGACAACTTTGACAGAAAAGATGTTTTAATCTTTGGGGATTTTAAAACAAAGTTTTTCTCTACCTGTTTGTTCTTATTTGAAAATGCTTTAAGAAACAAAACCTTGGGAGTGCAGAGATGTTACAAAATATCAGTTTATTGGAAGTAAATAAAATCAAATAATCCTTAAAAATAAAAATTTTTTTTACTTTTTGTTATAATCAATCTCAAACTTAAAAATATAACGAATTCAGAAGAAAAGAGGCAACATAACTAAAAAAAACACTTTTGAAAAGGTTGAAACCAACGTGTAAATGAATTACTTTCAGTATTTGTGGTCTATTGAAGTGACTCAGAACGATGTTGAATAATTATGATTCAACAGTAAATAAAAGTGCCAGGCCCAGGCCATGAGACTTGGACTTTATCAACACACATATGCTGCTTCACTGCTTCCAGCTTGTTTCCTCGGCCACCTGTTGTTTACTTCATCTCGGACTCTGCTGCTCTATGTCACAAAGCTTGAGGTCCACATCAGCATGTGCGAATAAGCCAGAAAGGTTTTACAGCCGGAGACAGAGGATATGTGTATTGTTCTTGGTTTTATTAAATAAAGTGCTGGTGTGTGCAATGCTGAAAGTGACACAGAGGTGTCAGCAGCTAGTTATGCAACAGAAAAGCTCCTGTTCCTACAGCTCTGAATCATTTTAAAGCTCACCGAGGCCCTTCTGTTGCATAACTAACGTGACTTTTACCAAACAGCCTGTCTTCTGTTGACTTGAAGTGAATCACATTATAACACAGATTCATCCTCTAACAATCATCAAAGCCGATGTAACTCATAAAATCAGTGAGACATAAGTATTTTGTTTTACTTAGTAATCTGACTTAGAGAAAGAGGGCATAGAGAAGGTTGTAATGCAAATCTCACCAACTTGTTTATTTTTTATTTTTTTATTCTTTGCTGTGTGATTTCTTTTTAAACATTCTGTACCTATTTTCTTTTAAAATCTTTAGGCTGAAATTCCTTCTCTGATTAAACCAATTTCTCATACATCTCTGGAGAAAATATCAACTTTTACTCATACTTAGGGGTTAAACTAAGCCAGAGCAAGTAGCACAGAGCTGCGTCCCACATCATGACCAAGCTGTACAAGGCAGTCTTAAAACTGAAAAGGTAAAGATTTTCAATGTAAAATATGACGGAAAATATATTGAAGAAAAATAATATAAAATACAGCCACAACAAAGACTGTGGAGCGATTTATAACTGCTAAAGGTTATAAAACGTAGGTTTTAGATGTGATCACGAAGTGGGACATAATGGTAACCGTATATGTGTATTTAAGATGTTTTTTAGAGGTTGAAATGTTTGAAAGATTTACTGAGGGTGAAAATTTACCATATTCTTGTTACAGTTGCCCCTAAGATTTATACAAAGCAGCTATATCAGGTTTCAACGCTGGAAAACTAAAGTAGAACAGTCCTTAAGATCTGAGTTCTGAGTGCCTTGTTCTAGGGACATAGTAGTTTATAACAGGTTGGAAACGTAGCCATTTATTGATGCCTAACTACAGTACCTACACTACAAAAAAACGATCCAGAAAAGAGTAAAAATGTTTTAAATTATGCGTATTTACCCTTAATTTGAGTAGGCGTAAATGTAAATTTCGATGTTGCATTGGCAAAGCATCTCGTAAACCTTAATTTAAGAAAAAAAATGCAATCATTTTAAAGAAATTGGATTTGTTCAGTGTATAAATACAAACTGAACTAGATATCTAAACAAATAGATAAAATGACCTTAAGACTTATAAAATCATATGATTAACTACTCAGATTGAACTTATGAGGTTCTGAGATACAGAATATTATATTCCCATCCATATCTTGTGCTTCCTGAGTTGAAGAGCCAGAGGACCTTTTCACCCTTGGTCCCATTGGACAATATACTGCGGCCAAACTGAGCAACCTCAATTGAAGAAACCCACTTTTTCCTGTGTCTGGAGGACGAAGAACGGAAGCACCATGGCCGGACTGGCAAGAAAATTAAATTTATCTATTATTGGATAAAAGCGTCTGAATTCCAACAGGCCCTGTGCTAATCTCTGTGGTATCAAGTGGTATCTGAAAGGTATAATGCTATTACAGGGTAATGGAGGAAAGGAATCTGAAATAAAGGCTTATTTTAGACATAAAGGGGAATGTCAATGAAGAGTGAGAAATTAAAAGTAAAATAAGAACCAAATGAAAGAAAAGAGGTAAACAAGTGAGAAAAGTCATATACGTTACTTTCATAAATGATATGCTTATTAAAGTGTCTAATTAATCAAAATGAGGGTTGATAAAGTGGATGCCTGGAAGAGGCAGAGGAGAGATTAGAAGAAGACATTTTACGTCAGTTTTTCTACATTTCATTTTTCATCAAACCCAAGAACTAATACTTGTTCACCCTGTTCGTACAGCTACATTCAACTACACTCCATCAAGCTGTAAGCTCTAAGAAAATAATATACCACAAAACCATTTAGCAGTATGAAGCCTGATCTCTATTTTATGCTACACTTCACTGCAGTTGTTTTAATCCTATTTTATATTAGAAGTGTTGCAGCCATCTTCACTCAGCTGCAAAACCGTATGCTGTTGCAAGAAGCATGCAGAAATCACACAATTAAAGCAAGACATTAATTTCAAAGTCAGACCAAAACAACTGTGAGAGGGGCATAAAACAGTTCAAACCGCTTTGCTTTTTGTTTTCTTTTTGGACCCAGATATTTTGAAGTGTTTTTCTATGGGTGGGTATATTGAGCACAAAGAAACTATTTTTTTTTTTTTTTTTGCTAACATTGGTCCATGTAATGTGCATTCAATGTTTCTATAATGCACAACCATAAATTACCAACATTTCATAAATGGGTAATTATATGACTGTATTTAAAAATATATATAGCAAGACCTTGAAGAAACTATAGCCTGTCTTCTTATTGATTAAGTGTGGTCTGAGTTCGACTCTAAACAGGCTCCAGTATCTAGCAAAAATAGAATTAGGAGGAATTTTAGTAGAAGGCTGCAGGCACACTTCAGTATAAACACTCTCAAGGACAATAATAAGAGTGCATTTAGTCCAGAGTTCATAACAGAGAACGAAGGACAAAGTGTTACAAGGCGCAACAGTTCAAAATTGAAAAAAAAAACATTCAGCTTTTATTGTAGAATTTTTAGACAGATGCAATTCATCTGTCTAAAAGTTCTCATGCATAAAACCCTTAACTCTTATGCATAATCCCTAAACATACATCAACCCAACATGTACAAGGTCCATTATCTGTTTTAATTATGTCTTCATTGATAAAAACCCAGTTTACAATCGTTAATATCATGCACAAAGTGGTATTTCACTTGATTCATCCATGTCTGAAAAGTCCTCTCTGAATAGCAGCCCATCCGTTCAAGGGGCAAAGACAGGTCTAGAGATTTAATTAACTGTGCCCTCCAGAAAGCACCTGCCTTGATCGCACCGCCATCCCTGCCCTGTAAACAACATGCCAACTTTCTCAGATCAGCAGCAGTTATCTGAAGCAGACCAAGATTATTTTTGGTCAAAGCTGAGACAAAGGGGCTCTTTCAGTATCTAATGTGCTCTAATGTCTCATATAGATATTGTATCATATTTTTCTCAAAAGGTATACATCTCAAATTTGTAAGGTGTGGAATTGCTTTTGCTGTAACATTTTCCAGCTGCTGTAACACAAAAATTTCACTATTGTGAGACAATTATAGGAATTTTCTATTCTTATCTATTCTATATATAGCAGGCAGCATAAACAACCAAAGAAAGATTTTAAAAAACAGAATACTTCACTGATAAGAGTTTAGAATGACACCTCTCAATGACAGGTTTCCTACAGCATAAGGCAAGTTAAATTCAAGACTTTTTAAGACTTTTTAATGCCACTTGAAATAAAAATTTAAGACCAAATTCACAAGAAACACAAGAAAAACCTGCTTGTGACAACTTAACCCAAAGGTTTATTATAACATAAACCACTGCACTAATTTTGAAAAGCTTCCCATACAGGAAAAAAGCTAGAAACACACAGATGACAGATATATTTTAACAATTATTTAACTGAATTCACAAACTTTGTTTTAGCAGGGAACAAAACAAATCACTTTTAAAGCCACAACATAACCAGCGCTAAGTCTTTTTTGCAGCATCTCCCAAATGTCCCGGCCGGAACAACGCTTTTATTGGTTCCGCTATCGGGACGGAACCAATAAGGGCGAGCCATTATTTTTATTTTTGAATAAAAAAAAAAAAGGTCAATTTTAATGTTTTATTTAGATTACAAAAATAAATCATAATAAAAATAATCCTTTTTATGAAGTTTTAAAAATTAAGACCTACGAAAGACTGATTTAAGACATTTTAATACCAATTAAGGCCTTAATTTTATTTTGAAGAATTCAATGCCTTTTAAGACTTTTTAAGGACCCGCGGGAACCCTGCAATGAATAACCCAGTATTTATCCTATGTGACCATTCCCACAACCTTTATTACATTTTTTTTCCTTTTCATTAATAGTAGTTCTTATTATATATATCAAAATCCTCTATCTATTCTGTGCAGGCTGGTCATGAATTGAGGCTTTGCTTTGTAGCCAACCTGTTTTTTTTTTTACTGTTACGAATCTGTCCCAGTCAAATGCGGGACATTGTTTCAATTTGTGGTGCACAGAGACAGATATAACACCCTATGGAGAAGCCTCTCTATACACACTGCAGTCAGTTTGACATCGGAAAAACATTGGATGGGAGCTTAAAAAGTCAGACGCAACCGGTGTGACCCAGGCTTAAATGAAAACAGATGGCTATAGGTGTAGTCTTTGAGAGATCCAGCCTGATGTGATAAATATCAGGAGCCTGAATATCTTCTGAACTAAACTGCAGAAGTGACTAAAACATTCTTAGATGCCTTACTTTTAACCTCAAGATTACCAATAATAGGTGATTAGGCTTCATCTTTTTGTTTCAAACACAAATGGTTGTTTACCCAGGTCACAATATTATCAATCAGTCCTGGATGGGCCAGTAAAAACCTTTTATGGAATGCACATACATGAGACAAAACAAGCAATGTGAAGGCTTATGCTTCTAATGAGGGCAGACAGAGGATTCTTTTATGTTACACCACTGTAAAATACCTCCATTGTTTGAAATCAAATAGGAAACAAACTCAATTTAAAGGTGTGCTTTGTACCAGCTCTGGTGCCATTTATCATCATGTCACTAACAGAGAACAGGCGACCTTTTCAAAGTACAACATGCATTCAGGATGCGATTAAATCCAGATCGTAAAGCTGATGGAGGCAAGGTGAGCCTCTCTGGTTGTCACAGATACACAGATACCATTATACAAGAAAAAAAAATAAATGCCATAAGCTGGCTTCTAATTATTCACACATAAACCACACAAATTAAAATATGACAAATATAATGGATGAATGAAGTATAAAAACAGAAATTGCATATTTAAAAATGCAATTATCTACTAACAACTATTGGATTTTGTTTGACGGTGCTTTGATTTGAATCATCACAGGAGCCAAAGTCAATGGCCCTCATGTGGCTTTTAATGTACGGCTAATTAAGGCAATTCAAGCAAAGAAAAAATTTGTTTAGTTGATGCTTTCAGGTTTTTCAAGCTAAATAAATGTGGGCAGAAAGCTAGAGTAAATGTTGGCTTGGATGACCGAGAGAGTCAACGTTATCACACAGGAAATGAGCAAAGTCAACCTCTGTCCCCTCAATCACCAGCCAACATCATCCGAGCACAGAGCTTGTTGAGTGGAAAAGCTCAGAGGAAACACAGACAAATAAATCAATAAGACTGATTCTAAACAACATTTTCAACATCCCGTCTATTGGTTAGAAATTGGTACCCTACAAAATAAGCGAGTATGTTAATGTATCAGAAACATTTTAAGCCAAGAAATCACAATAGAGGCCATCATAAATAGGATCGAGATAAAAGGTTTCTGTCATCTCAGTCAACAAAATGTGGTTAGAGGCTGAAATATTGAGGAAATATTTCCAAATTCTATCTAATCAGATTGAATCAGGGCAGTTTTTTTTTCAGCGGATGTATTTGAAGACCAACAGGATACACAACTGATCCAACAGAATAGAAAGAAAACAATAAGTGCACACAAATCCATCTTCCCAGAGAAAATCTAATTAGTGACTACATTTGCACAAACCATATTAGTACACCATGCTAACTGCATCTAAAAGATTACCGGTACTGAAAGCTTCTGTTGGCTAGTAGCACCCTCGCTGCCACACAGAGCAAGAATTATGACATTTACTAAAATATTTCATTACTTCTTCCACTCAGAAAGGTTATTACATTGGATGTTAGTAGAACCATATATAAGTTAAAATAAAAGTATATAACCACCCAAAAAGCTAATCTAAACTTTGTTTTATGCATTGATCTTTACAAGGAAAATAGTCTGGTGGCTGTTCAGCCACTAAACGCAACGACAAAACTGTTAGTACCTCTCGTTTAATCAAAGAAAAACCCACAATGGTCAGAGAAATAACTTGAAACTCACAAAAGTAAAAAGAAGTAACAGTACAGCGAAAATGAACAAATGATGCTTAGACATTGCTTTTCAACCATGCTAAAACAAAATGGTCTTGGAAAAAATAAACTAAAAAAAAAAATCGCCCTGGCCAAAGATTATGGTACAACTAAAAAAGTCTGAGAATAATGTGACTAAAGGTACATGCTAGGGAAAGGTGTGTTCAGGGGCTATTCTAGGATCAGAAGTTAACGGGTACTGGGCATCCAGAGAGCTTTCTGGCCAGGCATGATAAACTTCACTGTTTTCACCAATGCGTATCTCATTTTTTTACCAAATACTGGACAATCAAATCTTAAATTAAAAAGTAAATTTTGATGGTGTAGTGGTGGCTGGTATGCTGCTGCTCTTTTTCTTTTTCCCTGCTCTGCTCTGACTCATCTCCCTGTTCCTCTCCTTCTTGTATATTGAAATTAACCAAGTAGTAAAGTATGCAGATGATTTGGAAACTAGTAAAGACGTCTTGTTTAGATAGAAGTCCACTGATATGTTAAGTGTATGGGTGATTCTGGAAAGCATTTAACATTCAATATGCTAAATTATCTACTGAATGGAGGGTTTTTCTTTGCCAGTTTGACCTGCCACTATTCTGTCTGTTTTCTTACCTGGTTTATGCTGACCTTGCACTTTGCACACCCCTTGCTCCTCTCCTTCACCTTGACCAACTCTTCCACTTTGGACCGGCAATCATAAAACTTTTTTTTTTTTTTTGACAAGATGAATATAAATACAGATGTTCTCGAGAGTTTAGACACACTCCCAATAGAGAAAAGGCTAAATTCACAACAGTAATTTAAAAAACGCAATATATTGAGCAATATATTGCTTTTCAACATCTACTTTTAGTAAATGTTTGCTTGGCTCATGCTAAGAAAACATAGGTCTTCCTGTGACAAGTTACTGGGTGCTAAATTCAGCTGTTCATACAATTATATTTGAGTATAATCACCAAAGGAATAATTGGCCAATGTACTGTTCAGTTAGGAGGTGTTTTGCTGTAAAACATTTGTATGAAACAATTAAAGACATTGTAAAGATGCTGGCTTAAGCTTTTCAGCATGTTGCTATTCACGGTGAAATAAGCCCTGTAGTGCCATGGACTGAAAGGCCACTTGAAGCGGAGAGCTACTGCCTTAGAAGCAGAATAAAAACCCTGATGACAGTTTGTGTATACAATCATTGCTTTGTACTCGGATAATATTAAAACTCTCGTGTTTGGCAACAATGACAGTTGTCACATTTGGATGATTAGGAGAAATACTTGCGAACCCAATGAGACAGTTCAAACTGTGAAGTACAAAGATGGCATCATCATGCTGTGGGAATATTGTGAGACATGAGGTAGTGGCACACTTCCCAAAACTGATGGTATTATGAGAAAATAAAGCATGACATGGAAATACTGAAGTAACACCTTAAGACTTGATACAGGAAGCCAAGTTTTTCTTTTTTTATTTAGACAATTAATCAAATGATCCCAAGTTAACAAAGAGGCTTACAGATAAGAAAGTCAACCCTTTTTTTAGTGGCCTTCAAAGAGTACTGATCTAGTCAGATGTCTGTGAGCAAAGAGGTTGTAGAAGAAAGTGTTTTGTTCATCTTAAACATTTTAAATGCAATTCAACCAAATACAATGAAACTGTAACTACACATGTGTCTTTGAAATAGATATTCAAAATCTTGTCAATATTTGGGGATTTGGCAAACAGAAATACTTTTGGTTTATTGGCTGACCTAAAACAGGAGATGCTCAAGCTGATTCAAGGTTATAATTATAGAGTGCATGTAATCATCTGGTTTCAAGTGCCTATTTCAAAATATTGAAAAATATTTCATCTAAAGGGGCTGACAAACAACAACCTCTAAGGTTACAGTGAAAAAACAAACAGTAAACTAAAATTTTGAACTTTTTTTCTTGGTCTATTATTGGTCTTTTTTTGCAACTGAGGAAATTCATACGTGGGTCAGGTCCTCTATCCTTGTTCCAACACCGTGCTCCTAACTAACCTTCCTGAACCTAACACAATCAAACCAGTTCTGACAACTGACCTGGAGTAAGGGTCACCCTGAAGCAAATGAAGGACAGTCATTTAAATTCCCATGACAAATTACAGCAGAGTTAAAGTAGATAGTCATTTCCCTGGTGACAGCAGTCCTGCTGAGGCCAGTGTGTCCAGGCTGACTCAGTTCACAGCAGGTCCATCGAAGCAGAGGGAGAGAGACGTCACCATCCAATCAGGCCAAAACTCACCTCCTGTCAACACTACGGTCCCTGCACAATTCTTCCTCTACAGCAAATCAATTTCTTTGGATTTATAGAGGACAGCTCAGTTCTTCTAAAAATACCTTATAATGATTTTCCTTCTAAAGTTCATAACACTTTCTCCAGAATGTTAAAGAACTGTGCTTGGATCACTGACATTTTTAAATGTAATGCACAGCAAATACTCAGTAGAAACAAACACACCCCTTTATATCAAGTTTTCCTCAAACAAGCGGGATGCTGGAAGAGAGCAATCTGAGTCAGAACAGTGCTGCTGCTTCTGACTAAGTGACATGAGTTAAGTAACCGGCAGAAGGTCCAAACCCACTGAACACTGCAGGGTGGAACGTTTAAAGGGATGTGATCATATCCACCAAGCAGAGCTTGGAGATAAACATGAAAAAACCTATTCCTATAATGACTTAAAAGCCTTCACAATCCCTCCTGAAACTTCTTCTGTATATATAATCGGAACTGAAAATCAATTCGGCTTCCTGTCTTCTACCGGAAAGCAATCACTTAGCAAGTTTGACCACTTCTCGTGCTCCCACAGTACATAGAGGGTCTTCTATGTTTAAATGCAGCGAGGTTATTGTTCCAAATTGCCTTTTCCATTGTTTTATTTAAAGAACAAATCCTATTACTGAGGTGTACTAGTCTTATTGTAAATAATAAAACAATTCATAATAGCCCCATCAATTAGCACACACAATACATAGGTGGTTAAGGATCTGATTAAGGATGTGATACCAAGCTGCATTAATTTCAAATCTCTGTAAATGTAGTAATGCTCCTGCAAATTTGTGATAGAGAAGGGAAAGAGAGACCTCTAAAGCACCAGTCCAATTAAAATCAGAGATCTGAGAAGCACTCAAAACTCATTCTTAGACATTTCTAATTAGGATCCTTCACCTTGAGGGGGTCTGAAACAGGTGAAGCATGTACTCTTTACACAATTTCCTCTTTAATTTGTAGTCTTCATAAAACATGAAAATATTTCAGTAATTCATCTGTATAAATGGCAAATATAAACTACTATCTATGATTACTATCCAGCTACGGCAACCAAGTTTATGACAGTATAAGGAGTAGTAAAAAATAAAAAATTACAAGATGATGTACCCAATTTTCAACTTGGGCGACATTAAGCTGATCTTCAAAGATGTAATACTAGAAACTGGCAGTACTTGTTAAGGAGGAAATCCCCTACATATAGCATTGTGTTTCCAGTGCATAGCAAAGCTATTAACATTTATAGATAATGTACCCTTTAAGATTTGTAACGTTTTGCGGTTTAACAATTAAAAAGATAAGTGTTTTTGTTTTGTTTTTTACGTTGTCTGTGTTAGTACTGGGAAGAAACATGTGCATGACATTCATATTAAAATCTGGGCATCTATATTTAGCCCACTTTACAGCCCTAACTTAACCTTATATAACCAGCAATGAGCTGCCATCAGTAGTCCCCCTCATTATTAGGTCCAGTGTGGTTAGTTCTGTTATTGTATAAATCCAGCTGTTCTTTGAAGGCTGTAAATAATGTTTTGTCTTGCAGAAACACTACAAAAATTATCAATAACATACTTTTTTATGGCATTACAAGATACAAGATAGATTTGCAAGGTACTGAACAGCTCCTTTTCTTTTGCAACTCAAAAGCCTGGGCTTTAGAGAGTCAGAGTAGGGTTTCCATATACCTTTACCAGGTTAAATCGATTTCCTGGGGTTTTGGTCCCACTACAGATCCAGTGGACTCTGGGTTTGTAGTGGGATGGGATGTGCTGCAGTGCTTTCTAAGGTTTTTTTATTAAATAGTCTATTCTCTATGAATTATTTTAGCACAAAAAGTCATTTTAAGATGTTTTAAGACAGAAGATGCGCATCAAAACTTATTTGTAGTCAAAGTATCAAGTCGTATTTGATGAGCATACATTTGAATACTGTCTTTTAGACA
>NW_015150579.1:818340-852210 GCF_000732505.1 Cyprinodon variegatus
TCAATGAAGACATGATCACATATGGAAAAAATAAAAGGTTGAATTTTTTTTTTTTTTTTTTTTTACTGCTTTTCACTTTTTTTTTTTTGGAAGAATTACAAAGATAAAATATATTTTGAGTTCTATCTGCTACAGAAGCTGAGATATCAATAATTTACTAGGCGTTGACACAGTTGCTGAATTTACAGAAAAACTTCAGGTTTTAGGGGTATTTTTTAAAATCGGCCATAGGTTTTTAAGGTGTTTTTTCCAGGCGTTTTAGGCCTAAATGGGTTAAGGGCACCTGGTTTACATACAAAGTCTATGGTGTATACATCTAAAGGGGCTTTAAGACGTTTTACATTACATGTTTTGAAGCATTACGCTCCTTAATCGTCTTTAGAGTTGTTGAACAATTGGATCTTCATGATGTCTACGAACAGCATGGCCAGCTTCAGAAAGCGTTCACCAGAATACTCCAGCTTTGTCGCAAAACAGTATTTAGGGGGGGCCTGCTGTTCAGAACATGAAAAGAATATTTAAGTATGTTTGGACTCTTATGAAATATTTTGTCATATTAGGAAAAACCACAACTTGGACTCAATATAGCCTTTTAATGTGGATGAAATTATGAATAAAGTATGGAAATATTTCAATAAAAAGCTGACCTTAACTACCTTCAGGACACTTTAGCAGCAGTCAAACTGATCTGTGGTTCTGCAGGTGTATCTGAGCCATGATTCTTATCCAGAACAGCCAGGTGCCTATTATATTGCTATCCTCTGATCTAATCAACTGCTGCCCTCATTTCCAGCCACCTGCAGGGCCACTTGCACAACTTGGTGATTGAGGAGGGACTGAAGCAGGCAGGAGTGCCACAAACCATTAGCCCAGAGATAGAGCTTGGGGAATGGTGCTGATTTAGACTCTGTGTGATGTCGGGACAACGTGTGCCTCTACTGAGGGTCAAATTTAAAATTTACTAAAACCTGTCCATTAGATCAAGAACAGATTCAGCAGTTCTCTGCATCAGATATGCATCAGATAGTACACGCAGAGGTGACCAATGATGAATAATTAAACAGATCTCCAAGTTGTTGTAATTATAAATTTGGCAATTTGTTTTGTTTGGAAATAATTAGTCCTGTGACTAAATCTTTCCCCACAGCAACAGCATGTATAGGGAAGACTTATTAGTATTGATCAAACAAGCCAAGGATATATTGTGGCCATTTGGGCTGTGGTGCATAAAGAATCTGCCCTCTTTAACAAAGTTAAACTGATATCGAAGCAGCAGTCAATTTCTAAAAGAAACATCTAATTATGAGTAAATTAAAGCTACCTTGTTTGCAAAGTTTGATCTAAGCTTTTCTTGCAGACATAATAAACACCAGAATTGTAGTAATTCATTGTAAAGGGAGGTTGGAGACTTCTTTGAACAATGTAATGTTGTTATAAGTAATCTTGGCAAATGTTGAGGGGGGGGAACAGACTTTCATGATGTGAATCATGATATTTATCTTTAGAACAACAACATTAGACTGACAATACTATTACAGTTATGCCAAATTACTGCTAGAGATGGCAAGTTTAGGTTTAAACAAATCTTTTAATTTTAGTATCTTGATTCTTCTGACTGGAAATAGTATTCTGATTAGGGCTGCAACCCACAATTATTTGGGAAATTGATTAATCTGTCAATTATTTTTTTTTAATGAACTGATTAAAAATCAGATAGCCAAAGGTTCTAAACCTTTTCCACTTCAGGAGTGATGAATAGAGCATATTGATACCCAAAAAAGATTTAATCTAAAATGCAAAATGTTTACTTTTTTGGGGGGTATAATTGCTTTTAAGGGTGGGTTCCTCTGTCAGCTTAAGGCATGTTTTAGAGTCTGTAAACTCCAGTTACCGACTGATCAATTACTAAATCAGTTGACAATTATTTTAATAATCAATTAATCGCAAATTTTTTCAGCCCTAATTCTGATTAAATTAATACTTTAATAAATCCTTTTACTAACAAGGCCTTTTTTCTTTTCTCCAGGATTTTTCCATGCTATTATTCTGGCCGGAAGTAGCCAGTTTTTCTGGAAGAAACTGAAAAGGTCGAATTTACTGGAAACTTTTGTTTCTTTTGGTGAATATTTTGCCTTAAGCAGGCCCAAATCCAGTAATAACCTTGATGTGTGATTCAATATCTATAAACCATGCTGCTTTGGGGGCATGACTAGAAGAAGAAATTGAAGAAAAAGAAAGCCAGCTGGTGTAATCTGAGTATCCAAGAAAGCATTTTTCCTACCATTTAAAGGCTATTAGTAACACATTGAGGAACAAGTTGAGGAATCGTCTTAGTGTGGCAAAGGCTTCAAAACTTGCACTCTGTTTCCAAATGCTACGAGGCAAGAATGAGCTTTACTACTAAACTGTACTTTGCTGCTTTGTTGCTGCTGTTCTGTATGTGTAAATGCAGTGTTTCAACATGGTAGTTACTTTTCAAGTTTTGTGACCAATAGTTGTTCATTCATCTAGATTTGTATTATATACGCTTAAATAAATTTTTAATTTGTGTCACTGTGAGAATTGTCCTACAGATTTTTACTTATGTAGCCTGGCAGCAATAGTTAGTTGACATTTTAATGGAACTATTCCAGTTCTCCAAAATAAGATCAATTACCAGGACTTTTCTCCAGTTTCTGCAAAAGGAATTGGTGGGGGGAAAAGCCTTTCTTCAAGATTCTTCGACTTTTCCAGAAGAAACTGAACCCTGTCTGCTAATTAAGGTATAATAGGTATAATAGTAATCTCTTTAAATGAGGATCATAAACCTTGGTGCATACTCAACAGAAAACCAGAATTGTTCTTGCTCTGTTGGTGGAAAGGACATGTTTGACTTCCCTCAGCGTACCCACACTTGGCAAGAGCCTCAGTTCCCAAACTCATCTAAAGACTATATCTCAAGACACTACCGCAAATTAAAAACACAAAAGCAGCACAAGGGCATTTTTCCAATTGATGAGGAGGGGAAGTCATATTTTCTAACTACTTTGGAAGCCAACCATCACAACTATCCATGACATAACCAATCACTATAAAGACTTCAGCACCTAAAATAAGGGGGGCATTTCCCACCTGAAAACAAAAGGGGAAAATCTTAAATCTGCATTTCCTACTTAACACCTATAAAAATGCTGACCAATCGCGCAAACGTCCTGCCCAGTCACTGTGTCAAGATAAATCAGTGAGAACCCCAAAACAGCCTGTTTTCCCAGGCTGTGAGAGCAACAAAAAAATGTTCTTGTTTATCGTAGAACACCTCTAAAATTATATGTTGCAATCCTATAATTGGAAACTCAGAAGGGATATGGATTCTGACAAAATACAAAAACCCATACAAGTAGGTACAGAGCACAGAGAGTGTCTCCCTCTCTGTCCTCATTATTTAACAAATTCAAGGTCAAAATATTCTCAGCAGCAGGTTTTGATAAACTGTAGTAATGAATCTTCTCCAGCTTAAACCTACTGTTAACATTCAGTAGGGGAATCTTTTAATAAATAGTCATTCACCTTTCCTACTTTAAAGGCCAGTTTTCTTTCAGCTGCATCTATAGGCATATTGAGGGATTGCTGCAAAATCAACAGACACTTTCCACTGTAGTTACAAGCTGGAAGTATGATTGCTGCAGAGGTAACTCCTTGCAGTCCATGTGGTTACTTTAGATAGAAAACTTTTTACCAGTTTAAAAGATAAACTGTACTTCCTTCTACTGTTTGATAACCTGGTTTAAATTGAAATGTATGGAATAAATTTTTAATCTGACTATATGATTGAAATTCAATTAATGTTTTAAAGTGCCTTGACAGCATCTTTTATGAATTGACATTAAACACTTAAGCTAAATTGAATTTGTGGCAATAGCTGTGGTCCCTACTACGCTAACACACAGACTCACTGTGTCAATACCTCCTAAGGCAAAATAGAGCCAATGCCTTTGAACCCCTGGGGGCATTTATTCATGATTGTAGGTTGAACTTGATGTTCTTTGGTATAACACTGGTGATTTTCAGCCACCTGCATCATACAAATAAATAATGTGTGTAACATTGGTTTGATTTAAAAAAAACTTGTTATATAAAGAGAAACCTTAAAGGAGAAAAAAGAAAAGAGATGTGCATCAGATCAGATGTATCTAAGTCACTCATCTCAACTGAGATGAAAGCAATTATTACCAGATAAAAGCCTAGACAAGGGTAGCATTATTCAAAACATTTCTGAAAGCAGAGAGCTTGCTAAATGAAGGATGAAGATATAGCCAAGGATCATTTCCTGCATTAGAAAAGGAGAAGAAGCAAAAGAGCATTTCAGCATATTTTGCTTCGTCATTGTACAAGATTATGTCAAAAAAAAAAAGCGTTGAAGTTTTACAGATGTCCAAACACTCCACAAGGCTGTAGTAAAAGTTAACATAAAGAGGAATCAATAACACGTAGCTGTTGTATTTTTTTTCTACTAGGCGATTAGATGTGAAGGATTAAAGGAAAAACAGAGAGCCAAGCTGGTGGATGTCAGGTAAGACCTTCCTGTTCACAGGTTATGCATATCTTCAGCACCCCGCAGAAGGGATCTGCACTGCAAGAGTTACACTTGTAATGGAGATTAAAATCAATTCAACATACACTGAGTGCCTTGCAAATGTATTTTACCCCTGAAGTATTTTGTCAGACTAAGACTGCAAGCTTTGATGCATTTTTGGGATGCTATGTGTTAAACCCATAGAAAAGAGTACATAGGCATAGAGTGGAAGAAACAAGATGCCCTCTTTACGATTTCAAACTCTTAACAGACAGTTAAGCCTTCCTGCAATGTTAATTAGAACTGACATAGTACCAAGCTACTGTAGTAGTATTATGTATCTGCTATATTTGCATGCGTCAACGGACTTGAGGGTTTATTGTGTCTCTTTTGGAAAGTAGTCATACAAGAGTAGGTTCAAGGTATAACTAGGGGTAAGTATTGCCATGGGTATTGTGATACGGTACGTGCCACGGTACTTGGGTGACAATACGATATCACAATATTGCAATATCACTATTGCATATCTATTACAATATTTTTCCCAGCTATCAAAATTAAATGAATAGATAAAAAAGCAAGTACTGCATATATTTATCTGCAGATATTGATCATTTAGTTATTATTTTGGTATTCATGTTGTTTGGGGTTTGAGTGAGTCTACGTTTCCTATTGTGACTGCCTCGACTTGAGATATAGCGCTGCGCCGCATAGTAAAAGGGCTTCACAGTTCTATCTGCCAGAGTGACGGTTCAGAGGAAGCCCATTTTTCCCCCTCATTGTTTTAGGTAAAAAATTTTAGATATTTTTTTTATTGATACTGGAAACTGAAGATCGATATTATATCGGGCAGCCGAATATCACAATATATCACTAAATACATTTTTTACTTTTACTTCAGTTAAAAAAAAAAAAACTCAAGTACTGCCACTCTTAGTCGAGTACAGATTTTGGGTACTCTACCCACATCTGGTCATCAGTAAAGCTGTGAGAATGATGCAAGTAATAGCATTACAGAGAAAAAAGTCCATCCTAATTTTCCAGATCAAGTTTGATACCATAGAAAAGGAATGTGTTTAGTGCAATACAGCTCGTGATTTTTTACAATAATCTATACTCAAACTATTACTTTAAGGAGGCCAGAATTTGAATCATTATAATTGTTGAATTATCTATATTAATCTAAAAATCTAAAGAAAACGAAAAAAAAAACTAGTCAGATACAGTTCAAAAAGAAATATCCAGAAAAGTTAAAAACTTCAAAGAGATATAAAACATGTCAAATAAACATATAATTCTAATAAGATGGCTCCAAGATAACCTTGTCAGATAATAAAATATTAAAATGTTTTATGCAAGACTGTCTGATCTTCAAGGGTACAAGTGCCGGGAGATGTTTCAGGGATCAAACGGTACCGATTCATTTATGTTCTGTATTGCTTCAAGAGGTGAAAAGAGTGCAAACATTTGGGAGGCAGCAAGAATAATAGGTCAAACAATAGACAGGACAGGAAGAAGGAGAAAGCTGAGAGGCGTAAGAGCAAACCAGAGGCCGGAAAGGAAAATTAAAGGGTGGAGGATGAGAATGTAGGAAAGAGAAAAAAAACCATAACCCTTCAACATCCTGAAAGAGAAAGCTGATCATCTGGATGGATGACTATCCCTTTATCAGGAGGAGAGGAAGAGGCAAGACTGTATTAGCTAAAAGCTCAAAAGATGGAAATGTCTGGTTATTTAGTAACAAACAAACAAAGCAAATCCTGTTTGATCATTAAGGTTAATTTAAATATATCAATAGAATATAAGAATATATCAAGAATAAATTGTGCCTAAAACTCATCACTTGAACAGATTCTGAAACAGCATAAATATAAAAAATAACAATAAACCTGCAAAAAACAATGGGGGAAAGTGGAGCCCTATTGATTGTTTGTACAAATGCCGAGTCAGCCAGTCACATGTCGGCAATGCAATGCATTTAGAGGTCTTGACAAGCTGAATAAGATCAGCAGAAAGGGTGGTTTGATAATTTATGAACGTTTATCTAGTGGCTTCACAAATAACCATCTCTCACGTTTACCGAGAGTGCTCTGAAAACATGAGGGCATCCATTGAGCAGAAGGCTGATTTGATACGATAGAGAGGCAAGCACAGCTGAAATGACCAATATTTAACCCTCTCTGTGTGCACAACAATTGTAACAATGAAGCAGAGGGCCGGCAGCAGCAGCAGATTACATTGAGACTTGTTAAAATTAGGAAATAACATGAATCTTTCCAGCTTTATTTTAGAGCTGAAACAATACATTTCAATAATGTTGTTGCTGACCCTGTCAGTACCTTAATCACCCTTTTAATTATCATCTAAAGGCTTCACCAAACAGGTAATTAAATTATATTTCAAATAAAAATTATTGATCCACCCTAAGGAGATTTAAGATTTAAACCCTAATCATATCAAGCTTGTTTAAGTTGAGGATTAGTTAAAGTTAGAAATGAGTGAAGGGATGAAGTTATATCCTTCTGAAATATTCTTTTGCATAGCAACACATTAATGCACATTTATGCATAAATGTGTTTAACTTCAGTGATTGGTGGGAGAGGAGATTAAAACAGATTAGAACCTGTTACCAAAGTGCAAAAGTATAGACAGATACTGTCTATGAGGCAAACTTGCTCCATTGTTTATCTCTGCACGTGTGCAGACACATTCATTTTATGATCCTCTTTAATGAGATAAGTTAAAAGTAGCAAAGTGAGCTGTAGAGGCATTATCTGTTTGGGTTAAAATGATCTTTTGTGGCTGGGAGTCATTTCCATCTTGAGAGTATACAAGTAAGACATTTTGACAAACATAATAAAAGCAAATGCTGTGATAAAATCATAATATATGTTTAAAAAGAAACATCTAGATTTATTTTTGCAATGTTACCTGACCCAATTCCAACCTCTGCCTTATTTTTTACTTCCTCTGCTTCACACCAGTTGTGCTGGAAGTCAAAATGCAGTCAGCACACTGAAACCAAAATAATACGAATAACTTAACTCTGAATAGCAATGACTATTTGTTTTATATGCCCAAAATGACTGGGAAGTCTTTTTCACCTTTAAATTTTCCTTTAGGACAAGGTCCCTGCACAGCAATATGGTATATTTTCATTCATTGCCATCAGCGACTGAAACCTGACCTTTAATCACACAAAGAAATGTTGATCTATTGCCTGAAACAATCTGGCTCTATGACTATGACCTGGATGACTGAGAACCTTCATCAGCAATCTGGCTCTATATAGAATAAAAAACAGACTGTTCATTTGAATTACATTTTTACATTCCTAGATGATATGAAAAAACATCTAGCATTCAGATGAAAGGTAATGAGCCTCTGGAAGTATTTTTTAATCCTGTACTTCCTTGCAGAGGGGAAATAGGATCCATCTTATTCTTACTGAATAGTCAGAAGGGCTATTTGAAGCTTTTCTGGATACCTTAGGGTTTTTTTTTTTGCAGCAGATAAAGAAAGTTTTCTCCTATCCTGTCTAAAAAGACAAGGTCAGGCTGATCGTAGTGGGAGAGCGGATGGAAAAAAAGGACTCTGTGTCAAACTGCTGCCTAATTAGAGAGTTGACCAAGTCAGTAAATGCTCCAGATCAATCTCCTAACATGGAGAAGAGGTTCCTAATGGTAGGACTGCTTAATATAGAGATAGACTTGTAGTGTTGACAGCTAGAAGCACTATCCGTCTTCATTAAACCAACACTTCTCCTGAACTGGCAGTAATGAACAGCTATTTCTCTGCTCATCGTCTCTCCTCTCTCTCTTTCCCCATATGTAGAACGTTTTTTTATTTACTGCACATGGAGAAAGTGTGACAACCTTTATAAACTTGGTGTGGATGAAGTCAGTCTGGCCATATCTATAAACAAATCCCCTTGTTCTCCTCCAATTAAAACATATAGGTAGTGATACTTTTTAACCAGGCAAGATTTAAAAGCCAAATGCTTATCAGTTCATTTTTGACCACTTCCCTTACTGTAATTCAGAATTTAACTCATATATAGTGGGCACAACCAATTAATCAGTTTAGACCATTGGCAGGACAACAATTTGTTTCCTATTTGACATTGTTTGTTTGAGGTCATTTTCCTGTTATTTTATTAACAAAGCATTCAATAAATTAAAACATAAAACCCTCAATCTGTTCTGAACATAGTTATTATTCAAGTACAAAGATTAAAGGAGTGAGAACTTTTTTACCAGCTATAGAAACAGAATTGTTTATAAAAAGCTACACATGGCCAATTTTCACACAAAGAAGCAAGAAAAATAAAAGTTCAAGGGGTGCTGGAAATTTTGCACTTTCACGCATTGGTGTTTCTTAACACCAATGCATCCGTTTGAAACCACCATGAGCATGATTGATATGTGCTTTGACAACAGAAAAAACATTTATTTTTTTAAATGGGGCCATGTTCAGCAGATGTAGGAGCCATTACAATGCCAGATTATGGCATCCCTAGTATCAACGTCTCTCAGTTTGTAGGTTGAACTTCCTTTGTGCCATTTTTTACTTGTATTGACATAGCTGAAGACCCCTCATTAATGAGCATGATAACGGCAAAATTCCCAACCTGTTACCTTCTTCAAGTTCATTCATATTTTTATTCACTTTTGCTTCATCTCAACATGTCAAATTAGAGAAAGGGATACAAAGTCAAAGGGTGAAGCTCAATTTAAGGCAAGTAAAATGAGTCAGCAAATGTCAATGCTGAACGCACAAAATGGCAAATGG
The DNA here is from genome assembly GCF_000732505.1 of Cyprinodon variegatus. Lineage (NCBI taxonomy): Eukaryota > Metazoa > Chordata > Actinopteri > Cyprinodontiformes > Cyprinodontidae > Cyprinodon > Cyprinodon variegatus. The sequence continues at coordinate 827,684 of NW_015150579.1, forward strand.
TAATACAACTGGCAAATAGCAGGGGCTATATTCAGACATTTGTTTTAAGTATTAAACATTAGATTTGTCATATTTAAACTTGCATACCAAAGATTTACTTTTTGCTTCACATAATTTTCTACAATAGAGGGGTGGATGTATAGCGACCTCTAAGGACCAATGATTGGTTATTTCGCTACAATATACGTATTCATTGGTTTCTTTAATTACATAATTAGGCAGTCAAAGCGAAACAAAGAATTATGACCTTAGTGAAAATTACATGAATAATGAAAAAGAAATTAAAGTTCTGGGGAAAACCAAGTCTCAAAACTGTGTGATATGACAATTTTGGTATGCATCTAGTGTTGCTGCCTTTGTCATATTACCGGTATGTTGTTTTGTTTTCAGCATTATAAAAAAGTTGAATACTGATATATAGAGGCAAAACAACAACTCCACTCCAGAGTAACCACACTCTGGTTCTCATTGCCTAGTATGGTGAATCATGCCTTGGTAACATTTCCATAATTCTGGTCTGCTTTACCAAACTGACAATAAACATTAACTTTATATGACAAAAGTCGTGGAGTTATATTTTTGAAGAAAAATAATAGACTATGGGATTTTTCTAATTCAAAATTAGCTGAAAAAGTTAAGAAGGCTTTTGTTTTCACTTTATTTAAATATGTAGTTGATTATAAACAACTTAATTAATGATTAAAAAAAAGATTGTGGGCCGACAATATAAATAAAGAATAAATCCAGTGTTGAAATATATTAAGATTAAACAATTCTGTTCCGATTTTCTCTAGTTCTGTTCTACATTTCTGATCAAAAAGTTTGGCATTATTTTATTTAAATTAATGAATTGATAACCAGACCGTAGAGTGAGCTTCAAAACATGAAAAACGAACAGAGCAGTTGAACAAATTGAGCAAATGCATTTCGACAAAAAAATTGCATTTTTTTTTTTTTTTTTTTTATCAACTTCAAGCGTTGGATTTATTAGTGATATTATGCATCAAAAACGTGTTTTGCTTGGTGCAAATTACTTTGCTCATATACTGAACATGGGTGTATAAGTGAACATGATTTGCAGAGTAAAGCTTTTTCATTGGTACTTCCTTTAAAACGGTAAAAAAAAAAAAAAGACTACCAAAAAATTGAAGAATTGTAATAAGTTTGATTTTTTTATGTACAATTAAACAAAATAATAGAAGCAATTACAAAGCCTTTTCCATTAATGGAATTAAATGCCCAAAAATAATGGAGAACTTTTTCAAACTAAGAAAAATAAAAACTAGACAAGACTAATTACTCCATAATTATATTCCAGCAGGCTTTGAAGATGAAGTGGAGATAAAGATGGAAAAGCTGAATGTTAATTCTGAACTGATGGTGTTTATTCTTTTATGTGGTTCTTTGAATAATGTTTTATCATAATTATTTTAGTTGGTGGAGACAACTAATTATAAATTATGTTTGCAAAAAAATATTGTCTTCAGGAAAACATGGACAAGGGAATGGTTCAAGGATTACCCTGAGCTCTGGAGAGCTGAATGGAATGACATCCTGTAGAAGGTCTCTTTCCAGTAAAAAAACAGTTAGTCCATTTTATAGAAGTTAAAAAACTATTTTTTTTTTTTTATATATATATATTCAAAACTGTGTTTATAAGTGTTACTCATAAGAGACAATTAACAGTTACTGCCTAAAGGGAAAATTTTCATTTTTTTCCCCTAAATTCTGTTCATTTAAATATTTCTACATCTATGCGTAGCAATTATATTTCTATGGTAAAACAACAGTTTCAACAATTTTATTGAAAAATATTTTATATTTAAGAAATATCGAAAAAAAGTCAATTAAAAAAGCGATCCATCAGTTTTTTATGAGAGGGTCATACTTGTCCGCAACGGCTGATCACATTTTTGTTGTTTTGGGTATTTTTTTTTTTTTTTGGTTGATTACAATATATTTATAACATTTGACTGAAAAAATTCATCTCTGTATGACTTCATTCAATTAACTTTTACAATTCCATGTAACCCAAAAAAAAATCTACTTCCCTTCGACTGGTTATAAGATCTAGGTGACCCTGACCTCAAGTTTTACTAGAAATGTTGGACACATTTGTCTTTAGAGCTCACAGATTTGGAGAAGCGAATAAAATCAATATTAAGCTCATGTTGATGAGAAAATATTCATTTTATTTTAGCACAGTGTTCAGGAAATTACAAAATTACAAAATTTTAAGTTTATATCATCATTAAAGCACCTGCAGCCTGTCAATAAAATCCTCCCAGATTACCATTTGATTAGAGTTTCATTTCAACTTAATGACATCTAAAATAATATTGGCTCAAACAGCCTTTGTGTTTTTTACATAAGAACTCTTTATATTTCCAATGATACTGTAATACTGCTAAAACATTACAAAATAATAAGCCCTTTTAAAGACCAATGAGAGATGGATCTTAAAACAGAATTGCTCTGCACATGACTGAAGACCAAAATGGGAAAAAGACAAGGAAAGACGGGGTAAAACAAGCCATTTGCTAAGGGTGGATGGAGGATGTTGAATATTTATATAGACCTATACTAACAACAACAGAGAAGTCAGGGTGAAAGAGGAGCTGACCCAATGAATCTGTCCAAATGTTACCTTATCACTCAGCACTAATGGGAAAAGGATAATGAGACGGCCAAATAAAACAGAGAAGCTCGATCTTTCAGTGAAGCAGCTCTAGAGCAAAGCTTTAACTGATGGTTTTAGGTGCCATTAAAAGAACAAGAGCCCCTCAGCACATTTGGGTATTTGGCAGCAAATTTGTTGTACGCAATTTGGTTGTACATTGCATCAATGTCAGGCTTCATGACAAACAGCTCAATATGCAAAAAGAATTGGCCATGCTACTCAGGGCTAAATGTAACTCTCAGTTCTCGCACAGATCCTAATGGGAAAGAGTAAAATTAACAAATCAGATGACCGGTCACGATCAATCCTCTGCTCTAAGCAGGCAATCGTAATTTTCTCACAACCCACCTAATATCATACAGCTCAGTGGGTCCAAAAGAGGGAGGGTTGAGGTCAACTTACAGAACTTATTCTGAGGATTTTTAGTTGATTTAATTTATATTTGTTCGGGTAAAGTTGGCATCAATACCCAGGCTCACAAGTTTCTGCTGAAATTATTCCAGGAGGTTCAAGGTCTTTTACTTTAGCTGCTGCTGCAACACATTACACTTACTAATGCTTATTTGACCAAAACACACAGAGTAAACACTACATACATATGAAATGGATTATGAGAAATGATTTATCTACTTTTTACAGAGTTTGTATACTAAACTGATCTAAGGAGGTGATTACCTACATTTTTGAAAAATACTAAAACTTGTCATGTTGATGAGCAAAAAGCATAAGTGTGGTCTGCCTCAGTCACAAGAGCTGTGTTTCCAGCCAATGGAAATGAGAATTTTAAGCAAACTTTTAAAAGTTCGAAAGCTGGAAATGCAAATTTGCCGTTTTTCCTTTTGGTTTAAAGTGAATCAACCAAGCACTGCAAAGCGTAATATCATACGCCGTCTTCCACATTACATCATCATGCATGGCTGTAGAATATGCCATAGGGTATCACCTTAGTGATAGTTGATATTGGAGGAAGTTTTGAATTAAGAAAAACTTTTAATTTAGCATTTCTGTTATGCTTGGCTAGGAATAACACTGTAAATTACAAAGAACAAAAAAAAGGCATGGAATCTGAATCATTAAAGAAAAGGGAAAAAAAAACAGAGACAGGGAGCAAAGTGACTCGGATCACTCCCTTGGAAAGGAAAATGAGTTCAGGGATGAGTGGTTTTTTTCAAGCCATCTCTGAAATCCTCAAAGAGTGCTGCTGATTGCACCCGCCTCCAATTTGCTCTGTTACCCTTAAACACACCATTGTCCCCGTGCCCACACTCTGCTTGTTGGACTGATAATCCAGTGAGAAAAACGCTGTTTTATCTCATAAAAAAACGAAAGATGAAACAAAAAAAAAAAAAAACTGCTGAATGAATGGTGGGAGTATAATATATGGTCTGAGTCATATCCTGGCCTCCTGTGTTGTCCCCTCCTGTCCCAGCAGCTTTAAGTCAACCCAAATGCGTAAGTAAGATAAATACATAGTTAGGGGGTAAAAATAATCATGACACACCCGATAACATTTTCAGAGTACAGGAAACGAAAGGTTCCAATGGAGACTTAAGAAACTGGCGAGAGGCTGTTTGTGTATAGCTATGTGATGGAGGAGAAAACCCATCAAGAAACATCTATAACAACAGTGTCTACAATTAACTGTTTGGAGAGACATAAAGAACATTTTTCTTTTTTTAATATATTCCAACCATCTATAATCTAATCTATAATCTATGGTATTCAGACCACATGGACAGTAACGAATCTAGAGGTGGCTAATTTTATAATAAATTATTAGCAATTGCAACAGCTTATCAGGACCCTTAAGCCCTGTCAAACCGTGACAATTTATTTATTTATTTTTTATTTATTTTTTTTAACAGTGTCCTGTCTGGCATTGTGGCAATAAGAATAATTGTCTTGATGCCAAAAGGAGCCCAACAGATAACGTGATAATTTAGACAGCGTATGCGGTATGACGTATGAAAAATCTGACAAAAATGCTGGCTTACGTTTAATACGTTATGGGTATGTTTTGTATAAGTCATGAGCAAGCTGAAGTATGCATATGCTCATATGTGGGGCACAAGTTTCAGGTAAGTTATCTGATCTTGAGATACGTTAAGTCTAAGTTACTCATAAGTCTTGGTGTCCAGCTTATCCAAAACGTATTAGTAACTTGTGCATAACTTATGCGTAACTTATCACAAACTTATTTCCAACGCATATCAGCGTGTTTCACATGTTCCAGATGACAGCTGAACATGTTTCTAACTTGCAGCTACTGAATAATGGGATATTGCTAGCATTTTAGCATAAAAGTGAGTTCACAGAAGGGAAACTGTTAGTTCTCCTCAAGACTCCATCCCCATCATAGGGTGAGTGTGATGGATCCTCCCTGTGTTCACCCCCATGGCCAGGACAAGTAAACTTCCTAGCACACATGATGCTGAATTCAGTTCAATTCAGTATATTCATATAGCACCAATTCACAATGCACGTCATCTCAAGGCACTTTACAGTTCACCAGATCATAAAGTCAAATTGATTTAAAGTTTTCTATCTAAGGAAAACCAGTTGATTGGATCGACCCATTGACTCGAATGCAGTCCCTCACACTAAGCATGCTTGTAGTGACAGTGGAGAGGAAAACTCCCTCTTAACAGGAAGAAACCTCCAGCAGAACCAGGCTCAGTGTGAGCGGCCATCTACTGAGGCCGACAGGGCTTCAAGGAGAATCTGAATCTTTTTTTTTTTAGATGATGATACAGTGTTGGACCACTAGGGCTGGGCAATTTATTGGTTTTTATCAATTAATTAAATTCTTTTGTATATGAAGTTTTAATAAATGGAAATCTGAGAATAGATTTTTGAGCCTCATCACCCATCCCTGTTGCCCACATTACAAAGTCTATCATGATACAATTTTAAATGAATTAATAAGAATTATAAATTGAAATGATGATTATGAATTATAATGAAATAGGATCTGGATAGCTGCTGGTGATCTATCCAGATCCTATTTCATTTATTATAGACATATCACTGTTTTATTGAAGAGATTTGAAGAAGGAAAGTTACACAGTTATAATGAAATTGATGACATGTCAGTGATATATTTTTACGTTATAAACTGCCTTGTTAACAGGAACATATGATAATTTAAAATACACATAAAGTGCATCCCATCCAATAAGCAAAGCCATGATAATAATTAAATACTGTGTTTTTACAATAAACACAGTATCGGCTTTATTGCATCATCATAAGCCACACTGAAATTTTACACCAGATCTCAGCATCTCAATATGGTGTTTCTGTGGATGATGGAAAAAAATGCTCAGATGCATGCAGAGGCCAACCGTTTGAGGCCCAGCTCAATGATACATAATGCAGAGGCCGTTAGCTGAGAAGACAGCAGGGGCTTTCAGACTGCAGCCAAGCAGGAGAGCTGAATACAGCCACCCCATAAATACAGAAAAAAATAACTCGGATTAAACCTGCTTGGCAGCTGCAACATGTTCAGCAATTTAGCCACACAGTGTTGGCTTTGAGACGGCAATTTGACAAGACAAGCTTGTCGCATTTCATCTTAAGAGATAACAACCAACAAGTGTGGAGGAAAGAGTTTCAAACAGGATTCCCAAAACAAATAACAGAGCACTGAGACAGAAAAAAGGGTGATGACAGACACTGATAATATGAAAGTGAACAAGTAAGGCTTTAAAGAGAATGAGAAAGCAGCCGAGGCAGTTTGAAGAAGAATACAAAAGAAATGGTGAGATAACCTGAAAGCTAAGACACTGCAAATGCTTTTTTAACATTATAAGGAGCAGTTTCAGCTATAATAAAGTAAAAATAAAGGCAAAGGTAATAAAACTGAATGAATGAAGTCCAGCTAGAGTGGATGGATGGATGGATGGATGGATGGATGGATGGATGGATGGACGGACGGACGGACGGACGGACGGACGGACGGACGGACGGACGGACGGACGGACGGACGGACGGACGGATGGATGGGGGCAGGGAGAATGTTTTGGTTGAGGCCTATGGTGATAAAGAAAGCTGACTTAAGAGACAAATTTTGATTTACCAACTTGTCTATGATCTGACCCTCACCTATACCATGAGATATGGATCAGTGAAAAAGGGATGAAAACCTGAAATAGTCATCCTCCGCTTTATAGTTCTGACATCACATTTATGCAATGGGAACTCTGAGTATATCTATCCATTTATCCATCCATCTATCTATATAGGTAGATATCTTATAAAAATATTGCCTTCAGAACCCCTACAGCCAACCCATTTCTACCTCCAGTATCATTATTGGTCAACAGACCAATAAAAATGTAACAAAAAGTTAAATATTAACTGGTTAGACCCCATTTCATCATGAATGCTCCCTTAAATAGATGCTCTTCTTCTTCCAACACTTCATGTCAAAGTCCTCATTGAAATCGTTATAAAAATATGTTTTGGTAAGTTTGAAAAACAAAAAAAACAGTTGTGGCATCTCTAGTTGAAACAGTGAATGAATTCTGATGACATTTGATCAATGGCAATCTATATATTATGTCTCTATAATCCTTAAGTACTGGTATACAATTTTTAACTATAAAAAAGTATGAATATTAGCTATAATTTGTTTTCAAATCATTACTTATAAAGTATGAATTATCTCTTAAAAATTAGGAAAACATACTTTTACTGTGTGATAAAGCAAGAAACAAAAAAAAAAGCTGTAGATATAAAAGAGTAAAAAAAACATTTGTTCTCAACTTAAGACACAAAATAAAATATTCTCATGTTGTGGAATAAATAATGATGAGAAAAGATCAGCAACAAAGAGGGAAGAAGGAGCGAGAGGAAGAGTTGGAAAAAAAGTGTGTGGGCAGCAGGGATGGAGACTGTTTTTCTTTCTGCTTTCTGGCCATGAGGGTGAATCTCCGATTGCTGAAGCAAACAGACATAGATTTGTGACAGCGGAGCAGGCAACTAAACTCTCTGGGCGACTCAGCCGTCGCAAACGCCGCTGTTACCGATAAACGCTACAGGCAGTACACAGAAATGTGCAAAAACAATGCATGCTAATTTCCTGTCAGGTAAAATATTTACCGACCCGACTCATGCACAATTATTTACCACTACAGAATTTACCCATCTGTGACAAGCGATTAATAACCACAGCATAACTGATTACTTTCTCGAACACTTTATGTAAGGTGTGTTGGCGAAATCTGCTCTCCGTCGTGATTCTGCAGAGCTCTGAATCCTCAGGCTGGAAACAGGAACAGCTTTCTCACCCTCCCACTCCTCCTCCTCCTCCTGGGCTCCTACCACCATTTGCTGCTGACCTCTCGGTTCAACCGAACCCGAGCTCACATTTCTTTCCCGGCTCCATCTCTGGAGTCGTTCTTCCTCCACCTCCTCTTACCTTATGTATTTCTTCTGAACCATCACACCAAACAGTCACGTGTTTCCATTTCTGCCTCCCTCTTGATTGGATTTTTCATTTTTATTTCTATTGGTCAGCCGCACGGCTTTCAGAAACACGCCCAACAAGATGATACAAAAGTTTTGTGATCGGATATAATCAAACATTTGAAAATTGTCTTTAGTCAGTAATAGTGGTGGGAAAGATACAATGCAGATAGGAAAATGTTTTCTTATCTTACTCCATGGAAAATATACATTTAGTGGAATATTTTAGAGTGCCTTAAATATCATCAGGGACACTGAACTCTGATACCAGGGAAATTAGTAGAAAACTATTAGTTTGGCTGTAAGATGCACTATTAATGTTTTAAGTATGACCATTTTATAGTTTTAAATATTATACAGCTATTACTTTAAATGGTTTCAGGGTTTCTTTACATTTTTAGACTTTTTACTGAACTTGCAGTGTAAAGGAATCAGCAGTGGACCAAAAACTGCCTCATTCATGAAAGCCTGCACTGACACCCAACATTTACTACGTGTACGCTAGAGCAGGAAACACACCACAACCTTAATAACCTGAAATCCAAAATCTGAGATTTAGGCTTATATGTGGCTTTGCAAAAACTTGTTTTTAACCAAAATTGCTATTTTAATTTCTGTTTTCCTCTGCAGTTACTACAAGTTTTAACATGTTTAGCTTTAGGGTGGTAATGTTTTCATGGCCTTAAATGCCCTCTTGTCAAGACTCCCTTGTTGCATCTTACCACATCGTTGTGTTTATTTTTAAGTCCCATCCATGGCGCTGCACACTAGCAACAACTGTCTCCTCCCTTCTTTGTGATTAAAAACCCAGTTCAATCCCTTTACTTCCATCTAAAGCACTGGAGGAAGAAAGTTAGTGTCATACTCTTGTTAAAGACCAAAAATGTGGTTTGAAATTTGACATTTCTTATACACGTTGCAAATATTTTCCTGATGCAATTAATTGTGAAGCCATATTTGCATCAACTTTAAACTGTATTTGAAATCTGTTTTGAAACAGTCACAGAGGGAAAACAGGGCTTTCACAAACCAAAGGTTTAATCAAATGGGAGGAAATTAGTCTGACCTCAACATGAATACATAAACAAATAATCAATTCAGTTTTGTTGACAAAAATTGCATGGATAGTCTTTTGTCTAAAATAAAAAAAAATAAAAAAAATAGCCTGTTGATGATATCAGACCTTAATAAATCTTTTAAATTAGCTAAACATTAATGAGAGATGGTAGAGAGGATTAAATATCCAAATAATAATGAGCATGCTTGATGAAAAGAGACAATACAAGACAGAGTTTAAAAGTTTTTGTGCTGCGATTTAGCATTACTGAGAGATAGGGAGATTCAGCTTGATATTTCAAACAACATGAACCATTATTGTGTGTGTATGTGTAGCTGTCTAGCCATTGAGTGAGGACAATTTTTCCAATTTCCCCATCAGATTAAGGACCAGTTGTTGCAAAGTGAGGACATTTTGCTGGTCCTCAAAAGCTATTTTGCTAACGGTTAGGTTTAGGGCTAATGCGTCAATTGGGTTAGGGTGAGGTATTCATTCTTAATGGATAGGTTTAGGGTTAGGGCATAGAAAAGGTTGAAAATGACTGAAAATAATTGGAAGTCAATCGGAGACAAACACATGGTCCTCACTAGATATAGCAGAACGAGTATGTGTGTGTGGCCAACGTAGCTCTGGCTAACAGCCAGTAAAATGAAGAGGCTTTTTCCACTCACCCTGGGCTGCCAGTTTTCATACTGCTTCTGCAAGTTTGCCCCGATGGTCTCCAGGGCTTTCTGTGGACTCATTGACAGAGGATCTGACAGGAAAAACAAACGCAGTCAAACCACAATGCAGTCTCTTACTTACACACACACATACAAGCATGTACACACAGGCCAGCTGCACAATACTATCACATATGCAGATATCAATTCTATATTGAAATCATTTTTAAAAACACTATGAGATCAGCAACTCAAGTCTATAACTATGAAGAAAGCACAGAAAAAGTGAAGAAAAATGAAAGATTAGATTAGTTCATTCAGCAATAAAAATCTTCAAAAATATGCCTTAGAAATCAGCTAGGGCTAACAAAAATGTGTTGGATTAATCGATATTTGAAATAATCGTTAACTAATTTATTAATCGATTAATCATTAACTGGACTATAGAAACTAAAACATTCCTTTAGCTGACAGAGCAAACCACGTAGATTATACCAAAATTGTACAAACATTTATAAATATTTTGCATTTAAGATTTAAAAAAGTACTTTTTCTTCTGACAATATGCTCTACCCGGAACTCCGGAAGTGGAAAAGTTTTAGTTTTAATTCTACAAAAAATCTTCTTAATCTTTTGCTATCCAATTATTATTTGATTAATTGAAAAAAATAATTGTTAGAATAATCGTTAGTTGCAGCCATACAATAAACTTATATAACGTTATATAACATTATTCAATGACCCAAAAAAAAAAAAAAAATGGATTTAAAGATGTATATTTACTGCAGTTGCCTCTATCGGTTCCGTTAGATAGTGAGATAGTGATTTATGTCAGATTTTCTGGGCTTGCGCGTCGGTTTGACAAGCTGTGCTCTCTCGTTCGCATGGCTGCTTTGTTGAAACCCAGGCGCAGGGCCGTAACTACCATTTAGGACACCAAGGTCGTGACCAAAACTAACAGGGGGGCAAGAGTGGGGCTGGTGTTTGTTTATGGGAGGACAGAACAAAGAAATGGAATGAAAAGGGATAAATAACAGGGCACTAATTGATGGAGTAGTAGTAGTGACTGTGGCATCGGAGGCTGCAGCTTGCACCGGGGGTCTAAAAACTGTGATTCTATCCTCATATGAAGCTTATTACCAGGCCATCCAGATTTAACTTTTTTATTTCTGATAAGATACAAATATTGCAGCCACGAGAATTGACCAATACCGATATTTGTCCCGATACAATATTTGTATGAATCATACATGCTTTTATTGCTCATTTGATAACGTATACTGTAAGAAAATGCTTGATCAAGTGATATTACTAAAACGGAGAACAATACTTTACAAAAATAGGTATGAGAACAATTGACCCGTATAGTATTAATCATTGGTTTGCAGCAACTTTAAAGAGAAGCAGTGTTTCTATCAGCATGACAATATTGGAGATTTTAGATGCAGGCTGGTATATTATTTTTTTGGCTTATATCAGAGCAATATTCAATATTAATCGGGACACTTGAAATAATTGATAGCCAAAATCTGTAAACATGACTAATAGTTTAATTTGACCTAGAAGTGACAGTTTGTGATCATAAAAATCTGATTTACCATTTTGTCTTAAATACAGGGGGCATAACTGGAACCAATTTTACTGGGGCACTTGCCCTGTTTGCCGCTGTCTTTGGGTAATGGATTGAACATCTTACGCTGCTCTCTAAATTGCATTTTAAACATCACCACAACTTTCTCCCTGACTGGTTCCTCAATGCTGTTTGTTCACTAATGTCCTGTAACACACCGTTGAGGCCTTCAGAGAACTGACATCAGATTCACACAGCGGGACCACATTTAGAAGACAACTTACTTAGGAAGGAAGTTGGCTGTGTGAGATTATATTTAGCTCTTTCAGAGACAAAGCGGTGAATGCAAATGTTTTTTCACCCTTTTCATGGAGGTAAATAAAATTGCATCATTTAATTTTTACTTCACAATTATGTATTTGGTTTTGTTGGTTTACTTTAAAACGTTCAACAAAACCCATTGATATTAAGGGTTGGAAATGTCTCAGACTGAGGTAAAAAAAAAAGAAGATCTAAACGGCTTTTTAGTTGACCAGTTTGTTGGACTCAAAAGTGAGGAAGCATCTCTAAAGTGACCCCAGCAGCTAGCCTGGGCGCACCAATTTGGTGAGAGTGTGGGTTGCGGATATCATCTTAACTAAGAGATACCGAACCAACGCCCACTCAGGTCAACTTAATACTCCGAAAGAGCAAAGATGGCAAGGAGCAATGGCTCAAAGTGTCAAAGCCTACGGATAAATCATGCAGCTAGACATTTCCTGCAGTTATAAAGACTTTAGACATATCAGTGGAGCGGTGCATGAAAACAAAACACACACAAAAGAAAGACTAGTTCATATTTTTTGGCTGCAAACATGATGTCGTAACTTCCCCATATATTCAAATGTCAAAGGGAGCCTTTTACAGTCAACAGTCATAGACATATAGGCCAAATACCTGTAATATCTGTTGTCTGTTGGTCAGACAAGTCTCTCATGTTATCCAAATGAAGCTTATGAAAATAATTTAAAATGTCTGTTCACTTTTTATTTCTTCTTCATGTGTTTGGTAGCAAAAATATAAACAAAAACTGTTTTATTGTGTATTTGTGCATTTCTTGGAATCTCTTCAAGCTGCGTTTAAAAGATGTTTTTTCTCATTTTTAAGAATGATAACAGGAAGGGTTCACTCACCTATCCAACACTCCAGCCTGGCACATGGGGATGTCTTGACCACATCAGGAGGGTCCACTCCCACATTGAGACACAACACCAGAGCCACACTAACCGTCTTCATCTGTGGAAGGACACAAAAGCCATGTAATCCTGTCCTAGATTACAAATTTATACTCTTCATTTAAGAGATGGACGATCCTGAACAACCATAGCTGTAACCAGATTTGTTAGACTTCAATAGGATTTATTTTCGACGTTTATTGCTTTTTTTATGGATTGCTTTTTCAATACAAATCAAGATTCACCCATAAATATCACAAAAATGAATTCATTTTACTGTCAACAGCATAATAAGAGATGTTAACACTGATGCAGTTAGTGAGCAAAGAGATAAACAGGAAAATGCAGTAAAGTAACCATTGATTTGTGGTTTATGTTGCTAGTTCTGACACACACCATTAACCCTGAGAAGACAGCTTAGGATCCCTGCTGTGCAAATTAAATATTGAACAAGCAGTGAGCCACTGCCACCTGAAACTCCTTCTGTCGGGTCACCAGATGTCAAGCTATGCCAGACAGTGTGGATCCATCCTGCAGCTCCTAATGAGCCAGAATCAGGTCCCCTACTCAAGGAGGTGGGCTTGCATTTAAGAACATTAAAGGGGAAATGACTGCTTCTCATTTGGAGCTCTCAAATCTTTGTGAGTAGCATACGTTTTCTTCCATTTTTTTCCCCCCAGTGAAACGAGACAACTAAAATTATGTTGATCCAGGTCGAACACTGATTGCACTTTACTGTTACTGCTATTCTCACCATTAACTTTGGGCGCCTCCCAGTTTTTCTTAATTTGAGGTACTGCTGGATCATTGCCTCTGCATTATCTTTCTCAGATGGTGCCACTGACAGAAGTATTGTTGCCAGTAGCCTCATGTACCCTCTTTGTTTCCCTTTGCCATACAAAGTACTGCTGGCTCACCTCTCCTTATTTAGCTGCGTCTCAATCCTGGTTGGTGCTATTCACAGAGCTATTAGTGCCCTAGTGCATTCTTCATTTTCCCTGCCTATAGAAAGTAACCTGGCTCATTGTGGCAGTTTCTTCACTGTATGATGATATTACAGCCTTTGCCTTATTGCATTTTTTTCTTGTTAACAGAAATAACGCCTCATTCAGTGCTTTTCTGTAAAGCAGTATCTCCCTCCTGAACAATGCCACTGAAAGAGCTACAGTCTGCAATAAACACTGTACTTACTCTGTTTTACCCTACAATCGAAAAAACCTCTAAATCAATGATTCTGTGTTGAGCCGTGTTTCCTTCCAGAATGGTCCCATTGAAGCAGTTCTTGTGGTCTTTAACTTTGTGCACTCCCTTTTTCCTTTTTTTATATGAAAGCAGAATATAATTACAAAGAAAATGTGTTTAATGGTCTCTATCACTGCAGCACTGCCGGTTGTTTTACACCACTCGCCTCAATGTGTATGTTATAACACCACAGAAAGGTGACCTTTTTGCAGGCAATGTTACAAAACCATACTGTAGACCCACAGAGCACGTACTGTATGTATACTGAGGAATAAGTGCAACCTTCTGCCTGAGCAGGGTTAGAAGACGTGTTATTGTGAAACTAATTAAGGCCCCCTGTGTCTTCCCACCAAATGAATAAAAGGTCAGTGTGCTAGTGGGACTCAGCGGGTCTACACTTGACACGTATAAGCAGCCTTATACACTATGGCACACTATATTACATTAGTTCACTCATTTAAGTTTGATTTGTGCCCTTTTCTTCCCTGCAGGATCGATGTCAAGACTTAACGCCTTATGGGGATGTAAAAGTTCTTTGAGGGTTTTCAAGTCAAAGATTTTAACAAAACCTCCATAGTGTACTAATCCCTCTGTAGTGGTAGTTTGGAATCTTTAAGCAGACGTAAATACACTTATAAACAAAGTAAAAAAACCTTTGAAGATCTGAACATCAGTGGCGGTTTTAGAACAAATGTACCAGGGGGCCAGCGGTTTTTCATGGGGGCCACAGAAAAGCATGAAATAAAAAAAACAGGGCAAGGGATTCAAATATATAAAGATATCTGTATGAGTGAAATTTCTATTCAATTAGGTTGAATTAAAATTCTGTCTTTTTAGGTAAAAAAAAAAATTCATTTTTATTTTACCTATTTTTGACTTAACTTAAGTTAAAAATTAAGTTTTTTATAAAATCTGAATTAGAAATCAAGAAAAACTGATGAAAATCAGCTGTAAAAATTAGACTATTCTTTTTTATTCATTTAAAAAAAAACATTTAATAGTGGAAAACTGGGATCCTATCTCAATACCACTGAAGCTATTACCTTATTGTTTTTAAATAACTAGTAAAACAGAATTTGTAAAAAAAAAAAAAAAATAATAGAAATAGATCCAAAGTACTTTTAAAGGAGAAGTTCGGTTTTTTACACTTTAAGCCCATTTTCTGTAGTGTCCAGGATGAAATCGAATGATCGACACCAAAATTTTGACAATTGCTCCTGTCTCTGCTTTTTGGCTCATTTAGAATCCACCCCTGGCTGCTTTAGAATGGCTTGCATAGAGCATGTCCGATAATGTCCTTAAAACAACCTTAAACGTTCTTTTTTTAAAATATGCTACTCACCGGGTCGTCAGCGCTGTTCAATGACGTTCCAAAAAAAGTTTCGTGAAGAAAAAACGTTCCTGTAGTGTTTTATTTAGCATTTTGTAAATCCCATTGAGTTCTGTAGGAATAGTCAATATTCCGCTGCCACCGGAAACGGAAATGGGGCCTGTTTACACAGTTGTAGTCTTTTCGCTTCACTCTGTGTACTCCGACGTCGAGAATCAAGAATCCACCTTTCGTATTCCATTTTCAGAGTTTTTTAAAGTGTTTAACAGAGACGTTAGCACCTCGACGTCGGAGTACACAGAGTGAAGCGAAAAGACTACAACTGTGTAAACAGGCCCCATTTCCGTTTCCGGTGGCAGCGGAATATTGACTATTCCAACAGAACTCAATGGGATTTACAAAATGCTAAATAAAACACTACAGGAACGTTTTTTCTTCACGAAACTTTTTTTGGAACGTCATTGAACAGCGCTGACGACACGGTGAGTAGCATATTTAAAAAAAAGAACGTTTAAGGTTGTTTTAAGGACATTATCGGACATGCACTATGCAAGCCATTCTAAAGCAGCCAGGGGGGGATTCTAAATGAGCCAAAAAGCAGAGACAGGAGCAATTGTCAAACTTTTGGTGTCGATCATTCGATTTCATCCTGGACACTACAGAAAATGGGCTTAAAGTGTAAAAAACCGAACTTCTCCTTTAAGCAACCATGTCTGTTCCAGCACATATCATCATTGGAATTTCTTTGAGTTTTATGTTTTCAGTACAGGGGCCACAACAGGGGCCAGGACATGATCTACAGGGGCACTGGCCCCCGTTGGCCCCTGTCTAGAACCGCCCATGCTGAACATAAAATCTGACTAAACTTAGCTAACATAGCGAGATAATTAGGGGTAAAGCACGCTTACATCTAAGAAGGCCTCGATTCTGGAGTCCCAGGCCGCTGACCTTTGCCTTTTCTCCTCCCTCTCTCTATCAAATCCATTTGCAGTTAGCTGAATTTCAAATAAAAAGGGGACTCGAGCCAATGGGAAAAGAAAAGTTCTCATCGTCTTCCTTTGTATCCGGACCAGACCGTGGGGCAGCAGTCTCAGCAGGGACTCCTAGACTCCTCTCCTAAGATATATCTTCCAAGCCCTACTCTGGGAGCCCAAGAGGCACCTTGACCAACCCAGAGACATAGTTCCATCAGCGTGTCCTGGGTCATCCCATGGGCCTCCTACTGGAACAATTCCCGGGGAGGCGTCCAGGAAACATCCGACAAAAATGTCAGAGCCGGCTCAGCTGACCCCTCTCAGTGTGGAGGAGTAGCAGCTCTACTTTGGGCTTCTCTTGGATGACTGAGTTCATTACCCTTTCTCTAGGGGAGAGCCCAGCCACTGTGCCGAGAAGGCACATTTCAGCCACTTTTATCTGGGATCTCGTTCTTTTAGTCATGATCCAGATTTCAGAACCATAGGTAGGTAGGAACGTAGACCTACCGGTAAATCAAGAACTTTGCCTGCTCTCCCTTCACCACAACAGACCGCTGCAGCTTTGGCATTATAGGAGCAGCTGAACGGATCCGTCTATCTACAGCGATAGACGGAAATAAAATAAGAAATAAAATCTTTACCAAATTGAGTATTTTAAACAGCATTTTCTTTTTTTTTTTTGTAGGAAAGTTGGTGTAGAAAAGTTATAGAAAGTATGAAAATATTTTCCTGGTTGACCTGTGTTTGCCTATCACTGCAACTTCAATTTCAACTTTTGGCAATTTAAGGTGAAAATCAACCAAGAATGGTACAATGCCTGAATTGCTGCAAATCATATAGAAGTATGTTAAAGCAAAACAGATCAATGCAAAAGTATATTGGCGATAGATACACTTAACAATATGGCAGAAGTCAAAGGTCAGATGTCTCAAGTATTGATTGTAATGGAAATATATATATAATCTTAAATGCATCACATGCCAATATATGTTTTTCTTCTCTCCCCAAGCTTAGACTCAAACTATTGGGGAAAATATGTGGTTTAACAACAAAGAAAAACATGACATTTGCCCTTTTAAAATACAGGCTCAGAAAATGGCATTACAGTTGGGAGAAATGAGACCAAAATTCCACAGGGGGAAGGGAGACCTTGGTATCACTCCAGGTAAAATGTCAATTCAAACTGCAAGAAATATTCTAGGGTTTCCCCTTATTACATTAATCTGTTCCCGAAAATGCTTGAGACACTTGATAACTCACGAAAGACTGGTCGCATCTTTAGAAACAAAGCATCACAACGACATTGATCATGATTACAACCAAGTGACTTACTGGGGAAAAAAGATTTAAGCTAAAATTAAAATCCTATCAAAAACAGCCCTGACAGCCCTCACATTATTTGTTTTTATTCTGCATCTGACGCAGGTAATTTACAAAACATCTGGAGCTCATTTGCACTCGAATAAAGCAGATAAACATGGGATTTTTCACAATACAACGTGGCATTTAAGTGTGACAGCAAAGAGATGCTTCCAACATTGTTCTCATTGATTTATTTGCTTGTTTATTTCAAGCTATAAAACAGACATGCTCCAAAACTCCCCTTCAAAAAAAAAAAAAAACAAGAGAAGTAGGAGGGCCGTCATCAACATTCATAGCTCATATTAAAACTGATGTAACCTGAGAGAGGCTGTCAACTTTACCTCTTTGGTGATCTGTTTGGGTAAAGTGACCATAAACATAAAACAGACTTAAATAGGTAACAAATCTGGGCCCTGTAATAATTACTGAAAGCAATAGCTTTTAATTTTGTTTATTTATAGGTATTAGGTCTGGTATGTATTGGCTTTTGCATGTAAAAAGCACAGTACAATGACTACATTCTGTACTTTAATGCTTTTTTTTTTGAACGAACGAAACGAAAGAAACCTTGAAAGGGTTGGGGGTTGGTTTAATTTAAGAGGGTTTAATTGGTTTAAATAAAGGAACTTAATTTAATGGGTTTAAGCACTTAAACCTCCAAGGTGGTATTATACAATTTTAACTTTACTTGGAATGCACAGCACTTTGTTGCAGCTGTGGTTCTTTTAAAGGGCTCTATAAATAAAACTGAGATAAATATATTGCAACTTAATAGTATGTGTGGTGGTGACTTTCAAAAGGTTTATTTCCAAAATACAATGCAGTAAGTTTTTGCATTTGTCAAAATCACTAAAGTGGTTCTGCTTAATGGCTCTGATATCAGACACTATAAAATATATCAAAAAAAGCATACTGAATTAATATTTGGTTTGTCGCTGAGGCTTTTTATTCTGCATCTGCATAAAAAACAGATCAACTCAAACCATCACTCCTGTCCACTGAGGAAAGTTAGATGCACTCTTTATTTCATTGTGTCCTTAATGTTTTTATTTTTCAGTTATGAAGTCCTGCATCATAATATAATCAGCCTTTTACCACATACTGGGAGCCTCAAGTTGTCAAAAGGTATAAAGGCCTACCTCTTTTTGAAAGTCTAAAGTAAAACGTCTGGGTTAAGAACACCTCTATCTGATTTTTCAGCACCGAAATTATCTGACGGTTACCTTGCAAATCTGTGATTCTACTAATGGTGCAACTTAATGACAGACTTCTGCTTCAAGACAAAAAAAAGGAATCTATGTTTTGATTTTTGATAAATGAATAAGACTCATAAAACACATTTGCAATAAGAACTCTAAGATCTCCTTCCCTGCATCTTAGGTGTTGTTTATATTCTTTTTTAACATGTTTCAACAAAAGAAAACACAGATAACATAGATTACCCTCAGTTGCTCTGCAACCCTGCATTAAGAATCACAACTTCTACAGACTAAGAGTTCAACCGAGCTCTTACATTTTTTATGTCTTTGCACTGGTTGCGGTTAATTTTAGTTTCACCTTTAAATCCTGACTCAGAATTCAAGAGGCAACTTTTAAATCTCAAGTTGCCTCTTATTAGGGCTTTAAAAGATCAACTGTGATCAGCCGACTATAGAAATAATCTTCAGCTAATATAGAAATAGATTTAAATCAATACTAGATTAATGTTACCCAGAATCAAGAACATGCCATTTTCTAAAAAAAATAACCTACTTAAAACAATAATTAGGAGAAATCTATGCCAATATAAACTAAAACTTCACAAATGGAAAATATGCATAGTTATATAAATAAATTATATGTGCATATTTTCTATACTTTATGGCATATGCAATGAATTTAAAATGTACAAGACCATTTTTTTCCTATATTTGAAATGTTTATTCATTTGAATATCTTAAGTTACTTAAAGTATCTCTTTAGATAAAAAAATAAAAAAATAAAAAAAATTAATAGATGAACTGATTACTAAAACAATCAATAGCTGCAGTCTTACCGCTTAAATCACTAAGAGCTCAAACCTACTGCTAGTTCCTGGGACTAGATATAAACATCAAGGGGGAATCTTTTCTTTGCTTTTATGTTGCAAAACATAAAACTTTGTTTGGTAATCATATACTTTACTCAAACAGGATCTTCCCGTCCTTTGTGCTCACATTTGATATTGAGCCTACTTACTGAGATGTTAAAGCTGAAGAAGACTGATAGGAAATCTAACGGGCTTGGATGAAGTATTGCAAAAACACATTTTAATTGCCTTTTGATCTAGATGGTGCAGACACGTATTCCTATGATTTTATGGAAAATTACATGGCCAGGTAGCCTAGTAAACTAGCCCCACCCACCAGTGGCCAAAATCATTTTTGCCTGCAAGTTGGTCTAGCCTCGATCAATGGCGCAGGCCCTAGAACTGGCGGGCCAATCACAACGCAGAGATGTGTTTTACATTATTGGATGCAAAGCGGGCGGGGTTTTCAGGGCGTGACAACAAAGCTGCCCGACGCTGGAGAAAGCACAACACGGAAGATGGCAACAACTATCGAGCAGTTTTCGTTTGACTCAGCTTCGGAATCAGTTTTGGAAGAATTAGACTTGGGGTTTTCATTGAAACGTGAGCCGGAAGAAGCTCTACACTCAATCATTTTTATGAAGGATGTATTCGACATTTCACCAACACTCCCCCACCTGCTTTCTGTCATGCTTACTACGTCACAGTCAGTTGCCCTTATTGGTCAGAGCATTGGGCAATAGGCACAGACATGGTTTAAAAAACAACGGCTTGTTTATTACACATTTAATCTCACATTTAGTCTGGTTGATCAGGCTAATGGCCAGGGCCTTTTAGTGTTGATTCAAGTTTTCTCAGAAATGCCCCCAAATTCATGATAAGGAGAAAAAAAAATGCTTTAAGCATATCTGAACAAAAACAGTCCTCACTGTTTTCCTCATACCACACATGTATAAGGGAAGTTCAAAACAGCAAGGTGTCTGTGCTCCTAACTGCACTGGTTAACATCTCACGGGTTAAAGTCAATATATTATAATATTTTAACAATGGCTTATACTAAACGATGGAGGGCAGTAATTGTTCTCAGGCCTAATTCTGTTAGATCAGTGATCATGAAAAACAGGCTTCAGTGAAACATTAACATCCTTTAAAAAAGACCTGTTAAAATAATAACATTTCAAATCAGAAAGATGCCACAGAGAACATTTATCTGCAACACAACTACAAAAACACATATATATCATCTAATGGCCGTCTGTCATTGTAATCTTATCCTCTCAGTATCTTTCTTTAAATCACACATCATCATATTAAGGGTAATAATATAAGCTTAAGACCTTTGAACCAGACATAATTACATTCTGATCCAGCTACTAAAAAGCACTTCATAAAGCAGGTTTCCCTTTGGCAAGATACTTTATGGCTTTTTAATATTACAAGAAGTCCTTGCAAAGGATCACATTCCACCCATGATGACTATACTTTACGATATACCGTTTTATGGTAAGATAAACAAGAGTTTTATTTCATTATTGTTAAGCTTTCCTATGCAAAAACAACATGATATACTTTGACACTTTATAAAAAATTAATTCTACTCTTATTTTTAGACATTTACAGAAAGCAGAAATCCGTGCAACATACAAGTGTTTCTGAATTCACAACTGAATTCAACTCTGACTAAAGGCACAAAAATATGTATGATAAACATTTGTAGAGACAAACTTAAAATCATAAATGAGACAAACTAAAGAATGTAATAAATGCGGTTTATGCAGGGATTCCTCAGGTGGGAAACAACAAGAGCTTCAGCCCAAGCATTAGCCTGGTTGGTAGGTCAACTCCAAGTACAGTAGTAAAGCGCCCATTTAGGAGTAATATGAGCAAAATTACATTTTAGGAGCAGCACTGAACCGTATGGATTTCCAATAATCTCGTAGGTTATCTTTTGTGCACTAAACAAGGCAAAAGGAAGAAAGATTTGCTTCAAATATCTGTTGTTTGTTTATAGAAATGGGTTTAAATAGAGCACAAAAAATTCAGAGCATTAGAAAGAAAAGGACACCATGAAATAACTTCTATCCAACTCATGTGTGTCTCCACTCCAGGGCTGCACATTAAAACTAGATGCCAATATCTTCTTGTTCATAACGACATGAGACTCTAGAGATTTCCAAGCCTTTTCTCTAAGGAGCCTTTTTAGACGCCTGTCATCACAGCTCGCTGGCCCGATCGATGAGTACTGATTAATCCGTTTAACAGGTCGCCAGTGAATGAAGGTTATTAAACAGGTGGGGCACATCGATCTTTCGGAGTCTTTCTGTAGCTAGTAGAAGCGGCAACAAGTGAAAAATTTAAATTGAGCTGAGACTAAATATAATTCTTTAAAAAAAAAAGAAAAAAAAAACATTTTTCACTTTATATAAGATTAAGGAGTGAAAGAAAAAAAATCTGTAAGGAAGATAAATGGTTTGCAAATCTTTTTAGTTAGTGAAATAAATAAAAAAAAGCTTCCACAATGTTGCCTGTTATGCAGTTAACTATTTAATCAAAAAAGAATAATATTACAGAATAAATATACAAACAAGACTCACTGACTAAAGTTAAACATTCTCAGCTTCAGGAACTTTACTCAGTATTTATCCAGATCAATTAAAGTCTTTGCTTTTATGACAGCTTCAAAATGTGTAAAATTGATTCCATCAACCAGCCAACCAGGCTATTAAAATATAAAATTTATACAAGTAAGTTTTCCCAAATGAAAGGGATAAACTCTACCCTGAGAAAGAGCCATTGGGCAAGACGCTGAACCCAGAGTTGCCTCCAAATTTATGAATCAGAGAGAAAATAAAGATCTGTGAGTCGAATAGATATATGTTACTAGTAATAATTTGAGTGGTTAATATGACCAAAAAGAATTATTTAAATAAAGTTTGTTTATCATATAAAAGAAAGGATAATCTGTGTTCTCTCCATTGTGTCTCCTGACTCTAAAATCCTTTAACTCTTCATAAACCTTATGGGGATAAATAATAAAGATATGTTCTACATAAGCTATGTATGCTACACCAATATTTAAAAATAACACATTGAAAAGCAATCATGCTTTAATTAATATAAATCTAGAAAGCAGATGTCAGGCTCCAAAGGCTTATTTATGCAGCATCAATTCATCTCAAGGCATTTCGCAAGACAAATGGTTCTGATCAATCACCAAATTAAGATTTATACACAATTAAATTCCAGTTCAATTCCAGACATAAAACGATGCAGTCAGATTCAGGCTGATGTGAAACTTTGGAAAAAGTTTTCCACCTGAGGAAGTCCAACTGCTCCATTCCCTCATACTGAGCGAGCATGTTGCAACATTGAACCTTCAGCACAATTCTTAAGCTGGGTTGTCTTCCCCACAAACATGCAGCAGAGTGCATAGAGTGAAGTATTCTAGACACTGAATGTATTATTTTTAGACATCAATTAAACACAGGTGGTTGATTTGAGAAATTTGCCAGAGTAAAAACCTCCATAAAAACCAGAGTGCAAGAACTGGCACTATTGTTTTAAGTCCAAAAAACCTGATCAACCTTTTCTTTGCAACATTCCTTATTTTGTCCCCATTCACCATTTGCTACTTTTGATGCACACGGTTTTTAGGAACTTTTCAAGTTCCTTTCAACGATTCATTAAAAAGTCTTCCAGTAAATAAATATAGCCAAATGTCTCTAACTTCTGCAAGATTTAGTAAAACTGATGCTTGTGTTGCCACCAGTTAACTTGAGCTCTGGCAACACAAAGCCAGTAATAAACCTGCAGCTAGAGTAAGAAAATCATAGAGCAAATTGATCCAGATTGCATTTTACCAATAAAAGCCAATACCTAGAGGGCAGTGGAAGACTATGTTGAGAGTTAAGAAGGATGCAAGTCATGCAAACAAAACAATTTAGGAATATTCAGAAATCCCACCAAAGTATAAAATGTAAAAGCTTCACTGGCATAAATAATTTAAAGGACCATCAAAGCCAGAGAGAGAGCTGCATTCAGCATTCTGCTCAGCAACACTTCAACAGGATGGGAACTTGCTTTGATCTGAAGCTCTCCCTGCGTAAATCCCAAACACTCACTATTACAAAGCAACACACAGATATAAAAATCACTACCATCTAATTATTATCAGAAAACTGCAAACATACTCATGTCCCTGTGACTGGAAGTCCATACACTCGCTAATGAGCTGCATGAACCCGATTGAATTCAACTAATGATACAGCACAGACCACTGGCCTCATTTCCCCATTATTACAATGGGCTGAATATTGATGACTTATAGATTTTATTATTCTGAGGTTGAGACAACTTGTTTGAGAGCGAGAAAAGAGAAGTGAGTAAAGTCTAAACGAGCTCCTGTTGCTCAGAGAGAGGAACATTTGAAGCTACAGGAGCTCAGAACAGGAAAAAAAAATAAAATTTTTAGCAGACTTTAAATTAGAACAATAAAGTTAAGCCCCTCTGAAATAAAATCAAGGAATCCAGAAATTATAGAGGCAGTTTCACTTACAAGTTTGTTATAATTCATAAAAAATCTGAATTAGGACTTTTTTTGTCCCTAAACAGTCTTTTTAGATGCCAATCCCTAACCTAATCAGTGGGATAAGCGTATATTCCAATAATTTCTAGAAAAGAAAAGCAAAAGTTATTAATACATCACACACCGTTTAACAACATGAAAGAGGAAAAACTTGGTCGTACCATTTCTGCTTCTTTTTCTGTAACGTTAAACTAATCACAAAATGTTTATTTAGAAGATAAAATGTATACTAAACTGGTTATTAAAGTATAAATACAAGAATATTTAGACAAATCTTTCAAACAAAAACATACAACATGATCCAATAAGATTCTGCTTTAAGTAGGGGGGTGCAA
>NW_015150579.1:853336-855839 GCF_000732505.1 Cyprinodon variegatus
GCCATATTTCGTTTGACAGCTGCTGTAGTGTGTGGGCCATGCAGAAAATAATCCTGTTTGGAGGAAGGGGATTAAGATTTTTTGAAAGTGTGTGGCAAATATCAAACTCTCAGTGAAATAGATGCAGACGGCTTAATGTCATCATGCATATTTGTACTCAATGGTTGCAACAGAGTCATTTTAACGATCATGCATGGGAAAACTCAAGACATACAGTATACATACAGTATATTCAATATATTGCCCCGCCCTAACTAGAAGTTACATTTGGAGTGACCCAGAGCCAGACTCCCTTCTTGGCAATCTTTGGAGGAAGCTAAAGATTAGGGTGATGCCTGCAAGGATGCCTTCCAAACAGTGGAGACATGCTAAACAGCAAATCAGCAATATCATGAGCAGGATTATCCTAATGCCATTAATATATAGATATAGAATAATGTCAATTTTTTATAAAATACAAATTAAAAAGCTGATAATTATCCGTTTATTTCTATTTATTAATACATTTATTATTTGTTTAATTCTCTTTTTTTACATATTTTAGAAATATGTAGTTGAAAAATAGTTTAATAAATGAATGAAATACATTTAATTTTGCTTTCTGTGATGACGGCTCAATCTTTCTATGACTTAGCAAAAATTCGATTTTTGCAGCTACTTCATGTGAAATCAGTTCAAGTGTTGATAAACAGCTATTTCTTGTGTGAGGGAGAACATTTTAAGGTTACATTCCTTGATGCGGTGATGGAGTGTTTTGTAAAGCAGTCCCTTACTGAGGTACAGTCCAGCCCCTCTGGCTGTATTGATTCTGGTGGTGGGATGGCTTCTCATGCAGCGCAGCCTGAGGGCTTCAGGGTCACACACACACATCCAGCAGTGGTTTCAGTCTTTGGTGCAGCACACACCACCATTTCCCCAGTCTCTCTAAAACCTATTGCAATTCAATGCACTTCAGATATGAGAAGAAGCGTTTCTTTGTAATATTTTGCCAAAGCTTACATCAGGGAGAGGGAGACAGATGATGGTTTACACCCAAAAACTTTTGGTGACAGCTGCATTTAATTGGTTTTATGTGGTGTGTAGTCTACATAATCCAGGACAGAACAATTAAACTGAGCTTTAATAAGGAGTTGAAGCAAATTTGAATTCAATAAGAATTAGTCTTCCACTAACTCTCCGAACTGATTTGTGTTTTAATGAAATAGGATCCTTTTCCAAACATTACTTCATAACAACAAACTTCTGGTTTCCATTTAGACAATTTATAGAAATGAAGCTACTAAGCTTCTACCTGTTATTATCAGTTTGAAACTTTCTCCTTATTGAATAATCTAATGAAACAAACAATGAACAAATTAAATACGAAGGGTTGCAGGATCTTAGGTGGAGAGTTTTATTTTCAATAAAACAGTTAAGGCCTTTAATTTCATCCTTTAAACCGTATGACCCTACATCAATATGAATGTTATGAGTGCATCAGAGATGACGTATACAAATTAAACATGGAAGTTTTAATTTAACTGAATTAGTAACAGGTTTGCTCAATGAGCCTTCTTTTGTTGTTCCAGGTTTTTCCAAGATGCTTTTGTTGGGCAGATTCCTTACTTATCACTTCACTTCTTGTATCTTACTGTATATCCAAAGAATTGTGCACTGATATGTTGATAGGTGGCTTAAGTAATAAAAAATAAAAAAAACTAAATAACTAATAACTAAAGAAACAAATGGGCATAGTATCTAGTCATAAACCAGACCAAGACACAATTTCAAATTGAGTCTTCAGGCACATTCTTCCTGTTAAAAAGGCATGATCAGAGTAGTTCACCAATACCGCCATAAAAACCTGCCTCTGGCCATTCACAAATCAAGGCCCAGGCAGCCGAAGACAGTTTGAGCTATCATAAATAAAGCCAGCATAGCGTAACCACGAGAGGGTTGGTGCAGCATTGACATCAATGACTACACATAAAACGTGAGTCAGACCGCACAGCTCCAATGCATCTCTTTCTCAAACAATAACAATGTATGAATCCAGCATTGGAAACATCTCTTTTACTTGATTTATCTTCTCATAACATCTCATTAAGTATTATTCAAAATTTTTAAATAAGAGATAAAGCCAATCATCAAATGTTCACCACTTAAAATCAGTTTATCTTCACCTGGATCCGACACAACTGGTGACTGAGCTTCAAAAATAAAAATTTCTGATCTTTCTGTGTAATATACCCTAGAGTCAATGCATTAAACTAACAAATTAAATTACAGATTAACGCATTAATCCTGAGTGTTAAGCTGCTCTTGACTGAAGCAGACTGAAATTTTTATTTTATTTTATTATTAATATAAAAATATCGGTATACATCGTCCTTAATCTTGCACGATGCACACAAATATAGTCTCTCAAGAAAATTCAACATCAACTTCCATTTTAACGAATGAGGAAAGGGAGAAGTGATGCATGCCGTACAGCGGGGGTAACCATTTAAAAATCAGCGGGGTC
>NW_015150579.1:858032-903463 GCF_000732505.1 Cyprinodon variegatus
TGTATTTTTCCTGGATGACGCAATCACGTTAAGTGTTACAGCCAATCACCGAAACTTGGCACCGAAAGACGAGGCATGTTTCGATACTCGGTAGAACCGAAGCATTTCGGTCGGTACCATAAAAGCACCGAAGTTCGGTACCCAGCCCTCTATATGAATGAACACCTGACAGGTGTGGGAAGTCGTAATCTTACTAATTATGCAATTAACAGTTCTCGAGAAAGTGCCCTCAGTTAAATCCAATTGATACTTCTGACGCATAGCCTCTGCAGTCGTCAAATCTGTCTCTGTGCATGACCAGAAGAAGTTCTCGTGATTTCTTAAATAGCGCTTTGTCTGGAAACTGCTGTGCGTCCCTAGAAATTCCAGACCGACACTGCAGAAGCATACCAGCAAACTGGTCCGCATAAAGCACAATCTTCTGCTGCAATTGGTCATTGTGCCGGAAATAAAAGCGTGTTTAAAAACAGCCATGTTTACTGTGACAAAGGGACAGAGAGAAATCTTTACCAGTTAACATGATGAAACTTCTCCGGGGGGTTTTTTGTGAGTAAAAACTTGAAAAAAACGATGTTTGTACCTTTAAAAGTGCAAGAAAACTTTGTCCAGATATGTTTGATATTTGGAGCTCAGCTTTAAGCTGAAGTTTGCTAACACTTAATGTTTGGCTATTATACTTAAAAACCCAAAAGTACGCAGAAACACTTTAAATGCAAGCAACCCACAACAAAGGAAAAAGCAAATGCACAGACCAAGCAGTGGGTTTTTGTTTCATTCTTTTAGCTTCTTCCCAAGCCCCCAGGAGGGAAAGAAACAACAATGGCCAATGAGGCAAGTAATAGTGAAGCCTCTGGAGTCGTCCTCTGTGTGTGTCTGAGAGACCTTTGATTTCCCACAGTGAAGAACATCACTTAAAGTCCACTCATAAGCCTCCTGCTGCACGCTGCTCTCACCAGGCTTAACTTCTAGTTTATCACTTGGCTTGACACGGTAGCCTCTGCGGATAATAAGCATCGGTTCAAATCAGCCAAAGCATAAGCAGGCATTGCATATTCTCCTGATAACTGAGTCCAAACTCTAGAAGGCAAGAAACCTTCAGTGGGAGGTTTCTGTAAACCAGTGGTGATCATGTGCAATCTCAGAGACATCCCAGATGTTTTTCTTTTTTTTATTATATCATCTTGCAAAACAGTTTAAGAGCATTTTGTTTTTAAATAAAAGCCACATTTTTTAGCCTAAAACCTCTTACGCTCGCAGTTTTACATTTTCCCGAAATGTGCAGATTTCTCACATGTTAATAAATGCAGGGCTGGGGCCTGAAAATGCCTTCGGCAATAATAAAAAAAATAGAGTAGATTAAGCTCAACTTTCTGATAGGAATGTCAATTTCACTCTGCCTTTATTACCCCTTTTGAATCAATAGCAGCCTCGCATTTAATGATGTCTTCATTTCCCCGCAGCTCGACTCTGCAGCGGCCACTGAGCAGTCTAATTCAACCAGTGTCCTAACAGCAGCCGTGTGTTTCATTTGTAATGCTGGGTGAATTTCTACAATGGGTGAAGAGTTAGCAAGGGTTATGTATGAGTAAGTGACACTTGCCATCATTATAACGCTAGCACCTTGTAGCAGAGAGGAGATTAAATAATCGAGCTAGAAGCCAAGCAGCAGATCAAACAGCCGTTCATAAAGCAGGATAGCTTAAAGGACTTTAAAACATTGAACTAGTAGCCTACAGCAGAAAGAAATGAATTAGCACTTGAGTAGCAAAGCAGAACGACAGTGATCTGCTACAGTATCCTGGGGCAGAAACAATAACCCTTCAAAAGTACAATGTGACTAGCTGACGGAAACTTCATTTGATCGGTAGAACATTGTGTTTGGATGTTTTCAGTACACAGAGCCCCAGCTTCAGGAATGCACTCAGAGATAACACCTCCATGCATGCATGGGCTAAATCTTAGAGCTAAGGCTGGTATCTGCTGATCTCAGTTCAAAAGGTAAGAGCCTCTGAGACTGAAACGGCATGATAACAGAGAACATGGTAGTTAGTGAGGTGCTGATAGGTGGACTTTGCTACTGCTGAACAGAGACTGTTCCTCCAGTTTTAGGTCTGATAGAAATAAAAGCGTCCTGGTGGTGCATTGATTCATGCACAAATTCTATATTCCAATTTTACTTTGTTTTAGCCAAAAAGATTTTAACCTTTCAAGGTTTTGATATATTTAAAGGCCTTTAAAAATCCTCCTCCGTCGTGATGGCACGTCAAGTTTCTGTGGAAATGTGCAAACAGGAAAAACTACTTTTCAAACTTTTAACCCAATGTTAGAGAAAGAAAAAAGCTAAGCTAACGACACCGTAACAGTTACGGTGCACAAACCTCAACAATTTGATCAAAACACCTTTTGATTTAACATCAGCTTTCAGATTGTGGTATTAACATCCTAATTATTGACATAACAGTGTTTACCAAGTCTTTTTTTGCAAATGCTCCACAAATTTATCACACAAGTGAAATTGCCGTGTATATGGAGGACCATCACTACCATATTTTTAAAAATAAATACAGAAATACATAAAAAAGCATACAATTAATTGCCCCCAAAAGTACAATAAACAAAAAAATCTAGGTAGAAATTAAATTATACAATGAGACATAAACATATAAATACATCTCATAATTAGCTTCTTTATTTATTCGCCTTTGTAATAATTACCTTATTTATTTCTTGTCCGTTATTATTTTTAACTTTATTTATTAATTACCTTTTTTAAAATTATTTATTTATGTGCATGTTATAATATTTTTGCCTGTTATATTCTTCCTTTGCATTTTTTTTACCCTATTTATTTCTTAAACGCTATTTATTTCTGCCTGGCGTTTTTAGATTTCTGTATAAATTCCTGCCTCATTATGCAAATGAGTCTTAGATGGTCAACTTCTACCCAGTGGTTGGTTAGCATTTTACTGCATCGGTTTACAGGAGAGGAGAGTCTGAAGTCACTGGCCGTTTCTCAATTCATAAGAACGCGAGTGCGGACTCGTGTCCTTGCCAAATATGTTCTTGAGAAGAACCCGGGAAAGTCGGGACTCAGGGAGAACGGCAGCACGCAGCTGGTTCAATTGGAACAGAAGCGTACTGATGAGGTCACTAAATGCTCGGCTGGTCACCTCCTGTTAATAGTCTCTAGATTATAATAAATTCCGACTTTTTTCATTTGGTGGGGGAATAAAAATTAACACAGTCAGATAAACACAAATCAACTGAACATTTTGCCAAATAAAAAAATAAATATCAACACCATAGCCACTGTCCTTCACACGCGGCTATGCCGAGACAGGGCTGCTACAGACGGGCTAGGATTAGACCTGGCTGCCGTTACCCTCGGAGCTCCGCTGGTTGCCGCGGCCTCTCAACTTCGGAAACTTTTTTTTAAATGACGCATTAAATCAGTAATTGGACCATATAATGATACTTAAAAGTATAATGTTCTTCCTTAAATTATCTCAAAACCTAATTTTCTTGAACAACTGCAACAGAAAAGAGAACTTTTAACTTAATACCCTGAGCTCTGTGAGTTAAGAAGATGAGCTGCTTCCTCCAGATTCTGAAAAACTACATTGTCGACATCTGTGTCCATGTGTGCCGCTAACTGAAACACACATTCTGTCAGAGCGTCCAAACGAAAAATAATAAAGTCTATACTTATAACGTTAGCATTTATCAAAAACAGTTGCTAAATGCCTCAGCTCACTGACAACTTCAACGTAGGTAGCCATTTTTGTTGTGACTGTGGCGGCTGGCATAAGTGCTATCCAACCAATGTGCAGAAGTCGACCCTTCCTCATTTACAGAAAGAGGCAGAAATGCATACAGATACATAAAAAACATTGAAGAAATAAATAGGGTAAAAAATTACAAAGGAAGAATAAAACAGACAAAAACATTATAACATGCACATAAATAAATAAGGTAATTATTACAAAGGTAAATAAATAAAGAAGCTAATTAAGAGATATATATACATTTATCTCTCACTGTATAACTTAATTTCAACCTATATTTATTTATTTATTTATTGTATTTTTGTGGGGAATTAATTGTATGCTTATTTATTTATTGAGCATTTATTTATTTCTGTATTTATTTTGAAATATGGTAGAGCTGGTCCTCCATACGTGCGTAAACTTTGCGTGAAAAAATATGCATTAAAAGTGGTCAAAAGGAGTTCTATCGAATTTTTTTGTCCTAAAACTAAAATGACAAATCAAAATACATTTTCTGAGAGGTTCTAGAAGTAAAATACCAGGTTATGAGAAAAGCGTCTTTATCTGAATAAGTATCTGGTAAAAAAAGGGAACAAAAATGGGGGAAAAAGGCCAAAATTCTTACAAATCATAAATTAGAAGGAAAGTAGTTACCAACCTCTGTATCCATTATATGCACCTTTATTGGGGTTAAGGATTTTACTACTGTCAGTGTCCACAGAAAATAATAATGTAAAGATGTAATGTTGTATAAAGAAGCTGTGGAAAGATTGGTTCCACAATCACAATCACTGCAGGTTGAGGGATGCAGTCAGGGTCATTTTTGGTGCCACTAGTTGGTTTTTCGACAGATATTAGCAAGGAAAGCAGGCATAGAGAGGAGGAAGAACTTGGATTAACTGGCCTGAACTTGGAGCTGAATCGTTGATAGCTGGGTTGAGGGCTGACAGCCTGAGTACAGGGTGCACCCACTCTACCCAGTCTGCTACTGGTGTTGTTACACCTAATGATGATGGGACTCTGGAAATATGTTCAGCTATGGATTAAAAAAAAGTCTATTTTCCATTCTGAATCACATCCAGTGATCTTTTCTTTTTGCAATAAGGAAAAAAAGACAAAATTTAGAGCTAAAATTTTTTAGTCTCTTGCAGGATACATTAAAACATTGAGTCTCATTGGTCCTCATTAATCATTAGTTTATTTTATGTTTTTTTTTAGGTTGACTAAATCAGAGTATAGATCTGCATTCCAAAACTGCTATTATAGCAGCAACTCAATGTTTCTTTTCATTTGGGTGAGGGTAATCTTTATTGAGTGGTGAACTCTTCATCTTCTAACTTGTTTTCTGAACATGGAGGCTTTCCCCTGTAGACTATAAAGCTCTGGCCCTGCTGTGGTAACCCAGACGTAAACAAGCAAGCACTTTACCCTGTCTTTCATCCTCCAGCTCTGCGCTAACGCCTTGGAGCCCTCGATCTTCTCCAAGTGCCTTTTCTTCATGAAGGTCAAGGGAAGCTTCCAGTCATTCATGTCTGCCTCCTCTTCCTCAGTCAGCCCCACGGCTGGGGAATGAAGCAGCTCCGAGTCCATTTTCATCAGGGCCCTAAAAGGGGTTAAATGCAACAGATGTGATGAGCTTCTGTGGTCTGCAGAGAATTATTGTACAAATATGCATCAGAATCTATTGGAAAACATCTCAAAGCATCTTTAATCAATTATCAGTGACTGATCCATATACCTCCATTAAAACTCCTCATGACCAGAATAAACCGGATGTATGCTTGCCCCAGCTCTGAAAAGGCCCGATCATATCTTCCGTTTTGTCCTTTTTTAAGCTTCACTTAATAACAAATCTTGGTATCCCCCTTAATATCTGTGCAATTTCAAATTAAGACATTTTCTCTGTTGTTAACCATAAATCTGTTTGCCTTTACTGCTCATTGGTCATTATCACTTGGACAAGTTTCCTGTCATGATTCCACCACAAAGCATATGAGCATATATGGCATTAAATGGGATGGTTGATCATAAATAATAAATCAGTTAAAACTGGAAGTCATCACAGCAGGATCGGGTATCTGCCAAAAAAGCTCAAAAATCCCTACAGGAAAAACAGGACTTTAGGGAATAGATCAGTTTACTGGTTATATCTTCTTTACCTGTTCCTTCTTGAAACACTGTCTGACTTTCTTTCTGAACAATTTTTGACCTCACTTCTAATTTAAAAAGAAAATAAAGGACTCAGTATAAGTTGAAAACAAAACAAACAAACAGTAAAAAGATTAGACCTTTCTTTGTTATATGCTGGCAAAAACCAAACGGAAAAAAAAAAAAAAGAATAAATAAATCTGGTAAACTTTTTGGGGAAAAAAAAAGAAAAGTAAACATGATTTTTAAAGGGTGATGCTGATACTGATTATTTTGATACCGCCTTGATCCACTAAGTGTGCTGCTGATATTTGTGGGCCGACTGTTGGAGACGATATTGCTTTTCCTTCCTCCATTTACAGGAAAAAGATGACATAATAATAAATGTTGCACAAGCCTTAGTTTGACCAAAAAACACAAGTCAAAAGAAATATCAAGAATGGACAGAAAATGGAAGTAGCAGCAATGTATGACTGCTGAACATTCGATAGAAGAAAACAAACGCATCCGGCCAATGTATCGGTCTTCTCTACATTATAAATGTAAAATAAAACCAACCACAAGGAATTTCCCAAAGCAATCACTTTGTATTAGAACATTTCTTTCTTTAATAAACAGAAATATTCTGCTTTAAGGAAGCATTAATTTCATTAAGCTATACCGTATTCAGATCAGTTAATTCAAATCTTTGTTTTATTCTATCACATAGGTCTGATAGAAATAGACCATCCAGTTTAGCTTTAACTCTTGACTCACAGCATCACATTTTTCCACTTAGCTCTAGAAATGACTGCAGCCCGTCTGGACACACCACCCCGTTTGTACACCAGTAAAAGTCCTGAGAATACTGAGGTCACTCATTTCCAACGGCTTTTTACAACGTCTACAATCCTATTTTTCTATGATGTTTATAAGTCATGCTTTTTAGTCTGCCATCAAAACACACGCTAAAAAAAAAACAAAAGAAAACTGACACCAAACCCACTGCAGTGCAGATATTTCGCAACCAATCAGCCCACCTATCATACTGTATACTTTCTGCAAGATATTCAACTGTTCTGAAATGTTCAAATTCTGGTCAGATAATTAAAGATTGTGTTTTTTGAACTAAACCATGAAAACTTATTTAGGGTTTAATTTGAGTTTTAATAGAGATCTTTATGCAGTGTTGTTCTTTTACAGGCTCGGCTGTTAAATACAATTTGCTTCCTTCCATTGGTCCTCTGATCAATCTGCACCAATTGCCATATTTTTGGGTGATGGGCAATCAGCAGATACTAACATGGGGAAACAATCTTATCCACCATCTTATTTACAATCTTATCTACCCCTGCCATCCATCCATTGTCGATGCTCTAAGCCCCATCATTTATATGTAAGAGGCCTAAATAATGTTTTTATTGTTTCACTAGGATCGTTTAAAGAACAAGTCATGCAGGACCAGGGCCTTCTTTACACTCATTTATAATATGTGAAAAGTGCTCGTTATGGAGGCAGTGCTCGGTGAACCAGGTGACATGCAAGGGGGGGTATCAGGGCTGGAAGAGGCCTCGGATGTGACTGACTGATGGCCTGACAGTGGCGCAATCATGGAGGGAGAGGATTTCTCCCAACTGTATTCACTATAAACAGAGCAAATGGGGGAACATTCTGCAAAGGAGGCCAGAGGTCCAAAAATTATACTGATTTAAGTAGCTGGTTCTAGAGATTCCCAAACCCTGGAGAAATTAGTTTAGGTTGGAATTTCGGATAAGAGGCTTCAGTAGCTTCATTTCCATGTTTGAGCCGACAAAGGAACTCTGCTCTAATGGCCCCCTCCTTCGATATAAGGCTCACATAGGAATCATACCTAAATATCTGTACCAAACACTCTTGATAAACAAAAATACTAACTCTAACAAAGGGTCACTAGAGCCTAATAACATAATTACCGTAGTGCAAAAGACTATGAAAAGTGGAGTGAGATCCTTTAAGGGAGTGGAATTTCAGATCTAAAAACGTCTTAAACTGACGATTAAAGTTGACTATGGCTACAGAGATTATACTGAAGATCAGCCCATAATTTAGCACCATCTCTTATTTCCCCTTTCTTGCTTAATTGAGGCATTAAATACCATGAAAATGTTGCTAAGGGTTATCACAATGTCAGAACTTCATTCCGGCTCACAGCCTAATATTCTCTTTTTCCTACGTTATAAAGAGTTGCTAAAAACAGGAAAAGCATTAACATTGGATTTAAAAAAGTGTGCGTCATCTTTTTAGTGTTTTATTACGATTTGACAATACCTTTATGTCACTGGGTCATAAAAAATTAAAATTTCAACATTGTTTGATTAAAAAATTGATTGACGTTCCAAAAGCGAAAGACTGTAAGTAGGAGAAGAGAGTCAACAGAGAGCTTTTCAGGGCAGAGCCTCTGATGTCAGTTTCTCTGGATGAGGTCACAATATTGAGGAAGTCAACACTAAAAATAACTAGTAAATACTCCTAAACCAATGATTGCTACAAATGTGAAGAAAATAGTCCAATTAATAGATGGGACAGACAGCACAATGCAGCACTGATGTACACAGTTTATTAGCCAAAAAAGATTTAAAAAAAAAGATTTTGGATTGAGCTGTCCTTTAAGGGTTTTCAATAAACTTAAGATTCTAACATTAAAAGGTTATTCTGACTCGACAGTGTCAATTACAAAAACAACAATATAAAAAATATACACTATTGGCCAAAATAAGGTCAGTATTTTTAAACATCTGCAATTATTGGACCCCTAATTAACCGTGCAACTTGGCAGTTTCCATTCGACCTGCGCTGGTTCGCTTGAATTGCCTGATTGCCATCTTGTTCAGCTAAGCCAGGGCAAAAATGTATTTAATACGTTAATTGGCCGTTTTTTTGGTGCAGGAATGTGTCATCTGTTGTTTGGAACTGGAATGGGTTGTCTGAGACCCTATGCTGCAACATTTGCCTAAATACCATTGCAGTGAAAGACAGCCGGCACAAACCTTTTCCAACACCTCAAACAGAGGCATCCAGTCGAATCTGAAAAAAGGCTAATTTCTCCAAGGTGAACAAAACCAAACTGACCAACAAACTACAGCTAAAAAACAGCACACTGTAGCTGAATCTATTGCACAAGTTATCGCATATCACAGGAAAGGGGCACGGTGAAGAACAATCGCTGAAATAGTTGCTTTGCACATAGTTAAAGACATGGTGCCCATATGTACCATAGAGAAGATGAGGTTTATTAATATGATTAAAACAGTAGAAACCAGATAAGAGCTACCCAGTAACAAGTACTTCAATGAAGTCACCTTGCTGTTGCTTTCCTTATTAAGGTTGAGGAGGTCTGAAAAAAATTATAAATTGAAATACAAAAAAAAATAAATAAATAAAATAATCAGAGATTTTATTTCTAGGCATATCGCCCAGCCCTATGTTCAGCCCAGACCACCTTCATAGGTAGACCATTGGTGCATTATCCCCTCATAGTATAGGTGTGACACTGTGTATGACAAACTGTGAGAAAAAAGGTAGTAGACGACTAACATAAATCTCACTGTGAAGACCAATTTAGCTGCTAGATCATCATTGTGGAGAAAAAATATTCAATCCTAACTTTCTTGGTCGCAAAAAAGTACTTTTGTTCACACAGGATGTTCCATCATCAATTATTCTGAGTAATTTTCCATCTATTTTTAGTCGGTGTAGTAACAATGTGGTCAAGTGACTCCAATACATCACATGCAGAAGCAGAGATGTGAGGGAGTTGTTATTAGATGGGTGATGGGTCTCAATCCTAAAGATTTCAGTCAATTAACCCAACAGAGATCACAAGCCAAATCAGAGGAGGAAAAACAAGTACAGTTTTTGAAATCTGACTTAAATTAAACAAGAACAATAATGTGAGTCCTTATATGATTTGTTGATCTCTACAATTAATAACCGTGCTTAGAGATATTTCTTAATTTTTAGAAAAGTACGTTTTCAACGCATTATCTATGGGTACAATATCACAATGGCAAAGAACATATATGGGTGCAATATTTCATGTGGTGCTTTTACTTCATAACTCTTGATGTATCTGGCAATGTTTTCCTAATGTCACTGAGGCTTATTTATTCCATAGGAATCAAATGCTATGAAAGGTTTTTAGGTTTTCGCGACCGGATGTAAGAGACATTTGATGTGTGCGGTTGCAGAAGTCTAAAGGCCAATTTATGCTTCTGACGCATAGCCTCTGCAACTGTCCAAGCTGTCTCTATGCTTGACCACGGCCCCCGTGCAGAGGCTCTAAAACCGTTGTCGCGCATCTCAAAAAAATCCTGATTACGCGTAGGACAGTTACAAACCTGCGCAGACCTCAAGGTGAAGTGCGCGGACAAACAGCAGCTGTGATTGGTCCTTGGTAGCCTTTCCGGCTGTCTGTGTGGTCGTCCTTCTCGATTCGGTGCGCGCCATTTTTAAAAGGAACAACTCTTTTTGCCGACTCCATTAACAGAACCTGGTCCTCTTCGATGTCTAGCAACTCCAGATACATCTCCGTGACCGTCATATCTTGAAGACACGCCATTGTTGTTTTGGAAGATAAACACTCCCGCCCACGCCACTGAAGTTCTTGTGAATATCCGCTAAAGTTCTCTCGAGTTCTCGAATAGGCTCCCCTTTCCACTTTGGCGGAAACTGCTATGCGTCCCTCGAAATTCCAGACTGACGTTGCAGAAGCATACCAGCAAAACTGGTTCGCGACCAGACCCAAGTAACATTTGATGTGTGTTCAAGAACTCGCGAGAACTTCAGCAGACAGAACTTCTTTGGCGTCAGTGGAAGTGTTTATTTCCCAAAACAACAATGGCGCATCTGGAAGATATCACGGTCAAAGAGATGGCTAGAGTATCCATTGTTGTTATTCCTTGATTTTTAAAAATGCCGTGACCCGGCGCCGAATTAAGAAGGACAACCACACAGACAGCCGGAAAGGCATAGCAAGAACCATTCACAGCTGCTTTTTGTCTGTGCACTTCTGCTTGAGGTCTGAGCAGGTTTAGGAACATCCCACTTATAGTAAGGATTGTACGGTTGCAGAGGCTATGCATCAGAAGTATAGACATCGGTCTAACTGATCCACGATACGTTCAGCTGAGTTTAAGTGCTAATTTCTGCAGCCTATGTTGTTGGGGGGGGGGTTTCCCTGGGATAAAGTGCAACAATGATAACACATGATACAAAAAGTCTCAGTTTATACTAAAAGAAAACATACAAAAAATAACTGGAAAAAATATATAAAAAGGATATTTAATGTGTGGAGGGCAACGCATGGGCTAATGAATGGCTGCTGAATGCACCAATGATCAGAGACCTGCTGCACAATGCAAGAAAAACAAAGCAAATATCAGGCAGCTGATCTATCAGCTATTCTCTGCCAAAAGGTTATGATTTATCTGAAAAAGACTCGGGGTCACATTAGATCATTAGACATTTTTAAACTTCATAATTAAAGTCATTTGTTTGTAATGGCTTCCTGCAATTGTTTAAACGAGTTCTTATTGCAAGGGAGGGGGTTGCTGTGTGTTCACTTGCACCAGTGATCATGGTGATCATGGTGCTCCGCGCTATCTCCTCGTAAAAGTTGTCCAAACAAAAGCTGCAGGCTGCATCCAGTTAGCTCCACTAGCTGCTCCGCTCCACTGTGACTGACCGAGGCTATTTCTATCAAAACTCCTCCCTGTAGTTTACACAGCAAACGAGCAGAGAGATAAAGGAGCAGATGTTCAGAAATGGTGCTAAGT
This sequence comes from Cyprinodon variegatus, assembly GCF_000732505.1. Classification (NCBI taxonomy): domain Eukaryota; kingdom Metazoa; phylum Chordata; class Actinopteri; order Cyprinodontiformes; family Cyprinodontidae; genus Cyprinodon; species Cyprinodon variegatus. The sequence goes on from NW_015150579.1 coordinate 869,740, forward strand.
GGTGCTAGCGAAGCGTGCGGATGCAGACCTTGGTGCGGTGGGATGACCAACCCGGGATGGGGAAGAAGCTCTCCGTCTCCGGACAATGACAGACACCGTGGTGCAGATTATCCTGGTCAGGAAACTGTAGGGCAGCGTCCAAAGCCGGTAGAGGAGGTCGAAACCGTCAAAGGCGAGCTGGACCGGTGCGTGTTTGCAGGGGAACCTGCGGCTCCTCTCCCCGGGGCTCTTTGCTATGGGACAGGGCTGGAGACGAGGCCCATCTTCACACGGACAGTCTGCCACAGCCGCGCGAGGAGACGGCCACACTTATGGACGAGGGGGGTCCTGCGCACCAGCGAGCCCACGAGCTGATTTTGTCCGAAGTGTTTCTGGGAAACTAAACACAGACGCGGGAATATCTCCGGAGAGGCACTTCTTCAGCGCTTCAGCAAGGGCGCAGCCATGTTGGGTTAGACCCAGAATGCACTGAAGCTGCCGTGAAACGTCATCACCGTTTCCTGTCATGCACCAAAACAAACATTACGACTGATAGACCGACTGCACGTTTTTGTCAAGGGGAATCAAAACGTGTGATTTATTGGATTTATTTTTAATAATAATAGTAATTTATTTATTTATTTTTTTTATTCTGAATTAAAAATCTGAAAAGTGTGGCGTGCCCACACTTTGTGCTCAGCCCCTCCTGCTCTGACAAAATAATTAAAATCCAGTGTCCATTTATTATGAATGACAGCTGTTCTGTGAATAATACATTAGTGAAAAAACATGATATTTAAGGAGCACTTCAGACAGTTAAAGGTGAGAGCTGGGAGTGAAAAAGGTAATATCCCATATTGAAATTAGGATTGGGAGATCCATCCATCTATCCATCCATTTTTGAATACGCTTGTCCCAAGTGGGGTCATGAGGGGTGCTGGTGCCTATGTCCAGCTGTGTACGGGCGAGAGGCGGGGTACATCCTGGACAGGTCGCCAGTCCATTGCAGGACAACACAGAGACAAACAACCGTTCACGCACAAACTCACACCTAAGGGGATTTTAGGGAAGCCAATTACCCTAACAGTCATGTTTTGGACTGTGGGAGGAAGCCGGAGTACCCGGAGAGAACCCACGCATGCTCAGGGAGAACATGCAAACTCCATGCAGAAAGACCCTGGGCTGGGAATCGAACCCAGAACCTTCTTGCTATCCATTGCTCAACTGAGCATCAAATATTGGGAGATATGGTTTAAAAATCTAATCCCTGATTTTTGTTCTTACCAGATCCATTAATACATCTTTTTTTTTCTCCTGAAAGTTTCATAGTACAAATAACAACTTAAGTATTACTTTCAAGAACTAGCTTTTATTTCAATCATCCTCTCTGGGAGGTAAACATGTTTTAAAAATGCAACGCAAATTTCAAGCTGGTAAAATAATTTTACTTTCAGCATTTTTTCAAAATAAACAATGAAAATATAACAAACTAAATGTTTGCAACTAGTGATGTTACACACGCAGTCAGTTTATCAATTATAAGTAAAGACAAGTGGGTCAAGTACCCAAAGGTTGTATTAAAGTGAGAGTAGTGTACTGCATCATATTTTTACTCCAACAAATAACTCATACAAAAATTAAGAGTAAAAAATTAATAAGAAAAAAAAAGCTACTCAAGAACTGAGCAACTGATCGTGAAATCATCAGGTTTAATGTTTTAAAATCATGTCAATGTTGTCTGCAAATTTTGAAAATAAGATAAAATGAAATTAATATCCAGTATGTCCAGTAATTAAAGGATCATTTCAAGTGAAAGTAAAACAAGATATTTTGCTATAAAAACTCTGATGTCATCAGTGATAGAGTGTTATATAAGTAGATCAGTATAGATCAATATATACAAGTTACTTGCAGTGGATAGTGCTGCTGCTTGATCCCAGGTTCAATTCCCGACCTGCCATCTTTCTGCATGGAGTTTGCATGTTCTCCCTTTGCAGCTGTCTAAGGGGCCCTGCTTGGTTACTTTCTGGCACATGATTCAGTTGACTGTTTGCATTATTTTGACCTCCAAATGGCATGAAAGGATCAGCAAAAAGAAAAAGAAAATAACATTAAAATGAAGAAGCTAGAGCACAAAGTCTTTAACTGTAGGAGCTTCTCTCTTTGTTGCATTTTCCTGTTTTTCATTGGGTGAAGTTACCCATGATGGGTAGAGTAGCTAAACATTTTACTCAAGCAAGAGTAGTGATATCTCATCACATTTTAACTGAAGTAAAAGTAAAACATATGATGCAGAAAAACTACTCCTTAAAGTACGTTTTTCTCAAAAAGTAAATATAACTAGTTACTATCCACCTCTGAGTACACATCTAAGAACAAAAAGAAAAGAACAGATGAAAGGACAAGAAGTTCAAAATAAAAATCCAGATTTTCACAAATTTAAGTCTCTAAACAGAGAATTAAATTAATAATTTTTATCGATTAATTGCTCAGCCCTAGTTAGGAAATAAACTACCGGTAAGCACATTTAATTAAGATGTGGCCAACAAAACACTTATTTAATAATAAGAGTCCTCACCCCCACCTCAGTGTTATACAGTTTTATTCAAGATCTTAAGTTCTCATGAAAAAGTCTTTATCAAACATTGTGGCATAAAAAATGACAACTATACGATGCTTTCATGCCATAAACCTTATTTATTTATAAAGAATTGCTTTTCTTGGGTGGATTTGTTTATTTTTCTAATGAGGGCTTTTCAGACACTTTTTTTTGTTGTTTTTCTTCTATTGCAAGTCAATTTCACTCAGAACCTGCATGAGTCAAGTGACCAGTGTGTTTATATGAGCGCTTAGTTTTCAAACAGCTGGAGCCAAATGCTTTTTTACTGAAGGAAGACATGTGGAGAGGAAAAAAGCTGCTGCGTCTGCACCCCCGAAACCAAAGGTAACCACAGACTTCATGTACTTGCTCAGGTGGTCGATCATGATTTCACAGAGAGACGGTTAATTGAGAGAGTACAATCAACATGTTTACCAGTTTGCTCTCAATCAATAAAGAAGTTTGCTCCAAGGCCTTGATGAATATCATTAAGCAGAATGCGGCCTGTTATGGGCACAGATGACTGTATGGCACTGTGATCACTAGCAGCTTTGCTAGGTGGTCGGCTTACCTACAAACAGGAAAATGTGAAAAAAATAATCACTCTCTTTGCATTCACCAATGGCAAAATCTTTCCAAAGGCCTGTTGCTTGGAGCTTACTCAAAGATACTTCTGACCTCATTTGTTCCTGTAGCCTTCCATGCCTCGGTGTCTGTTGCTGCACGGGGAAACCGATCCAATCACTGGGGTTGCAACAGAGGTAGGGACCCTGAGTTGGCTGGAAGGCAGCTAAAGGAAAGGTAAAAAGGGGAGCTTGGTCTCCCCTCCTCATTCTTATCCACTCTTCTGTCACACAGGGAACAGCATGACAGCCATGCTGGATGCTGAAAGCTCTTAGTAAAAAAGACAGGAACAGGAGAGGCAAAAAACTCCTGCTTCCTCAGATTGATTGCTGGAAGGCAAGAGAGAGAAAAGAGTGATAAATGAATTCAAGCAGGCTGGTGTTCATATGAAGAACCGCGTTCATGTAATCCACCAGCGGGATACAAGAAACCAGAGACACTAGGGTCATAGACAACCATCTGTCATTTTAAAGGATATAATCCCTCTCATCTCTGTCTAAAATCAATAAATCATAAAGGATTAAAATGTTTTGGAAGCAGATTTTGAATAAAAAAAAAAAAACACTATTTAATGTTTATAACAGTTAACATTGATTATTTTTTATTGTATGGTATTCCATATAAAAGGTCAGAAACCAAAACAAAAAAGGCCAGTGCTAATTAGGTCCTTTGTTGGTGTTTTTAAACCAAAGTTGTAGAATATTGATAGATAAACATAGCCTTTGTGATTAATGATTTGTGATACATAGCTTAATGATGATAGGTATTCACTCTCTGTAGGGCTCCACTGAGAATGTTGGCACTCATAACTCATCTTCAAGGTTGACTGACAATAATAAATTGTTATTCTGTACACTTTAAAACTCAGATTTCACATACAAGGCCTCTGACAGTTGCCATGTGGAAATATGGTTGATATTTACATACAGTGCTTTGCAAAAGCTTTTATACTCTTTGAACCTCTTGTTTTTTTTTTTGTCCCACAGGAATCACTTCAGTGTTTTATTGATATTTCATGTAATAGACTTACACAGCATTGTGTATAACTGTAACAAGGAAAAAACTCTTCAAGAGCAGGTAAACCATGGACCAAAAGAAGACAAAGGAATAGTCTTTAGAGATAGTGAGCGCTTGATTAGGCTTAACCAGTACAACTGGAAGGAACAAAGAGTGTGTGGAGTAAAGAAGTTTCCTTATAAAACATGGTTTTTCATGTGGTAGTGTCAATTTTCAAATAAAATTTTCACTGTTAAAATTGATTAGAAATTAATAATTTGTTTAGAGATAACCTAAGGTTTAGATTCTGATAAAAGCTTCTTGTTTTGCCTTTATAATGATTTGTGAGATACCAGAACAGAAGGATCCAGTAATTTGGGGCGGACAAAACAGTTAGATTTATCAGAATGTTTTATCAACAACAGAATTGAGTGGACGGCTTTGACGTCAGGAAACTCTGGTCTTATAGTTTATTCTAAGTCCAGAGGTACAGGATTGTTCAGGCCAGCTGGCTGCCACACAACCAGTCCCAGATGCAGGTATATTGGAGGTCAGAGAAAAGGTAGGAGATCAGAACCAAGCAGAGGGATGTAGGCAGGACAATCCAGAGAGCAAAGCCAATGTCGGAGACGCGGTTGGTTGTCAGAGCCAGGAGGTCAGAGATACAGTGAGGTGCTGAAGGAGAATCCACACTGAGTCAGGTAACAGTTTCAGGTTCTGTACAAAATGGGGCTGACATGCTGGACGAGAGCAGGCAGACTCAGTTGCTGGGAAAAGGTTCCGGTACACAAGCAAGCAGAGATCAGGTAGGAGTCATTAGACAGATCAGACAAACAGATCAGACGGTAAAACAGGCAGGCACAGTGGTCCAGAGGCAAAACAGGTCAGGATCAGGCAATCAGAACACAAGTTCGCTTAAGTAAGTCTCCCCACACTGCTCAAAATTATCTGGCATTGATGACTGGTCTGAAGTATGGTTACATAGAGGCCTGAGCAGGTGGGTAAGATGAGTGGTAATGAGAACTGGGCAAAGCTAAGAAGGTGTGTGAAATGAGTGATCAGCCCAGGCATCTGTGCCAAGATCATGATCATTAGAAATTGTCCAAATTTACATTGTGTCAGGTTTTTTTTAGGTTTAAGGTCCCTGAAATATGTTGTAACAAGCCATGGTACAGCTCATTTTTGTACACAGCTGCCCACAGACTGTTTCATTTTCAAACATTTCAAAAATAGATAAGCAAAGGTAACATTTGTTAGCTTTAAAACCTTCATCTTCCTCATGAATTCTGCTGACAAAACAATCAAAAGCAACTAAGGAACTGATTGATTCATAACAAACATCCACTCCATGAAAATCTTTTCAGCTTTGATCAATGAGTTCATATTAAACCTTACTGTTATCTACCAGCTTTCTGGTGGTGATTGTTTCATTCAGAAATGATTTTTTTTTTGTTATTTTCCTTAATCTTTTACAGGCTGGGATATATTTGATTTAACATTAACATGAATGTCTCAAACATAGCTATACATTAATGTGAATAAAATGTTTAAAATGGAAAAATGATCTAAAATGAAAATCAAACCTGGATTTTAATTGGAAAAACAGATAATTTGTGTAGCCAATCAAAAGCCACCACCTCCAAATCAAACATTTTCTGATGTTTCTACAAAGTCAGTGGCAGAAAACAAGCAAGTATTAATTAACTAAAATTCTGCGGAGAACAACGGTCAAATATTTAGCCAGAAGTATGCCAAGAACTTGTTTAAAGCTACAAAAATTAGTGATAGCTTTGATTCCACTGAGAATATCATGCCATATAAAATGTTTGCACATGTTTGGGTTTGTGTAGTTTTAACGTCGCATTGAATGAACATCCAATATTAAAACTCTCTAAACCAATTCTTTATTGAAAAACCAATACAGCTGTCATTGCCCATCTCTGATGAATGAATAGTTAAAATTAACCTTTAAAAGTCAAAAATTAATTCAATATTCATAGATTTAAATATTCGACCAGAACTGTATTTGTTGTTAGAGGATAAATAACTGCTAAGTGTGGAAAAAGACAGGACATTTTGTAATTTTTAGATATAAAAGCTTATCAATTTTAATGAATGGAAAACGTGATAAACCTCTCACATGTATATCAACAATAGCAGAGAGAGGTGGAAGAAAAAGAGGAAGATGAGAGGCCCTCGAATGCGACCTTGGGTTTTGAAGTGATGCCTCAAATAATGGTGGTGTTATTTTGTGTTCCACAAGGCCGTAATAAAGGGCTTTTTAGCACTTGAGGCTCATTCACACAGACACACTGACAAGGATGAGCTCTTAGGCTTTGTTCCTCACTGAAGACCAGAGCCACATGTTCACACTCATCAACTGAACAAGTTCACAAGAGTGGAGATGAGTCCCCAGCAAATAGTTCCCAATCCCCACCCAACCAGAAACCCAGAGTTGTGGGTGTTTTGAAGTACCAAAGCAAACCAGCATGGACCACTTAGTTGACAATGATGGTGCTGTATTTTATTAAAGGGCAGAAAAACACTCCATGACAAAACCTTTAAGTGGGTTGGATGTGTGCAGTCCAAAAGCTACTTCATTGAAATTCCTTAATGAGAATAAAAAAATGTTTCAATGAATTCAGAATGATAACAGTATTAATCTCCCTCCCCAATTTTACTTAAAAAAAAAAAAAAAAAAAAAAAAAAAACTACCCATTCAGCTTCAGGATACAAGCAAACTCATTTCTCATTTAGGGAACATAGAATCAAAGTCAATTAATAATCTAATGCATCATGCTAATAACTTTTTTTTTTGAAGGAAGCACTTTAGAGAGGTAAAGGGATGACTTATTTCAGTCTGCTTCTCTCAAAGACAGGGCAAAAAACGTTAGAATAAAGAGTTAGACGGACATAGACAGTAAAAGGTCATTACTCTTGTCATGCTGGTTTTTAGCTTTTTGACCGACATGCAGAGTCACATGGAGAACCAGTGAGTTTTAACGTTTTTTTTTTACAAAAGCAACAAGAATCTGGAAGCGTAGAATGCAGGAAGTCAGATGAACTTTCTAGTTGCTCTGAGGGGAAAAAGCACACTGATCAGGAAGGAGATGGTTGATGATAACTGATGAATGATTAATTTGCTGACTTAAGAGATGAAGAGGATGGCGCATGGGTCTGTAGGGGTTCAGCAGATTTAGCAGGCTGTACTCCAGAGGTTTAGGAGAATGTGAGAGAGGTCGGAGAGCGTTGGTACTGAAGAAGACTGTGAACTGCTGCACACACGTAAAACCGTTTCCATGAAGATCAGATATGAGCTGAGGTTCATTGGGGTTTTCTTGGGACAATAACACAGTCCACATTCTGGGGGTTTGGGGGTGGGGTTAATACGATCTAGTAAAATGATACGAATGGCATAAAATCAAATACAAACAGCATAAAAATAAAACAAAAAGCCGGTCCCATCTAGGCGTAATCGGAGACAATGACACACGAAGTGGGCTCCTCCTGATAGCCAGTCTGCTCCGTAGCTTTGTTTTGGTCGCTGTAACCGCAGAAAATCCCGCTTCACAAAGATAGGATGTTATAGATAGGATGAGTCTTGAACTGAATTAAACTGTGTCAAGAGGCACAGATGCACCGACTGATGTAATTGGGAGAGAATACCGCAATTTTTTTAATATTTTTCAAAATAAAACATCACTCAGACTCTGATCGTGCAGCCCGGTACCAAATGACCGACGGACCGGTACCGGTCCGCGGCCCGGTGGTTGGGGACCGCTGGTTTAGAGTACCCAAATGCAGAGGCAGAGAGGCTGAGGTGATTTCTTGTAGTTTTAATGATGAAAGCAGTTAACAAAGGCAGGAATCCAACTAAAATGTAACACAGACCAGAAGCATGGGGACATCAGGGGAAAACACACACAAGGAGCCAGGGAGAGACGAAGTGAGCAGAAAACAGTGACGACAGTACCAGCAACAACATGGAAACAACAAGGAGTGACAGCAGATGGCCAGTATATATGGCTGACTGAGACAAAGGCAGGGTTAACGAGCTGACAAGGAGCAGGTGTGAGAGGAGACGAGGGAGCCAAGGGGAAAGGAACACACACACACAACAGAAAACCCTGAGAACTAACATAAATCTAGAAACTACAACAAAATAGGAATTTAGCCAATAAAACTAGGAAACATGGAGCAAAGTAAAGGACAACAGAACCAAAACCATGACACTAACAGGAATAAACACTATTCCCGAACAGTCTGTTTGCGTTGTCTGTTTGCATTTGTGCAGTGTATCAAAATCAAGCCAAGATGGACATACTTCTGAAGTTAACAACATTTTTATGCCACATTAAAGCATGCAGGAAAATTAGCATAATAAGATCCCATACCACATATATAGAGCTGTGCACTTGGTAAAAGCATTAAAACTGTAACATATACTGTAGACTTGTTAAATGTCTTGAATTTAGATATAGCTTTCCTATGCAGACTGTACAAAAAAAAAATTATCTGCTGAAAGCTGGCAATAATTTGGTGATAGAAAACAAGGAGTAAAAACGGTAACCAGGTGGTTTAAACATAAACATAAATGGGTCATAGATATTACAAAATGAATAATTTGTGTTTGCTTTGGTTGTTAACAGCTCCTTTACTGCTTTTATCTTGTTTTTAGCTTTACTTGCTTTCATTTTCCTCCTCTTTCACTTTTTTATTCATGTAAAGCACTTTGAATTGCCTTTATACCAAATTTTACAACACAAATAAACTTGCCTTTTTTAAGTCAAATATGGGAGGCTGGAGCATTGTCCCAATTGGAGCCTGAACCTCTTAAAAGAAACAAAAAACCTATGAATGATGACTGCCAGCTACCAGAACACAGTAAGAAAAGTAATTATGACCTATTATATATATTACTTCATATAATTATGTATTTTTTGCATTCTAATATAATCACAATTTAGTACAATCTTTGTTGAGATTTCAAAATGTTCTAATTTGTTACATTTTAACCACCAAAGGCTTCCTCTTCTAAACTAATCAGTTCAATAGAGGCATTATTCCAGTATCTTTTACAACCTCTGGTATGATATATTGGTAGAGAAACAATACTCCAGCCTGATTCTTCCAATCAGGTGGCAATAAAGTTTTTAGGAGTGTCTGCATAGATTTCTGTTTCATTAAAATGGATAAAAGTGAAAGACATTTTTCTCTATCTCTTTGATCACTTCATCCCCTGAAGTGTTTATGGCGTGAAAGGTATCAAATAGGTAAAAAACACCTGTAAACTCCTCCCATCTGTTTGATATGTTGGTTTGTTTGCATCTGAATGTATTTACTACTATCTCCTTTGTAAGTCTAGTGCTAAAAAAGTAAGTAAAATCTTGACTTTATGTATCCATATTTTCTCGCTTGACGTTCAGTATCACAGTGGGGCTGGGGCTTATCACCAATTTAGAGAAGCCAATTAATCTCACAGTCATGTTTATGGGCTGTGGGAGGAAGCCAGAGTATCCGGAGAGGACTCATGGATGCTCGAGGAGAACATGCAAACTCTATGCAGAAAGAACGTAAGCAAGGATTTAAAAAAAAAAAAAAAATTTAAGTATTGCTGAAATAGCTATTTGTCCTTGAGCACCGAATATAGTAAGAAAACAAACAAAAGCAAACTGGACTAATGGTAAGCTAATGAAATGACTGGTGTGATGGTTTGCCAGCCACAGTATGGAGTTACTGTATATGATAATAATGAGATGTTGTTAAAGAGAGAAAACTATTTATACATAAAGAAATGTCTGGCAAAAGTTACAATAAGGTGGGATATATATTATAACAACTGTCTGAAGTTGATTTTATTATCATACACATAAATTCTTCTGGAAAAAAATATAAACTGGTTTTTCAAGCAGAGCTTTGACTCCACAAGGCTTATTACAAAATAAATTAATAATTTTCTACATATAAGCAAGTACTAAAAAATAACTAGACATGTGTGGGATTAAGATATGAGCTTTTAAGTCCAAATATCACATCAGGGCTGTCAAAAAAAAAAACAGAGAAAAGAACCCAAGCATCTTTATTATGCATGGGTAGCTTATCACTAGTCTCTTTGGTGTATTTATGTCACTGAGATTACTGAGCAGTGTTTCAACAGGATGCATAATTTAGATCTTAAACAAATTTTACCAGCATTAGTCTGCAGAAAAAAAAATTGCCCTGGTTTGTTGTAGAAAAACGTAGACTGAATGTTGCTGCCACACATACATAAAACAGATCATTTTATTTCCAAAAACACACATAAAACATCTGCCAGACTCACAAGCATAACAGAGATAATGAGCAAATTAATAATTCTTATTCTTAATAAACATTAAAGTTTCATATTTCTTAATATACATGGTTTTTATTTGCATAAAAAAAACTGGAATCTGTATAAAATGTTTTTCAACCTGTTTCTTTTCTCAGTAACCTGAGATCAGTTTAACTCTGCTTAAAATCTAATCTTCTTTTAAATAGAGAAACCCCTCCATGGATGCAGAAGAGGTGCCGTAGAGAACTAGTATTTTACAAGTAGACACGTTGGCTTCTTGTAATTAAGAGGGGATATGCCAAGAGTACTACCTACTTCCACTCCATTGCTTTACAGGGTTTCATCTTCTCAGTGTTATTGACTCCTAAAACACACCTGCTCCCACAGAGCAGTGACTGAGCTCAAGCCACTAAACACCAAGTGCTGTAACTTTATTTTAATGCCACAAAACTCTGTGGAAACTGTTGCTCAATTTGGGTGCACTAAATAACTAATGTGGGGGCATTTATGTTTATGTGTGGATGATGCCGCAGCACACTTAAAGGTTGGATATAAGACTGTGAGTGTCATGATGGGCTTCAGAGATCTGACCCACATGCAGATAACCACTCAGAGACAAAGGGAATAAGTTAACTGGTTTATTGCAGAGGTTACAAGCTCAGAGAGAGAGATAGGTTGAACAGGTTTTTTTCAGAGGAGGATCCAGCGATCAGGTGAACCGGAACCGGAAACTCTAGGGGGGAAATCACAAGGATGAATTCAAGGGCCGTAGGGAAAATGATCAAGGCTGATGAATGGTTCAGTAACGACTCACATTAGAGGGAGTCTTGGAAGATCCTTGGGTCCAGTTTATGGGGGTATTCACCAGAGAAGATTGAACTCGTTGGAGGGCAGACAGGCAGACTAGTGATGGGTCCAGAGGAGCAACGGAGCGGACTGTCACAGGTTTTTCCAGTGGTGGGCTTGAACGGATCAGGTGAAGGTTTCCCCTTGCTCAGAGAGACACGAATATTTCCTTCCAAGAGGGTAGAAGGACCAAGCTTATCCAGCGGATCAGGAGGGTTATCCTACCAGAGAACACAAAGGAGAAAAAGGCAAACTTCGACTCAGAGAGACAAAGGCACAATGGTTAGACTCAGCTAATCTCAGTTTGGCTAGAGTACCCAATACTGGCAAACACTCTGGCGTCGAGGTGGTGACAGTCCGCTGCTCAAATACTCCTCTGGTGATGACCCAATGAGCCGCAGATGTGGAAGGAAAACCGGAAACAACCCTCCAGGCCAAAACGGGGAAGGGGCACCATCTAGAGGTGGAAGGAGAAACTAAAAGAAAAACAAAAAACAAACCCGACAAACAGAACCCTAACAGTGAGAGTTTCAGAGTCACATATTCAAAAGAACAATTGAAAACATTGAGGGAAATACAATGTTTTTACACAGTTTCACTTCTACACAGTATATTTAAAGCAACATATAGAAGTTGACATATGCTTAACTTCAACATAAATGTCACAAGATTTTCAAACTTGTTTTCAGGGTACAAAGCTTATTTTGTTTCAGAGTTCATTATCAGAAACAAAATGACCAAGAACTTCCGAAAGATGTTTTACTTTTTTTTTTCTCTCGTTTTTTGGATGTATAGAGGATCATTGAGATGTGAGCCTGACATTGGTTATTGGTAAGAGGCCTTTTTGCCATTGGATTTCTTTCTTGGATAACATATCTGTCCAAATCTCCTTCTTAATGTTACAAGAAAGAAAGTAGTTTTGGAAGATACTCTTAGGAAGAGTAGTGTTTTTTCAATGTTTTCTACATTTTTGCTAATGGTATGGATTACTGGAGTCCCAAAGCCATAGAATTACCTTAATCAATCCCTCTCCAGACTAATAGATGTTAAACCGTATTAATGTTATGATCTGTTCTTGAACTGACTTGTATTTAAAGAATAATGCATTGCTTTTTAAAATATTTTAGATGGCTTAATATACTCAGACAGTTCTATTCAGGGGACCTCTTGATCCTTCAGTTGTGGATAGGAAACCAAGCTTACCAATAACATGGTTGCTGCATTTAAGCCATGATAGAAAACAGGTGATACTATACTTTACTTTTTTTGCTTTTTATTTTTATTTTTTATACAAGACTGCCTTGATTTGGTTACGGTATATTTTTTTCCTCCTCGTATTTCCTCATGTCACTTCGTACTATAGTTGATATAACACATTTTGAAGATCTTATACGTAAGATAAGGGTATTAAGTTAAAGTGTAGACATCTGTAAAGAGACAAACACATTTTCCATAACAGCATACAGAGCCTAAAGTCTGTAAACTGCCCCTTTGAGGAAGTTATTTATCACATCAATACTCCTGATGACTGTATCTCACCATATATTTATGCTATGTCATTTTAGTCTGAGGTAAATTCTCAGTCCAATAAACAGAATTCTCTGTTTCCTATCCAGGTCACAGATAAGTCAGCAACCTTTTTTGATTTGGAAAAAAACAAACATAAACTCTGATAAGAACAAAGGTCAATTATAGATTGATGCTAGGATCCTATTTGTGCTACAATAAGTTTGTGATTTCTCTGCAACAGAGCTCCAATCCCGACCACACATCAAAGATCGCTTGATTTACTTCCTTGATTCTGTGGTCTCAGACTTTATCTAAATAAAGCCATTTAAAAGAAACCTACTTTTTATAAAATGGAGAAGTCAGATATTGTAACCTGCTAAAGGATGTTTAAACAAATTGTGTTGGTGTGTGTACGTTTAATTTTGACCCAGGTTAAATTAGAGTAGATCTATCATAACCCCTATTATTGTTGATGAAATACTTTGGCACTTTTCTAAAGAAGCCACCCTTTGCCTTTCATGCCCAAAAAATCTTATTACTAAAGAAATGTGTAGATAGTCAGGAGCAATATTGCTGAGTGACCTGGTAATCAGATTGCTCTGCTCTCATATCTTCATTTTAAAGCCTCCCTCTGCTCTTTGAACTGGCTTTGATAGAAAATGCTGCTTTCAGGATGTTTTTGATGGTTCAGTAAGAAAAAGAAGCTTAGAGCTTCCTTCCAGCAAGAAAGTGCTTATATTTACTTATCATGATTTCTCTAAACTGTGTGACATATTTATCTATTGTGGTACTATTTATGGGTATCACTTCCTCAGTTCAACTTTGGTTACTTGCCTTCTCTAACAGCCTATCTTGGTTCTAGCCAACGACTTACTCTAATCTCCCGATCTTGAATATCTCTGTCAGCTCTTGGTCACATCATCCAGTCAATCCTACCAGTATCGTTTCCATGTGTTCTGCTTGTGATGTATAGTTTTGAATTTGTAAGAAAATAAAAAATAAATTCAAGCACCTTAAATACTTCTGCAGGTCTCTGCCCTATGTACTCACTTAATACATCAGACCCACATAAATCATCTGAATAATAAAACCCCAGTTGCCAAGCAACACAACCAAGTTTAAGCCTAATTTGAACCACTGTAATCAAAAAATGTTGTTGTTATCCATTGCTTTAATGAAACAATATGTTGTAGCCTTCCATGTTCCAAAACCATAAATTTCCTGAGGACCGTTGGTGGCGACAGGTGGTGATTCATATACACACTTCTGACTTGGAAAAATAAATATTGTTTATTTCAATTATTTAAAAAAACAAAATAAAAATAAACAGGACAAAAAATAACTAAAAGTATTTTAAAGTTTTATTAAAAAAGGAAAGTTAACTTAATCTGCTGTTACAGCCTTCAAAATTTGATCAAAAATGCTCAGAAAAATATTTTTACCACCTCCTGTCCTCACACCAGATATATGAGCAACATCCAAAAAGCCATCTTCCCTGCCGTGTGTTCCTCATCTTCTAAATGAATGGACAGGTCTAAAATTTACCAAAGTAATCACAACAATTCCAAATATAAAAATGATTATTATAAATTATAAATATATTTAAACTAACTTAAATATATTCTGTCTAAAAAATAAAACTAAACAGATATCTAAAAAGAACTTGTGATTTACAGAATTTATACATGAATGGCCACAAAACAATAAACGCTAAACATAAATAACACCAGATTAAACAAATGCATATTATTTACAAATACTGGATTGCTGGTTGCTGTTTCCTTTCTTTGCCTGCAACCGATGATGAAATACAATCACAAACATTAACAGTACTTCAACTCACAGTCATCAGTAGAATTTTTTCTTCTAAAAATGTAAAGCAAAGAAATTTACAAAAACCATCTAGATAGGGGATAGATTTAACATTTTAGAGTGTCTAAATGGATCTGATGTATTAGGTCGATAAATTAACCAGAATAAAGCAAAATGACATGCCATGCAAGTACATGCATGCCCGATGGTGGTACATAAATACAAAACAAATGTTTTACAAACAAAAAAAAAAATCCATAAATTGTTGCTATTCTTTTGTTCAGTCCTACTGAGTCCTCTCTCAGTAACAGCTGCAAGTGTGTTCGTACATCTCTGAACAAATCCTTCTTGAACTAGCTCACTGTAAAAAATCAAAATCTAAATAAGTAATTTTTTTATCAAAATAAGTGCATTTGTTCTTGAATTGAGAAGGTAAAATATACATTGTGCCAATGGAACAAGACAATTTACATTTAAGATAAGAATATGCAAATGCTTTGTCTTATTACAAGAGCATTTTATCTAAATATCTTATTTTGATGGAATGAGTAAAAATACTCATTCCATTGGCAAATAATCTCATTTACCTTGTCAGATTAAGGGTAAATGCACTTAATTTAACACATTTTTACTCATTTCTAGATTGTTTTTCCAGTGCTCAAACTCAGTTATCAGATATTCTGGTTTGCAACTTTTTGGAGGGATTTGGCTGGATTTTGATCTCAGTGGTTCTGAGAGTTCCAAGCTATGGTAGGAAGTTTGTTCTCAAGGCTTTTACAGCCGCTAACAGGTTTCATTTTCCTGTTTCCCACCCACAGCATGATGCTGCCATCCCCATGTTTTATCCATTGGACATTGTGCTCAGAAGGTGTTTCCACCAAACGCTTGGGTTTCCCAGATATTCTTCTTTTACATGATTGCGTGGTTCATCACATATCTTAGCAACAGAGCTCCTCTAGAGGGACCATGGACTTCTTTGTTCCTGTTCTAATTAATTATATCTGGTTTTCAAACTAAACAAAAAGAGAAACACCTACTTTGAATTGTAAAGGTTAAACTATAGAAAAAAAAAGAAGAAATAAATCAATGTGTGATTTTCCTTCTACCTTGCAATTATGATCTACTCCTGTTGTTATGTGAATTCCACTAAAGTTTGTGTTTGTAATTAAAAAATTAAGTTGAAAAATAATACATTTGCAACGTTTGGGGATTATGCTCAGCTGTTCTCCTAAAGCTACCATAAAACATTTTCTTGACATATTAATATTGTCATTATAATAAAGCCCTTGGACCCATAACACATGGGTCTCAAAGTCTATTAAACAGGAATCACATTATATTCTTGTTCCAGTTTCATTTTCTCTTATTGGCTTTGAACCTGTGGAGAGTTAGACTTTATGAGTAAAGAGTTGCTTTTGGAGGAAGTCCAAAACAAGCAGCTTGAAGAATTGCGCTGTCTTTCCAAAAGTGTCAATGTCCAAGCTTTGGAGAATTATGATGCGATTAGCTAAACGGCTTGTGGAATGCATAATACTGCTGTCACTTTAGGATTCTAATGAGAGGCCATACATTACTGCCGGACTTTCTGGTGGACATCAATTAAACTTTATTCCAGTCTATGACATCACTGTGCATTGATCCTGAAGCAAAATGTTTAAGCCTGAATCATTCCTTGCTGTGAGTCATGTAAACAGGCATGAAAGGGGAAATAAGAACTCAAAGAGAGGAACCTGCTTATGAAGCTTGCTTATTTTTGTGCGGTGTGTGTGTAACTGACTGTTATGTTCCCTTACATCCCTGGTGAGAATTCCTGCAGAGCAGCAGATTATTCCTCAGCTCAGGACTCCCCCACAGCCTCCCCTCCATCACCCTGTGTGTTGAAATATTGGAATGAAGACATCATGGCTCCACCAGTAGTATCTTTCTTGTAAGGCAGCATGTTCTGATTCTCAGCAGTCAGAGGTGAAAAGGGTAAAGCTTGCTCTGTGGAACCTGGAAGCAGCAAACGCAACAGGAAAGCTGATAGATTTAGAGAATGAAAAGCAAACACACTCCTTTCGAATTGTAAAACAAGATTTTTCTCAAACACAAGCAGATTTTTAAAAATAGCTAAATAGTGAACCTTAGTTGACTGTTTTATTGCAAAGCATCCGAGAGACTCTAGAGGACAGGACCACATGGTTAACAGTCACTGGCGTCTCCGCTATCACACTTTGTGGATAAATAAGCAAAAATAAGCTTTTCTGTGCCAGTGAGTGAAATGGATCTTATCAGTATCTGCCATTAGAGAGGAGGTTTTATTATAAAGCTTTGCATTATTCAGTGAGCTCGAGAGACTGATCATTATGGATTTCAGCCATTTTCCATACTTGCTCCCCTGGAGTCTGGCCTCAACTGCTGGCTGATGCGCTCATATGCAAAATCTGACCTTGTGCTCTGCAGGGAAGAGCAGGTCAACAGTAAAGCTTATCCCAAACTCCAAACATTGCAGAGTGTGCTCATAAAAATGACTGCAAAACATCAAGAGCCATTGGCATGCTCTTCTGTCTTTGTGACAGCTTTGGAAAGCTGAATTGTTTGGCTCGTAGTTTATGCAGCAGTTTTTCTGGGTGCTGCAGCAAAGTAGTGAGATCCACGTGATGATAACGACAAGAAACATGTACAGCATATGGTGCTGCAGCTCAACTTTATTGCCTGGGATAAGAGTTGCATATTGAATAGAACTACAGAGCTTGAAAAAAATTGGGGCCATAAAAAATTTCCTCTGGTTTCTTGTCAAACTGCAATGTTAGAGATCGTCAATATTGGATGAGCAATAACTATGAGGAGCTAGGTGCTGGACCCAGAATGCAGACAGCCAGGCTAGGAGAAAGGAGCAAAGTTTATGTTTTGGTTCACTGGCAGACAGGGAAGGAAGGCGTCTCTGGAAGCAGGGGCAGTTTGAGGTGGAAGACAAGCTCTCTGCAGCAGCTGGAGAAGAGGGAGGTGGGTGGTGTGGCTTAGTAGCTGGAGACTGATTTGGAGCTGGATCCTGGGTAGACGGAGCACAGGTAGGATTAATATTTACAATTTCAAAAGCTGAAGTAATTATTTCCACAAGGGAGAGAAGTTGGCAAATCCATTAACTAACTGGTGACCATCAGGCAGTGAGCACACAGGAAACCAGGCTTTAAATACTGCTCCAGATGAAGGTCAGTCTCAGCTGTGTGCAGCCAGCTCCTCCCAAGCCACACCTATCAGAGAGAGAGAGAGAGCATGACCTACACTGCACACAAACAGGCTCAGACACCAAAATAACCTCACACACCAGTTTTCTAATGCTTATTTTGTTTATTAATTTAAGAAAACTGTGAAACATGGAAGGGTTAAAAGTACTTACATCCCATAACTGGCTGCAGCATCTTTGGTGTTGTCATTCCAATAAACGGGTATGATACTTTAACATCACTCAGAACGATTTTTGAGCCACTTGGATTTTATTTAGCCAATTTGGAGTGTTTTTGTAATCTAACTGTCTGTTTAAGCTCATGCTGCAAGGTGGTAACCTGATGGAAATCCAGACTTGCAGACTTTCAGACAGACCTTTATTTCATACATCCATTCAAACGTAGATTTGCATGTGTGCTCTGCGTCACTATCCTGCTGCAGAATCTGAAGAAATTCTCAAGACTGGACATCATCTTTCAAGACATTCTGTTAGAGAGCAGATATCATTTTCCCATCAATCAAAGTAAGACATTCAGACCTTGAAGCAGCAGAGGATTCCCAGATCATCACCCTACCACCTGAGAGAAAGACTGAAGGTGTTATGTTCTATTTCTGAACTGCCTCGTAAATGTTACTCTATTATGTAAAACTTAAACACCTTTAAAAAAAACTGACCTCAGTAGCAAATAACTCCTCGCTCAGCCATGCACAGAATATTTGACCAAAGTCTTGAAGCCTTTGAGTCGTGTTGGTCGTTAGTGGTTCCTGCCTTAGTGGTTCTTTGTCCAATGTCTTCTACATGTTAATGAAACAGATATCCTAAATGAGTATGTGAGGCCTGCAAGGCTGAGATGTTTTCCGGAGTTATCTTCCGACAGCCTCAATGTGGCTCTCTCTGTTGTTCACAGGAGTCAAAGCTTTAAAAGGGGCCTCATAGCCAGACCCATAGATGTAAATCTTCTACTTAGTTATCTGAAAGACTAATTTGAAAACAAGTTTTTCTATCTTTCATAATCTAAAACACTTAGGTGAGGGATAACACACCTAAGATCCGATTTCCTGTCAGTTCTGATATGTTCAAGGCTTCAGCATCTGAGACTCTATGCGGCTACCGCTGCGTCTTGTCAGCCGACCGGCTGGTGTCCATCTCGTTCTTTGGGTGCAGAATGAGCTATAAACCAGGTTAGTGACTCACACTTTCAGATTATCCTCTGTCAGGTTTTCATGGTCAATGACCTGTTTCCCTCTCTACAGTTTCCTGCCTCAGACACCCTGCTGCTGCAGATCCGTCAGTGTTTTAATAAACCCTTTTTGAAGTTATCCCACTGTCTTTCTTGCCTGCATACTGCATCCCTCTGTTCTGAGTCATGACAAAAAAAACAATCATTTATCTAAGTCCTGCAATCACTGCTGATCCTCCAGTGTTACATTTCCTGCTTGATAATTGTTTTGCACTTGCATTAACACAGCTTATTTCTATAGCTAATTAGTGAGTCACAAATCATCTGGATTGACAAATTGTGTTTATCCTGACTGTCACTTTACATTATTCATCAAATAATCTGTACTGAGGATGAAAGTACTCTGTTTAAACATCATTATTTTATATTTCAAATGTATCCAAACCTCCAAAATAGCAAAGGATGCCTAACAAAGTGTAAGAGTGATCGTTAGGGCTGTCTATCATATTTTATTTTTCATATTTGTGCATAAGACTTTGTGGTTGTATCCTTCAATCGTCTCATTCTAATACTGCAACTTAAAGATCTTTAAAAGGTGGATTTATCTTTTATCATATATATATTATGGTCTACAGCTAATAAAAATCATGTTAAACACAGATATGTTATATGTTCTTTACACAATAGACTCTTTATTGGCACCATCTACGTACAAGGAGGTTGAGCTAGTAGATGTCATTGCTCAAGAAGCTGGTTGTGCACAAAGTTCTGTGTCTTTGCTTATTAATGGAAGTTAAGTGGTAGGGAAATGTCTGGTCAAGAAGATGCAGAGCTCTTTCGGGGTTTTTTTTTTTCTGGAGTGGACTGTGGCTTCAGTTGGAGCTCTAAAAGCAGTCTTACATAGAGTTATCAAGATGAGCTTAAAACCTTACGGTCCTTGTGTTAAACCTTGTGTGAACAGGACAAGTAAGAAGCTTATAGTCTGGGCTATGGAGATAAGGTAAGGGTGGTTGGTCCATGGTCCAAAGTCCTATTTTCACATGGGTGTAATCTTTGCATTTCCTTAAACAAGTTTCTGAAACTGGGAGGAAGAGAGATGCACAGAATCCAAGTTACTGCTGGTCCAGTATAGTCTTTGGTCATTGCGGTGGCCATGTCATCTGCTCTTATTGGATCTATGTGTTATATCAGTTCCAAAGTAAAAGCAGCAGAGAAAAAGAAGCTATGTAATGAGTGAAAGAAATCCATGGAAATGCCTTCCAGAATCATCCTGTTAGTAATTACTTGGAATGAACTTTCACTTTGAGAAAAAAAAATTTCTGAGATGTTCTTGTACATTGGTCAACCTGTCTGGTCTGAATTTGAGATCTCTGCGGATAGTTAAATGCTGCTAACGCATGTTAAACATTGGATCTGCCTGATTAAATCCATTGAAAACTACTCGTTTCTTGGTAAACAAGCCTAACATTACTTCTGTAGCTGCTTATAGCATTACCCCATGATTTGTAGCTCTTCTTATAAGGCGTCCCAATAGCAAATAAAAATCCCTCTGGCCTAAATGTGAAGAGATAAGGTGTATCTGTTACATGCCTTTCCTGCGATTCACCAATTAGACTCTGTCATTAACCATTTGTTACAGCCACAGTTCCCTGCCTTCAGCGTGGCAACTCGCTGATTAGAAACTCGTTGGATCGATGATTAAACAAATTACAGCGAACTGCAAGGCTCCTTTTCATCCCACATACAGAACTCTGCAAAAATGCTGCCTTAAATGCAACAGCAAAGGGAAAGAACACAGAAATGTTGGCGAGAAAATAGACACTTTTGCAGTGCTCTTTTGGCTGTTTTAGGCAGAGCTCGGACACAGACAGGGATGGAAGAAGTGATTAGACTCTGAGCGAGGCGGTCAGAGCTCCTCAGCTGTCTGCAAACCTGTGATTTTTCTATTAAGACTATTCTATGTGAAAGCTGGTGCAGAGGTTGAGCCCTGTGGATAAGAACAATTTTAGTTCCTGCAATCAGGGGTAAATGTAAGCTGGTGAGTGTAGATAATGTGAGATTACTGATTAGTGTCCTCTCTGAGCTGCTGTACTGTGTACAAATGACAGGCTTGTCATTTTAAAGCTATGCTGTATAAATTAGCTCTGGTTAAAGTAAAAAGTGATAACCAGCAACAAGATTATATGTTTTGCAGGTTTCTTTTTGTTTGCTTTCTGTGAGCACCATTTAGAAAAGGAAGCGGTAGCACTGACAGATTCTCCTATTAAACTTGCTTTATTAGTCTGGGACTTCTTTGAAGAGTATAGTCTTAATGGCTCATAACAAAATGTTCTTGTTTGTTGTATAATATTTAAGGCCACTTGGATATCTTCAATCTGAACTATTATTAATAACTTCTTCTCATTCAAAACCAGATAAACTTTATTTACATGCAGAATTTTATTATTTCACAATTGAGCTATCTAAAGTTATGCTGTTTTTTTATGAATTAGTTTTTTTTTTTGTCTTGCTTTTTAAAAGCAACTTTTTAATTATTAAAAGTCAGAGGTTATTTTCTAGTTCTGCTACTTTTCTTACTGGATATTTTATTTTTTGTACTTAAACTTGTCTTGGATAGCACAGATGATGAAAATTACATGATACAGGCTTCACAGTCAAACCTTTTAGGAGTAACTGTATTTTCCTCAACAATGTTAGTCATGAAACTGATTTTTTTTAATCTCTTGATGTTGCCCCTATGGCACCCTCGCCCAAATAACACAAAGCTCTGCTATTCATCTTTTATACTAAAGCTGTGAAAATAGTTTTAAAAATCATTCCTGGTGTATCTTTAAAGGGTTTCATATTTTACATTTTTTTTTGTATTGCAATGTCCTATATTTCAAGAAAAAAACGTTTTGAATTATCATGCAAAATATTGTTCTTGTTAAAAATCCAAGGTATATACTGTCCTTTAGCTCTTCTCTCATTTTTATGGCCACACCACTGCTTTTACCGGTGGACAGGAGAAATAAAAAGGATATTTGATCAAATAAGTCATATACAGTAGAAAGTGTGGAGTGAATCATTGGTTCTGAATTCAACCTGTTTTTTTTCCTCCCAAAGTTTTCCCTCTTACCCTTCCATATCCATCAGTGGTGATTTGCCTTCCCAGTATGATATCCGCTGAAGTGTTGCGCTCCTTCCTCTGCTGGGTAGGCTATCTTATTTATTAATGCCAGACCCGCGGGACATGGTTACATAAGAGTCTGTTTAATTATTTGGATACGTTTTCCTTTCCTTTCAGCGCCTCCGCTGTTGTAGTGGTGGGAATTAACATGACTCCCTTTCAGGTTGTGGGACTGATAGAGGCGGGGCAAAGAAATAGTGGTGTTAATCTAGTTTAATGATTTCTTTTTAAGAAATGGGAGGATTCTGTTGAACTATAATATGTTTGATAGATATAAAAAAAATGTTTTTTTCTTTTTTGTTGTGTAGATAATCATGAAGCTCATGCAGCTATGGAGAAATATAGTGGAGTTAGGAGGACTGCTGCTGGGATGGGCTGCTCTCATGGTTTACACAGAGAGTCGGTCAGTTTAAGGTGGATCAAAAGAACCTGAAGAAAATTGAGGGAAAATTGAAATGCGCTACATTTGTGTATTTTTGGATTAAGAAGCTTTATATCTTAATAACCTGATAATGTAACGTTTACTCATAAATTTACTTCAAATATAGTTTAGCTGAAGCTGACTACAAACCCTGAGATTTTTGTAAGTATAACAATTTGATAATTGGTAAAGAAACAAAATAACAAAATAAATACAAATTAATAACAAAACAGCAGCAAATTACCACCATGTTACATGCGTTCCTGCGGTGTTTTTTAAATCAAATTTAGAGAAAATTTATCTATATAGTTTAGTTCTACTAGTTTGTTTCTACAGTAAAATTAAATCACAAAACTTTCTTGACACTTAACTGTCTAAGTGACTACGATTTAACAATAGAAGAAGGAAAGAAATTTAGAAAGAAAGAAGGAAAAAAGGAAAGAAAGAAGGAAAAAAGGAAAGAAAGAAAGAGAAAATCAGGAAAATTACAATAAATAATAAATAACAAAGGAGCAGCTTACCGAAACATTTACTATCTCATATTGTCAGTAAGTATTAATTATGAAATGGGCTGTTAGTGGTGGCCATTTCCTATTCTATAAATCCCAAGTGGGGGAGCAATAGAGTTCACATTTTTCTTTGAAATTGAAAGCAAAAGGTGAAAAAATGTTCAATCCACTTGATTCGGGCTTAGATTTATTAAGGAGTCCTGCTTTATCCGTTTCTCTTCTCTTATGCGCGCCTTCTATGCGCATGAACACAGCGAGTGCGACCTTAAGTAGGGGGGTGGGGTGGGGTGGGGGGACTCAGTAGGTGTTGCAGGACCCGCTGCCTCCCCTCAGTGATGCGGTGGATCTGCGCTCCTTCCTGTCCCCTATATAAAGCGCGCACAGCAGCAGAGCCGCACAGTTTTCAGAGGACAGCTCCGTGGCGCTGAAACCTTTCTCTCGTCAGTTTTCACAAAGGAGCAGGACCATGGAAGGATTTTCATGGAAACTTTTCTTCATCTCCTGCCTGTTTGCTGCAGAGGGCTCCGCACAGGACTTTGGACAGACGCAGTTCATTTGCACGTCAGTTCCCAAAGATGTGGACTTGTGCACCGCGGCCATGCAGAACAGCGGGCCGGCGGAAGACCTGAAAACCACAATCATTCAGCTGCGGGAGACCGTGCTGCAGCAGAAGGAGACCATCGTGAACCAAAAGGAGACTATCAAGGATCTAAAGTCCAAGCTGAGCCGCTGCGAAAGCCAGAGTCTCCCGGCTGCAGCGGGACCCGGTGGGAGACGGCCAGGGGCCAAGAACACCATGGGGGATGTATCCCGGGGCACCGCAGACACTCTGGCGCAACTGGGACAGACTTTACAGACGCTCAAACAGAGACTGGAGAACCTGGAGGTAGGCTGAAAAGAGAGAGGCTCACCGCTCCGAAGTTCATTTAAACGAGCACCTCGCTTTGAAATCTGTGTTTTATTTAACCAAGAAGTATTGTCTCTGAATAACCTGTGGTTAGTCATCTGCATTTATTAACTTCAGATTTATATAAAGAACACTTTTACAGGAATCCGAACAAGGTGGGTTTCTCCTCTTTGTCTTTATCTCAATATCTGTCTCCCTCTGTCAAATGCAGCAGTACAGTCGAGGAAATAACAGCGCGCAGACGAACAGCCTGAAGGATCTGCTGCAGAACAAGATAGATGACATGGAGAAGCAGGTTCTGTCCCGGGTCAACACGTTAGAGGAAAACAAACCGGGACAGAGGAACGAGACCGACGCAAGGAACAGAGTGGAGTCCACCCTGACCTCTCTGCACCACAGGATCTCAGACCTGGAGAAAGGTGCGTCTGGATTAACATTACGCGCAAGGACCTCTGCCTTGAACGACGTTTCTTTCGCGCATTTGTTGGCAAATATAAAGCTAGATCAAATGCAGTTTAGTGATATTGATAATGAATCATCGTGCACGAGGATTCCTAAACTATTTAGGAAAAAAAAGGTGAGGTAAAACCATTTAATTTTTAACAAGAATCAGGAAGCATTGCATTGCCAAAAGCAAAAAACTGAAAAAAATAATGCAACCGGTTTTGGAATTTGCTTAGTCCCATTTAGTTATTTTAACACAATTGTTTTATGTCCTACCCTTCTAACACAAAACAATTGTGTTAAAGTAACTAAATGTGATTAAGTAAATGCCAAAAAGGGTTGCGTTATTTTTTCAGGATTGTACATGCCAAGGGAATCTTTGCTGCAGAGGTCAAATGTAGTGAAAAAAGTTTGAAGTGTGCGCTTTGAACTGGCGCATTCTGGAGCACACGGTCTTTTCAGGATTTCAACACGTGAATGCGCCTGCTTTAAATGTAAATGAGAGCATGAGGGAGGAGACAGGGGCATCCTCTACATCAGCAAAAATCTCAAAAGTAGAAAGAAGCCAGAATGTTATTATGCAAATGTAAAACGCCCTGTCTGATTTCTTTGCTGCAGGGAAATTCAGTTAATCTGTAACGCTATTTTCTTTCTTTCTATATCATACAAGTAAATATTACAATAGATTAATTATACATAATTGTGGTCAATATATGATTTATATTAATATCCTATTTCTTACATATGTTTTAACTGCAACAACATAAATATTATTGTTCTATGTTAGGGATTATAGGTCGCAATAAGGTCAAACTAAACCATTGCCTCTTTCACCTGCAGGCAAAGAGACCAGGCCAGCAGACAGCTTCCAGCTTACCTTCCCTTTGAGAACCAACTACATGTATGCCAAAGCCAAGAGGAGTCTTCCTGAAATGTACTCTTTCAGTGTGTGTCTGTGGATAAAGTCCAACGCCTCACCTGGGGTGGGAACGCCCTTTTCCTACGCAGTTCCGGGCCAAGCTAATGAACTTGTGCTGATTGAGTGGGGGAACAACCCCATGGAGTTCCTCATCAATGACAAGGTGGGTTTTAATATCAGAATCATTCAATGTTCATATTATTCGACTGGTTAGATCGGCTACATATTAGTTATTAGAGATCTGAAAGATGGAAAAAGACTTTATTACTCTTTTATAATACTTGGATGAGTCAGAGTGGGGAGACTGGAGACAGGATAAAAACAGGTGATGAATTGTTCAATAGAGGCTATTTTTTCTTTAAAAGATGAGACATGAAAGAGGAAGTGATTCAGCAGAAGGAAGAGAGGCTGTTGAGCATTCACGCTATTGTATACCCAGAGCAGGATATTATTACAAGGATGAAAAGTCGGTGCACTCAGGAGATATCTTCTCTCTTCAGGTTGCAAAGCTGCCGTTCCTCATCAATGATGGAAAATGGCATCATCTCTGCATCACGTGGACCACTCGTGACGGGATGTGGGAGGCCTTCCAGGATGGAGTGAAGCGGGGTAGTGGAGAGAATCTGGCACCATACCACCCCATCAAACCAGATGGAGTGCTTGTTCTGGGACAAGAGCAGGTGAATACTTTATACATTTTTTTTATGAATATTTTTTTAATCAGTGATTGCAATCGCTGCAATTCCCCCTGACACAGCTTTTGGAAACTGCTTCCGAAACGATTCACCTGTTTAATTTTGCCAACAGATTAGAAATGGAGATAGTCAGAATATAAGACCAAGCGGGTTCTTAGGATGTGTCCTTTAGCTGACTAACTATTGTGTTTATTTAAGATTGTTTTGTCTGCTAAGACTAAATTGGAAACTAGAAACACAGCTGATGGCTTGTTTTCATTCAGAGGATTTCTGCAAAGCATGATGCAATAAAGACTTAAATTAGCGAGCAGAAAATTAGTATTGAACTTTGGTGAAAGTTAATTTCTTCTGATTTTAATGGTCACTTTCCTGTAATGGTTTCCAAATAAATGTGTTTAGGAGCCAATTGGGCTCAATTTAATACCACTGTTTGGAAAAAGTATTGCAAAGTATCATGAAAAGACAAAAATGTTTATAAATAACTGTGGTGCAAGCCAAAAGAGTTGCTAAATACTCCCGGATAGGCGTGAAAACGCCTTCAAAAAACCGAGCAAGAGTCTGGTGTGCTTCCAATTGTCTTCCAATTTAAGGCTGTTTAGTGGCTGCCATGACTTGGATGACTGAGAATCTACACAGGCAATTATAAATGATCATCTTAAAAATGTGTGATGCTTTTTTATTAACCTCCTTTAATTTGATACCCCCCCCCCCCCCCCCAAAAAAAAAAAAAAAAAAAAAAAAAAAAAAAAAACAGAAAAAACAGAAAAAGAGACAATCTGTTTTTTTTGGAGAATGTTTGATACTAATAGATGAAGGACCTCAGGGGGTGGCAAACTTCATCTTTTTTCTCAGATGCTCTATTGGGTTCAGGTCTGGACTTTCACTGGTCCAATTATAGCACAGGAAAATCTTGATCTTAGCCAATGTGCTGTAGTTCTGCCTTCTCTGGTGAGGTTTTGCTGGAAAGTGAAACTTAACCTCAGTGTCAACTCTTATACCAACATCCTTCATGTTCTTTCTAGCTTCTCATCATCTCTTACTAGCTTCCCTTCTGCCATGTCCCCTACACTATTTGCTCATTTTGGAAGGTTTGAAGAGAATTGGTTGGGTTAAAATGTATTTAGTGATATCAGAGTAAAGGGGTCTCAACATAAATACTGTCATATTTATATTTAAATTTGTGAACGACTTGGAAAACTGTATCTCATAAATGCAGTTTTTGGAAGTTTGAAGTTGGTTGTTGTAATACGACAAAATGTTAAACAGATGGGATCACTTTGGTATGTATTGTAATATAGTTTCATATCCTGACAATGTCTCATCTTGCTCCACAGGACACGCTGGGAGGAGGCTTTGATGCGACACAAGCTTACGTTGGTGAACTTGCACACTTAAACATCTGGAACAGGAAAATCTCAGTCAATGAAATCTCTTCTTTGGCAACCTGCAACAGCAAAGCACCTACCGGTAACGTCTTCTCCTGGACAGAGAGCAACATTGAAATATTTGGCGGAGCTACTAAATGGACCTTCGAGCCATGCGGCTCAATCAACTGAGCTGTATCTCTTGGTTTTCAGAAAAAAATGCCTCCATGTATTTCTGAGCTTTTGTCTTTTCCGTCCTCATTTGACTTTTGTTTAGAGTGTTATTGGTAAGCTTAAATCTGGGATTTATGTCACTCTTTGGTATTCCTGTGCACAAACAACAGCTCTCAACTTGAGGAGGGGCGAAAAAAAAAAGAAAAAAAGAAAATCTCATTCCTCTCGGAGGCATCTGTGAGAAAATATTGGTATCTGCTGTTTTAATTTTCTTATTTTTCGGATGTTCACTTTAAAGCACTTCATTCGGGCTTATTTTCGTCTTGGACTGGCAGCTGGCAATCTGCGCCTTATGTTTCGACGATTTACAATCCAAGTGAGGAATTAAATAACCGATCCCATCAGCCTCTTCCCTTCCTTGTTTCCTTGGAAAGCGGGAGATTATGCTGTCCGTCCAATTTCTGTCAGGGTTTGGCGCTGTGATGTCTGACGCGGTACAGCTCCTGATGACCCCAAGACTCCTCCTGGGCCCTCCGTTGCTTTACAAAGCCCAACGTCCCCTGCCCCACCCCACCCTACCCCACCCTCCGGAAATTGCACTGTGACTGATAAAGAGGACAATGCAAAGGATGAAGGACATTGCACAAAGTCAGACTGCGGTTAAAAGTCAATTTGGAATCATTGTTCTGAGTTTTTTTTTGTTTGTTTTTTTTGCTGTAAGAATGTCGTGAACTCGCCAACATTGCTACAAAGCCTGGGTGCCTTGGGCTGGTATGAATATTCAGCACATTTGGTATGTTTTCAGTTGCAGATTCAGTGTTTCCTAGTTTTGCGTTTTTCCCTCATTTATTGAATTTTTTTTTGCTGGGTTAAGTTTCTTATTCTTCTCTCTTGTTGGTAAATGTGATTTAATTACAGTTTGTTATCTGACATGATGTGTTTTGGCAGGTGTTTGTACTACTCTGTATTAGGAATGTTACAGTGTCTGTATAGTAACAGCATGACTGACAGAGTGCTGTGAAAGCATTGTTGAAATCTGCTTTACTATCCTCTCTGGGTCTGGGTTTTTTACTGTATTGTTATATGCTCCAAGCATGGCAAAACTGACAGATGAAGAATTTAATTTTTGTAATAAAATTGTGATACCAAATGACATAAAGTATCTCTGGCTTTATGTGCTTCAAAGAGAAACGGGGGCATTTCCTCCATATCAGGCAGTAAAGAGGGAGAGGTTGTGTGTCCAGAGGTAGAGAGGGATTTACAGATGCATATTAGTGCAGTGGCGCGTCTTGTAAAGGTTGATGCTGCTATAAAGCATGAGTCCTGCACTTGAGTCATGGAGGCAGCTGGACAAAAAAAAAGTACCTTAATCAGATCAGTCATCAATTTTGGAAATGGCTGCCTAGTGGGGGAGTGGAATTCTACTGGTTAGGGCATAGAGCTTGGAATCCTGAGGTTCTGAGTTTGAGCCCCACTCCCACAGACTGCCACTCTGGGTCCCTGAGCAAAAAACTTTTACCCCCACAGTGCTCCCAGGGTACCCGACGATGGCAGTCCACTGCTACCCAAGAGGATGGATTAAATGCAGAGGTAAATTTCTCCAATGTGAGATATATAAAGTTTAGTTATTATCAAGTGAGTGCAGTCAAAACTACACCTGCAGGTGCAAAAGTTCACCTTACTTGCAAAGTTTTACCTCACACGACTTTTTGCTAAACTAGCGTATTTAAAAGCTAGCTTGCAATTTTTTAAAGTGCCTTAAAAATATTTATACACTTTCAGTTTTAGGATCCAATTATTTTTCTTTTTTTTTCTTTTCTGTATTAAAGTAACATAAAATAGCTGAGAGGTGTAAGGAAACACAGTTTTCTTATTTGTTTAAAGGAAAATTGGAGAATGCAGCAGGCAGATGTATTGAAAGAACACTTGGAGGTATTTTTCAGATATTTCTATGGTTGCATTGCACTTATAGAAAACATTTATCTATTATTCTCTATAGATTAACTCAAGTCCAGTGAGGCTGGGTGGACAGCATCGGGTTGGACATCTTTTTTAAGCGCTAGCAGATTCCCATTGGGATTTAGGTGTAAATTTTAAGCCGGCTTCCTTGGGTTTAAATCTGAACAACTTAATTGTTGTTCTTTCTGCAAGTTTTTTTGTATTTTAGTACAGTCAACCTTCTGTCACATTCTTAACTGATTTTCCTCCACTGTTCTGTTTTCAGACCAGCTTTCCTGTCTCTACTAAATAAAACGAAGTAGTTCTTCCACCCTAAGTTTCTCTGTGGTGATCATGTTTTCAGGTTAATAATAAAATCAGTTTCTTTTTCAAAGTATGCATTCTTCATGAAGAATGAAAGTAATGGATATACTCTCAACTTCCACATACCTGGCAAGTCCATCTTAGAGTTATGTTATATAGAGTAACTTTGGCAAATTGCAAACAGCTGGGACTTAAGATCTCATACATCATCAAAGGCAGCAAACAGACTCTAAACCATATTTAATGTAATATGCTTTTTAGAATTCAACCAAAGATCATTTTTTAAGACTAATTTTAGCTGCATTTGACTCCTGTTCTGTCTTATACTTTTTTTCATAACCATTATATGCCAGCGTTTAAAGTGAATTTATGCAGTCTGCCCTCAGTCCAACGTGACAGTTTGAGAAATTATCTCAGCGGAGAGGGCACTATTCAAGCTCACGTCAGTCATGAGTAAATGTCAGCAAGTACTGAAGCTCCTGGGAGGCACAGCACCACCGTCACCTCCTCCCAATGTTCTGTTTCCCCAGAATATAGACTCTGCAGGATGAAATACCAGAAATCCAAGAGAGGAATGTGCTTTGACTGAGGTGGATCCGTTTCTGGATGATATAATGTGGATCCCAGGATATATCCACCACCTTGATGGTAGATGTGTTTTCCATAAAAGCATGATGATAACAACAATCCTGATAAAGTAAAGTGGAGCCATACCCTCTTTTCTTGAGAAGGACTTGTTTCTGAACAGACTCAAACATTTTAACCTCTAACTGAACATTCTCACAGTCAAAGTAAAGGAATCATGCTAAAAGCTCTTTCTAAAGGAGAGTGCAGTCTGTTGGAGGGCCATCAATGCAATGTATGTTTTACTGTTTGAATTTCCCCATAGGATTTAGGTCTGGACTCATAGAAGGCCATTTCAGAGTAGTCCAATGTTTCCTCTATGCAATTTTGGGACGTTTGTTTAGCTGTGTGTTTTAGGTCATTATCCTGTTTCAAGACCCATGAAGAGACCAAGCTCAGACCAAGCTTTCTGACAGTGGGCAGAACATTTCTCTCTAAAAATCTCTGCAGAGACTCAGACACCCTATGCCAGAGGAAGCAAAGAAATTCCAGAACATAGGGCTGATATACCTTAGCAAAATGTTTCATGTTTGTCAATAGGAGAGCTAGAAGCATAGTGGCTTGTTAACATGTAGTTTGGCAAATTCTAGTCTGACTTTTTTATGATTTATTTTTAAAAATACTGTTCTTCTTGTCGTCTCCCATTAAGTCTATTTGATACACAGCTCAAACAGTGACATGTGGTTTGATCTGACACTGATGTTCCTTTTTTACTTTTTTTAGTTTTTACGGCACTAGTGGCTTGTTTTTATGGACAGTAGGCTGACAGGAAAGGGGGTATATGAGAGGGGGAGAGACATATGGGAAAGGACCACAGGCCAGATTCAAACCCGGAATGCCTGCGTCGAGGACTAAGGCCTCCATACACGGGTCGTGTGCGCTAACCACTGCGTCACCAAAGCACGGCAAGACTGATGTCCCTTGAGTTTTGTCTTTGTTTTGTTCTGTGGCCACGTCAAAGAGGGTCAGTCACAGTCCCATGGATCTTAAATTTCAAAATAATATGTGTTTCATAAATGTATTTTATTTTAAAGTCCTGTTGAGTAGTGGTGGAAAACCAAAGTCTGAATTTTATTTATTTTCATAGAATTCTTATTTATTATAACTTTTATGAAATCTGATTTACTTCTGTACTTCGGTTTTTCTTTCATTAAACAAGGGATGCCAAGTGTGACCTTAATTAGCTCAAAGACGTTATTCGATATTTCATATCTAATTAACACAGAGAATGAAACAAAAAAGAAAAAGAGAAATATGAAAGCTAGAGAGTTGAGGCAAAATGTTAAAAGGTTTTTGTTAAAAGTCATCCTCCTTTCTTTAATAAACTCTGAGCAAAAACCCTACCTCTTTGGGATGCAGTCAAATGACCACAATATCTGACGGTTGGAGGCGCCTTCTTTGAATTGGTTGTGGCATAAACAAAGTGTGTTGAAGTGTCGAAGTCCTTTGGAAATTGGTTGAATGACTCCCCAATTTTATTTTTTGTTTTTCTAAATTGAACCTGAACCTATCCACTCACATTTCTTCTTATGGTTTATGCTAGTTAACAAGCACCTTTCAGTGTATTAATGCCACTCACTGAAAGGTCCATGAGCTCTTGAAAAGCTCTGCTCCATATCCGCAGTGGTACAAAAATACATCACACTTCTAAATTGTCAGAGAAAATGCCAAAACCAATGAGTTTCAGTATTTTTTAACCTTTAATATCCTCTTAATACAATGTGTCTATAAATAATTTGTTTTACAATGTACACAAGACATATTGCTTTAAATTTGTGTTAGAGTCAATGAAATTTTCATTTGATCTCTAAAGGTAAACCTGCCTTAAAATTGCTCATCATCCTCAAATTCGGCATGGTACCTGCAATTTAAAGTTTTCAAAAGCAACATCTAGACAGACTGTGCAGTCTCAAGAAAGAGTAATGACCCACCTCAATCATTAATCTCCAGCAGAAAACACACCAGATATTAAACTTTTAGGAATAAAACTTTTCAGAAAAAAAGTTGCTTTGCTCCCCTAGAAAACAATCTTTTCATCTTGATGTTAAACTGAGACCAGAAGGCTCATCTCTCTCTGGGCACTGTTCATTGAGTAACAGCCAAAGCTTTAGCTGGGTTGGGTGGACCACACAAGCCTGCCTCACCTTTTGACACCACTCCACACTCCACAACACCCTGCTACATAATCACTGCATACAGCAGATGCCTGTCTGCCGTAAAGCCACAGAGCCGTGATGGAAGGTATTTTTGAAGTGTGATTGCATTTCTGCTTTGCACAGAATTTTAAGTAGACAGACTAAAATAGATCCAGACAGCTTAAAGAAGTTTAAACCCTTGTCTGAAAAATGAAGCCATCTCTTCCATGAACAGTAGACTGACAACTCTCCATGATGAAAAAGAGGAGGTAAGGCTGCAGATGCAGAAAGTCAAATGATTACATTGTAATTTCACCATAAGCACTAACCTTTCCACATAGCTGAAGGGACAGGATGAGAAGCTCCTGACAGGTTGTTAGAGATTTTCTGCTGCCCAGGTGACGTATGTTTCATAAGTTTTTTTCTAAAGATCACATGTCCTGGATGATTTCATTATTTGGTTGTAATGTAAACATATAGAGTGATTCTTTCTAGGAACATTAGACATATTGTGGTAAAGTTTCATATTGGAAAACTTTTATCAAAGTGAAAAATGGAACAAAGGTTCTAAGTTAGAAGGTGAAATTGATTGATGACTTTCAAAAAGCTCCATATTTGTCAGAAGGGCTGGTTGCTGTTTTTGTTCTCCTGGATCATAGCAGCAGTTGCTGCTCACTCAACCATCTACAACTCATCAAGCTCCACTAGCAGGACCCCCATGGAGTAATGGGGGTCCTGCTAGTGGAGTAATGGCAGTCTTCTTTACAGTGATGCAGGTCAAACATTAAAAAAAGGTTCATTAATTTTTTTCTCTAGACATTGGAGAGGTGCATTTAAATGTTATAGAGCTAAACATGTTAAATTGGTGACCTGTTATGTTATTATTATTGTCTTTGCTGCATTTATTTTGTCAGGGAAAACTAATCCTGAGTCAGTTAAAAGTCAGGGAATTCTGAAATTATGTCTATGTATAATGATTCTCTAGAAAAGTCATATTATATTAATATTATTATGATACATACCGTGACTCTAAAA